>NC_084572.2:27356802-27691802 GCF_033978685.3 Nerophis lumbriciformis | reverse complement strand
TATTTCAAAGGATTACCACTGAGATACCGCGAGCAACAACATTCTTTTTTTTTTTTTTTTTTACTTAAGATCTTTTGAATTACAGACATTAATCCCAATAGGCTTAATATCTTTGAAGGACGGTCCTTGGCCACATAAACTCTGGGAACTTTCGGCCTGGGTTACATTAAGTTGCCGGGTAACGCAGGAGATTCAGTTCTGGATTTTTTTTTTTTTTTTTTTTTTTTTTTTAAACACGAGGGCCCTCTCCTCTCGCCCACTGTGGAATTTGAAGCATTCCAGCAGGTCTGCGGAACAGAGAGGGAAGAGAATCGCTGTGAAAGTTTATGGAAGCATGTGAGCAAGAGGCCTGAGAAGGCTCGGGAATGTAGGCGAGGGGTGAGTAGAATTAGCACAGTGGGTAGTTCAAAGCTAACGCGAACAAGGAAGCGCTTTTATACGTTACATCGGCGACTTTTTGGGGGGCCGGTAGCTTGTCAATTGTCAGTCAGGCCGGTAAAAAAAATTAAATAAAAATCCCAATGCGACAGCTTTTGTTCACAATTCTAGTTCTGCACTCTGGTCTGGACCAAATATCTTCACAAAGATACTTGGTGCGGTGTGCTTAGCGTTCACACTGGTGTTGTTATCATGTGACCGAAGACTGAGCAGTAGGGAACATATGCTTAAGGTAAAGAGTCGATTATGCAGCTTTTACTCTGCAACATAACTCCTCTCCTAGAAGCAACTTTACACTGTTTTTTATGACTTACATAATCCAGTTTAAAATCCTGGTAGCTCCTTACAGAGTCATAAATGGGCACACCTGCATTACTCAGGGTTTGGCTAAACTATGTACCATGTCGAGCTCTGAGGTCATTCGACCCACTTTGGCTGAAACACTAAACTGAGGCTTTGAGTCATTGTCTCAAGTCAATGGAAGTCTTTGACCTCGTTCCTGACAACTGCAACATCTATCCATGCTTCAGCTAAAAAACACGTCTCTTCAGACAAGCCCTTCACTGTTCATACTTTCCTCATCAAACTGTACAGTGGTACCTCAAGATACAATTTTTTTTTGGTTTTGGGACGCAAAAACAACACGCATTGCGAAACAGCGTCACCCATTGAAATGAGTTGCTCTGGTAACCGAGCAACGCAGGAAATGATCACTGATCAGTGGGAGTTACATGCCAACAGCCAATCAGGTAACAGTATCAACTTGTGTTGTCCCGATACCAATATTTTGGTACCGGTACCAAAATGTATTTTGATACATATCTAAATAAAGGGGACCACAAAAAAAATCATTATTGGCTTTATTTTAACAAAACATATTATGGTACATTAAACATGTGTTTCTTATTGCAAGTTTGTCCTTAAAAATAAAATAAAAACAAGACAACTTGTCTTTTAGTAGTAAATAAACAAACAAAGACCCCTAATTAGTCTGCTGACGTATGCAGTAACATATTGTGTCATTCATCATTCTATTATTGTGTCAACATTATTAAGGACAAGTGGTAGAAAATGAATTATTAATCTACTTGTTCATTTACTGTTAATATCTGCTTATTTTCTTTTTTAACATATTCTATCTACACTTCTGTTAAAATGTAATAATCACTTATTCTTCTGTTGTTTGATACTTTACATTAGTTTTGGGTGATACTACACATGTGGGAATCAATCCGATACCAAGTAGTTACAGAATCATATATTGGTCATAATTTAAGTCCTAATGTGTCCAGGGACGTATTTCCTGAGTTTATAAACATAATATAAATTTAAAAAAAACGAAAGAAGATTTTGTGATCGACCAGATACGCTATTGTACTTGATATCATTACAGTGGATGTCAGGTGTAGATCCACCCATGGCATTTGTTTACATTTATGAACGGCGTAATTAGTGGTGACGCCGGTGAGCTATGGGTTGTAGTAAAGCATGTTTAGCGGGACCGGTACTTTTCAGAGGCAGTATCGTACCGAATATGATTCATTAGTATGGCGGTACTATACTAATTCCGGTATACCGTACAACCCTAGTATCAACTATCGAGTTTGGTTGTGACATTTTGTTGTCTCGCGGTTGATTCTTTGCATCGAGTGAGAAGAGAAAGTCAAGATAGACCCTTTTCCACCGCAGGAACTTTCCCATAAAGTTCCTCCTATTTTGCTGATTGGTTGAACACAGTTTGAGGAGTTTCTAAAACTTATTTTTCAAACACACAACAGCCATTGCTAAGTATGCGAGGATGACTTGTTTATTTCTTATTTCTTGTGTATTTCTATTACAACAGGGTTTCCCCTAAACTGACAAGATACAGCAGCTGTGACGGTGGGGGCGTGGTTACACTGACGTAATTTGCATAATTTTCTTTAAAAAGCCCCAAAAATGTATACATATATTTAAACCAAATCTGTTTTTATTAATTAGTATTAACAGATATTTCTTTATCATTTTGCCATGTTTTCAATTGTTGCTGCTTTTTGTACAAGGTACTTTTTTTTCAGGTATTTACAGACTTTTAATGACTTTTTCATGTCCACATCGCAGACATGCTGACAATGCTCCAGAAAATGGTGTGCGTTTTGTTTATACCCGGTTTTGAGTGATAAAAGTCTTTTTTCGGTGGTGAAGTTTTTGGTACATCACTTGTCAATAGTGCCCAATTAATAGGCTGTATATATTAATTCCTGCTGTATCGACCAGCTAATGGTAATGCTTTATGTTCGTGTGGTTTGGATTTGATGTCAGTTTTTCCCATGTTTACAAACACACCGGCCGTGCCAGAAAGGTGATTGGCGGAGAATGAGGAAGTGTTGTGTGTCCGGCGGAGAAGTGAAAAAACTCAAGGAGACGAAAGTGTTTTCATGGGAGGTAAAAGCTGTTAGAATTGTGCCGTTGTTTGTTATTATAAGATTGGTAATAAAAGTTAAAAATAGCATTGGACTTTGTGTGATTTGTTCTGGGGGATACGACATATATTATTACTTTAATTTGTTTTCAAGTTTACAAAAGCCCTCATTTTTAAAAATGTTGTGGTGTTGTGCCACATTTGATTACATTAAAGGGAAACCCTGTACAACAAACTTGATAACGGAGAGAAGGAAGACCGAAAGGAACTTTCCACTTGCAATAACTTTTGTGGGGCATTTTTGTGCTGAACAACGCTGATCAGTGGAACAATCTTGCAGCGTTTTTACTCAGCAGTAGTCTTTAAACTATAAGCAGTTGATTTTTTTTCTATTTTTTCCAAACTTCATTTCGATACGCGAAGCTACGAAAAGTGGACAAGCTCTTTAATGTATTTACAGTAGAGTATGAAGCCTCAGCTGCTTACTACCGTATTTTCCGCACTATAAGGCGCATCTAAAAACCACAATTTTTCTCAAAAGCTGACAGTGCGCCTAATAACCCGGTGCGCTTTATTACGATTCATTTTCATAAAGTTTCGGTCTCGCAACTTCGGTAAACAGCCGCTATCTTTTTTCCCGGTAGAACAGGAAGCGCTTCTTCTTCTACGCAAGCAACCGCCAAGGAAAGCACCCGCCCCCATAGAACAGGAAGCGCTTCACCCGCCCCCATAGAACAGGAAGCGCTTCACCCGCCCCCATAGAACAGGAAGCGCTTCACCCGCCCCCGGAAGAAGAAGAAAAAACGCGCGGATATCACCGTACGTTTCATTTCCTGTTTACATCTGTAAAGACCACAAAATGGCTCCTAATAAGCGATCCGGTTCATAAAAAGACGCAATCTCTCCATCCGCACACGGATTACTACCGTATTTCACAGCAACTGATATTCCTGTGAACCGCACTGTGGAACGGGAGCACGTACGGTGAATATTCGCACCACAGGGAATGAAGTCATCCTTCACTGTGGTTCTAGCTTGCCATGCTAACTTCCACTCATGGTGATATTCAAAAGGAAGACCTTGCCAAAAGAGACATTTCCAGCCGGCGTCATCATAAAAGCTAACTCGAAGGGATGGATGGATGAAGAAAAGATGAGCGAGTGGTTAAGGGAAGTTTACGCGAAGAGGCCGGGTGGCTTTTTTCACACAGCTCCGAAGGCGAACACACCTTCACTAAGACGGGCAGACAGCCTCGGACGACATACGCCAACATTTGCCAGTGGATCGTAAATGCTTGGGCAGATATTTCGGTCACAACTGTGGTCCGAGCTTTCCGGAAGGCAGGATTCACAGAACAACAGCGACACTGACTCCCGATGACTTCTACGAGACGGAACCGGCCATTTTGGATACCACGCTTGCGCAACTTTTCAATTCGGACACCGAAGACGAAGAATTCGAAGGATTTACGAATGAAGAATAACTTCAGAAGGTGAGCGCTATGTTTATTTTGTGTGTTGTGACATTAACGTTCGAGCAACATTATGTTGCTATTTATTGCTCTACACCATTTTGAATTTTACTATGTTTGTGATTGCACATTTGCGTACATTTTGGGACAGAGTTGTTAGAACGCTGGTTTTCAATATATTATTAAAGTTTGACTGAACTATCTGACTGTTTTTTTGACATTCACTTTAGCGCAGCGTTTTTTTGACATTCACTTTGGCGCAGCGTAGGCGCGGCTTTTAGTCCGGGGCGGCTTATTGGTGGACAAAATTATGAAATATGTAATTCATAGAAGGTGCGGCTAATAATCCGGTGCGCCTTATAGTGCGGAAAATACGGTACTCAAAACTATGTTGGATAAATTTGAAATAAAGGAGGCAGTACACGATTGGAACAAAGGTAATTGACATCAAATATTACCTATTTACTTTGTTACATGTTGTAAAAGTAGTCAATGACACTCCATTTTTGTAACTATTAACCTCAACCCAAATGAACAGAATGCTAATGCTAACAATCTAACACTAAAGGCGATGTGTTTGTGTTGTCAACGTGAGATAATCACTGACATTTATTAATTATATATTGGTATTTAGAGCTGAAATAGATCAAAAAGAAATCTCCTGACCCTCATGAATTCATTATTTACGGAGTGGTTCTATGAACAATTCGGTGCACCATAGTTTTTACATCATATCGTTTTGTATTTTATAGCTTTGTATTTCATTTATTTACTTTTTAGAAAAAGAACTATGACCTAATATTGCCTGTTTATTTATATGGTGTCAATGTAAAATTAATTTACTAAGTCACTCCTACATACGTCATCAGGAACTAGAAGTTCCAGGAAACAAAAGTTCCTGAATGTTTGGTGGAAAAGGGCCTAACGAACAGAAAACAGAAAAAATCACCTCGATAGTATAGCAGTTTTTGGGGATTTTTTCAAATGGACCTTATTTAGACAAATGTGGTCTGTAAATGATGCAAGGCGCTCGTCCCCACCAAGACCGCTAATACAACACCACTTTAGCCACGGTCACCCTTTAGAGCACAGCTGCAACTTCCTGGTATTAAACCTGCGGAAAATAGTTATTCTCAGTTTTCTCTATGTTTACATTTTCACACTTTTCACCGTTTTAAAAATAAACTTTATTAAGCATTTCTTACCTATTCCTTATTTTAGCCCCTTCATTTGAAGAGGTTAAGTATTCAATGTGATTTTAGAATTGTGTTTACATTGACTGAGTGACTTCCATGCTTGTGTTGACATTTTCTTTCCTCTCTGCCTTGACAGCTGAGGGATTATAATCAGAGGACGGTTACATTTGAAATGAAAGGTGTTTACATTAAACATATATTTTTTCCCTGATCCTTATTTTCTATAGGTCATGAGAAATATCGATATCTACCGACATATAACACTCGCGTGATACAGTTTTCAGACAAATCCCTCAGCCCTATTTCATGTATAGCAATGTATGCGTTTTATCGCATGTCTGTGAAAATGTACAAAGACATTAAACCTCTTACTTATTCTAGAGACATTAAAGGGGAACATTATCACCAGACCTATGTAAACGTCAATATATACCTTGATGTTGCAGAAAAAAGACCATATATTTTTTAAACCGATTTCCGAACTCTAAATGGGTGAATTTTGGCGAATTAAACGCCTTTCTATTATTCGCTCTCGGAGCGATGACGTCACAACGTGACGTCACATCGGGAAGCAATCCGCCATTTTCTCAAACACATTACAAACACCGAGTCAAATCAGCTGTTATTTTCCGTTTTTTTCGACTGTTTTCCGTACCTTGGAGACATCATGCCTCGTCGGTGTGTTGTCGGAGGGTGTAACAACACGAACAGAGACGGATTCAAGTTGCACCAGTGGCCCAAAGATGCGAAAGTGGCAAGAAATTGGACGTTTGTTCCGCACACTTTACCGACGAAAGCTATGCTACGACAGAGATGGCAAGAATGTGTGGATATCCTGCGACACTCCAAGCAGATGCATTTCCAACGATAAAGTCAAAGAAATCTGCCGCCAGACCCCCATTGAATCTGCCGGAGTGTGTGAGCAATTCAGGGACAAAGGACCTCGGTAGCACGGCAAGCAATGGCGGCAGTTTGTTCCCGCAGACGAGTGAGCTAAACCCCCTGGATGTCTTGGCTCACACCGTCCCTTATGCCACCGAATATGGCTTCCCTGGCCTGCTGACATCAACTCCAAAACTGGACAGATTAGCTTTCAGGAAAAGAGAGCGGATGAGGGTATGTCTACAGAATATATTAATTGATGAAAATTGGGCTGTCTGCACTCTCAAAGTGCATGTTGTTGCCAAATGTATTTCGTATGCTGTAAACCTAGTTCATAGTTGTTAGTTTCCTTTAATGCCAAACAAACACATACCGATCGTTGGTTAGAAGGCGATCGCCGAATTCGTCCTCGCTATCTCCCGTGTCGCTGGCTGTCGTGTCGTTTTCGTCGGTTTCGCTTGCATACGGTTCAAACCGATATGGCTCAATAGCTTCAGTTTCTTCTTCAATTTCGTTTTCGCTACCTGCCTCCACACGACAACCATCCGTTTCAATACATGCGTAATCTGTTGAATCGCTTAAGCCGCTGAAATCCGAGTCTGAATCCGAGCTAATGTCGCTATAACTTGCTGTTCTATGCGCCATGTTTGTTTGTGTTGGCATCACTATGTGACGTCACAGGAAAATGGACGGGTGTATATAACGATGGTTAAAATCAGGCACTTTGAAGCTTTTTTTAGGGATATTGCGTGATGGGTAAAATTTTGAAAAAAACTTCAAAAAATAAAATAAGCCACTGGGAACTGATTTTTAATGGTTTTAACCCTTCTGAAATTGTGATAATGTTCCCCTTTAAATGATTCAACTCAAACATTCTAAACTAAAACCACAAACTTGTGGTGGTCCAAATTCCTCAGTAGCGGGCCACCACAAATAAATGCGTTGGAAACACTCAATCGAAACGCACCACAGTTCCACTCACAAGGGGACCGAAACTCATCACTCAAGTGGTCTCGAAAGAGACACTCGGCCAAACGAACCGTACTAGCCGAGCAAACGCACCAGAGTTCCTTTGAACCCAACCAAACATAGCAAGTGTGTGGGTTGTTTAAATAAGCCCATTGTGTGTGTGAGCAAGGCGTTGCTTCTAGTGTACACATGTTAAAAAAAAAAGAGGTCATGACAGTCCACATCTGTTGGCTGCTCTCAGGTAACTTCCAATAACAAAGCCCGAAGGGCAAAGAAAAGAAAAGAGTGCAGGTCGAAGTGAAAAAAAAGCGGAAAGCAAATCTGGTTGTTGTACCTTCTGATTGTTCCGTTCTTGTGACCTGAAGGCAGGTTGTTTTTTTTTGTTTTACACCTCTTACAGGATAGCATAGGTACACGGACTGGGTGCGGCAACAAAATTCCTCAGATTCATTTTACATGTGCTTTGTTAATAAACTATTCAGCCAGAGGACATAGAAGATTGATTTCGTTTTTTGAAAAGTTTGACAGATTTAAAGTTTTTTGGGGGGGGATGAACTTCACTGCAATATATTTGCCACTTGCCAAGATTGAAACTTGTATTTCTTGAAATGTCCCTCATTTTAAGAGCTATTTACTTACATGATGACTTTACATCATAATCTTAATTTTAGCAAGAATAGTTTACATTTTATATAATCTAGTCAAAAAATCTTAGAACCAAGAAAATACCTATTCAAATAAGAAATGTTGGTTTTCCCTACATAGAAAATATTGCTTAAAGATTATGCATCATTAATTTAAGAATTGCAAGTTGAATAATGCCTGTTTTCAGAATAAAATACGTATTTCTGTTAGAATAATTATGTATATATTATCACACAACATTTATGCTTAAGGGCTGTTGCTATAATTATTGTCAATTGTGCTGAAGTGGTATTTTTCTTTGTCTGTGCAAAGCTGGTAATCCAAAAGATTGCAAGCCAGTCTGGTATCAGTATTTGTGTCCAGGAACGGCCTGCTGACTGCCAAGGCCGAACACCCCCGTGACGCAGACAGAGCAGAGACAAGGCAATATCACCAGCGTCAACACATTTGCATTTTTGTATAGTCATATATTGTGTCTAACTGGAGTTGTCGAGATTACCCCCTTCCCTCAGCGACAGCTTCAGTGATGTAACCAGGGACCTCCCAAATAAATAGAGGTAACACACGGGCTGGACTTTTAGAACGTAGTTTGGATCTGTAACTAGAATACAGCCCAAAACACGTGTCTCCTCATTGAGCCAAATTGAACTCTGTCTCTGCATGATTCCTTGCTTCTCGTCTGTTTAATAGATGTCATCAGTGTTTGAACCTGACAATTTCTTAAATAGTTCTGCTAATTGCTAGATATACATATTTTCATTTAGGATCAAATAAAATTAAATAGCTGCATGGACAGATACTTTCCCTAAAATTTCGTCTAGCAGTGTACCATGGTCGACCTCAGAACAGTTTGGATTTTTAAAGATCCGTTTCCTTTCAGAAGAAATGTAAAAGTGAAAACAATAAGTTAGCACACTTATGTCAATGGTGGTGTTTTTTTGGTGTTTATGCAGGCAATGTTTTAGGTGTAAAAAAAGCCAAACACTGTTGACCTATAATCAATTTAAAAAAAAACATATAATTTGAGGTGGAGGTAGTATGTCAGAGATAAGCTTTCACACATCTGACTGTTTTAATATTCTTAACAGTCATACATGGGTAAAAAAAAGGTTCACCACTCGTAATAGTAAAGCCAAAAAAACACATCGGAGTCTGACGACGACTAGTTTGTCTATGATGGAGTTTGACAAAGTGATAGGATCAAACATCATAAAACCACAAACTACAGCTGTGTTTGCATTACCCCTAGAAATGCGCAAAACCCATGTATCGCAATAAGAAACTGAATTATTAATCTACTTGTTCATTTACTGTTAATATCTACATATTTTCTGTTTTAACATGTTCTATCGACACTTCTGTTAAAATGTAATAATCACTTATTTTTCTGTTGTTTCATACTTTACATTAGTTTTGGGTGATACCACACATTTGGGTATCAATCCGATACCAAGTAGTTACAGGATCATACATTGGTCATAATGTACGTCCTCACGTGTCCAAGGACGTACTTCCTGAGTTTATAAACATAATATGAATTTTAAAACAAAGATTTTGTAATAATAAAAAATATTGAAGTAATCATTGTAGTATCGACGAGATACGCTATTGTACTTAGTATCATTACAGTGGATGTCGGGTGTAGATCCACCCATGGCATTTGTTTACATTGTGAAGCGCCACCTTGTTAGCGGTGACGCCGGTGAGCTATTGTATCCTCCTACGATGCGTAGTGAAGCATGTTTAGCAGGGATGATACTTGTAAGAAACGTTCTGTATTTGTCGCCATGGAGGCGAGGATTAGTAATTTAGAAGTAGCTACAACACCTAGCTAGCTAGCCATGTCTTAAAGCACCTCTTGCTGAGTGACGCTTCAGTGTTATGGCGTCACCTTTATCGTTCATTTTTAAGCCAAAATGCATCCACTCTCCCTTTTTTGTCGACACACTGTCTGACTGTAAGTAATCAGTGATTGTGCGTTGCTGAACATGCTCCTCTGCTCATAAAACCAGCAATGTCACGACGGCGAGCCGTCATGCCCGTTAAAAAAATAGAACCGGTACTTTTTAGAGGCGGTATAGTACCGATTATGATTCATTAGTATCGCGGTACTTTACTAGTACCGGTATACCGTACAACCCTGTCTTTTTTCCTAGCTTTTACGGCTAATACCGAAGCATGCCGATGTATTACGACGCTAGAAAAATAGTTACAATAACAATGTCTCTACAGCTTGGTTTCTTTTACAAGTTAGGGAACATAAATGAAGTATTGTTGACGGTTTTGAATGCATTTTTAAAGTGATTTTAAAACCTTTTGTCTTCTTGTTCCTCATTAGGATTGTGAACGATAGGCAAAATTCCAAAACAAGTGCTGTATAAAACACAAAACAGGCCAACTATATATATATAGCAATAAGTTATTGATAATTATTGATTGCTTAAAGGGGAACATTATCACCAGACCTATGTAAGCGTCAATATATACCTTGATGTTGCAGAAAAAAGACCATATATTTTTTTAACCGATTTCCGAACTCTAAATGGGTGAATTTTGGCGAATTAAACGCCTTTCTAATATTCGCTCTCGGAGCGATGACGTCACAACGTGGCGTCGCATCGGGAAGCAATCCGCCATTTTCTCAAACACCGAGTCAAATCAGCTCTGTTATTTTCCGTTTTTTCGACTGTTTTCCGTACCTTGGAGACATCATGCCTCGTCGGTGTGTTGTCCGAGGGTGTAACAACACGAACAGGGACGGATTCAAGTTGCACCAGTGGCCCAAAGATGCGAAAGTGGCAAGAAATTGGACGTTTGTTCCGCACACTTTACCGACGAAAGCTATGCTACGACAGAGATGGCAAGAATGTGTGGATATCCTGCGACACTCAAAGCAGATGCATTTCCAACGATAAAGTCAAAGTAATCTGCCGCCAGACTGCCGGAGTGTGTGAGCTATTCAGGGACAAAGGGCCTCGATAGCACGGCAAGCAATGGCGGCAGTCTGTTCCCACAGACGAGCGAGCTAAACCCCCTATCGACCCTAGCTTCCCTGGCCTGCTGACATCAACTCCAAAACTGGACAGATCAGCTTTCAGGAAAAGAGCGCGGATGAGGGTATGTCTACAGAATATATTAATTGATGAAAATTGGGCTGTCTGCACTCTCAAAGTGCATGTTGTTGCCAAATGTATTTCATATGCTGTAAACCTAGTTCATAGTTGTTTCCTTTAATGCCAAACAAACACATACCAATCGTTGGTTAGAAGGCGATCGCCGAATTCGTCCTCGCTTTCTCCCGTGTCGCTGGCTGTCGTGTCGTTTACGTCGGTTTCGCTTGCATACGGTTCAAACCGATATGGCTCAATAGCTTCAGTTTCTTCTTCAATTTCGTTTTCGCTACCTGCCTCCACACTACAACCATCCGTTTCAATACATTCGTAATCTGTTGAATCGCTTAAGCCGCTGAAATCCGAGTCTGAATCCGAGCTAATGTCGCTATAGCTTGCTGTTCTTTCCACCATGTTTGTTTGTGTTGGCTTCACTATGTGACGTCACAGGAAAATGGACGGGTGGTTAAAATCAGGCACTTTGAAGCTTTTTTTAGGGATATTGCGTGATGGGTAAAATTTTGAAAAAAACTTCGAAAAATATAATAAGCCACTGGGAACTGATTTTTAATGGTTTTAACAATTCTGACATTGTGATAATGTTCCCCTTTAAAGCTAACTTCTGCGTTATTGCTGGAACGCGTTAAGTTGTTTACCTGCATTCAGATGTTGAATAAATAGAAGTAAAAACAAACATGTTGCTACTATATGTAGGTCATTTGCGAATACAGACAAAATGATACTGTGTAAGCACTTTGTAGATTATGTATAAGCGCTAAATTACAACTGGGTGGCAGTTTCACAAATGTTCTATATTATTTATAAAAAAAAATATTGCGACATCTTTCAGCATCGTTGGCCCTTTCTTGTGTTAGAGACTATTCCAAAGCCCAAAAATGAAAGTGAATACTAAATTTCTTTCGTTCTTTTTTTTTTTTGCATTAATAATACAACAATCCTGTGACTTGGCCGCAAGTGAACCAGTATGATTGTTTCTTTTTTTTAATACAAAGCCTGTTATAGAGGTCTGAATGAGTTTATCTTTCCTCTAATTTATAAGATGGCCCGTTAATTCCACTTGAGATAGCTTTTGAGACGGAGTCCGCCATACAAAGTGTCCATTGTTATCAGTTCAAAGGCCTTTGTGGAGACCTCTCACTACATTAGAGTATTATTTAGTAGCAGTGCACTGGGAAACCAGCACCTGGCTCTGTTAGCGCTGAGGCAAGCACTACTTTCTTTGCTTTACATGCCCAGAAGGAATATAGCAGACGCATTATCAGTATAAAAAGATGTCTCCCAGCTGTTTGTGCCGTAGTACTTAAAATATATGCTAATCTTGTGCATGTACGCATTCAGATTAATGTATTTAACCTGCTTTCTCGGGGAAAATACAGATCAAATTTTTCTATGTAAAAAACAAAAAATGCAATAAGGTTACAAAAACAATGTACATATTCTTTTTTTTTATTATTAAAAATGTTGGAATATTATAATAGTTATATATAAAATATATTTCTCTTAACGAGCCGCAGAGGTTAGATACGGTTAAATATTGCGAGAAGAAAATGTACCGTATTTTTCGGACTATAAGTCGCAGTTTTTTTCATAGTTTGGCCGGGCTCCAGTGCGACTTATATATGTTTTTTTCCTTTTTTATTATGCATTTTCGGCAGGTGCGACTTATACTCCGGTGCGACTTATACTCCGAAAAATACGGTAAATGTTACAAAAAGTACGAGTTTATGCTTGCAAAAGTACGTCTTTATTCTCGTCATTTTTTTTCCCTTCAAAATCTTAATGTCATTCCTGTAGAATTACAAATGATCTTACAATTATAAGACAGAAAGCAAACACATGTTCTAAGAATTAGGTTGGAATGTTATAATAAAAAAGTAGGTTAGTAAGTTGTTTTGTAGGGGAAAAAAGCCCCAGTGTTAAGAGAATAATTTAACAAAAAAAATTCTCAATTCTCACACGATCCAAAAAGTGCTAAAAAAAAAGTTTCTTAAAGCATAACTAACTTGACAAGGTTTTCTACGGTCTGTATCTCAATTCAGGTGTATGTTTTTGCTCGCAAAACTTGACTTTATTATCTGTAAAGTTAAAAGTTTTTCCATTGTAAAGTCATAGCTTTTTAACTGGAAACTGTAAAAACAACTTTCAAATTATTTATCACAAAAAATTAAGAGTCGAGATGCTAGGATAAAGTCTTAAAAAAACATAATTGTCATACTTTTTGGAATTTTTTGAGAAAATAAATGTATTTAAGAGAGAACGTTGTGGCTTCCTGCCAGAGAGATTATTGTGAAAGAACTTGATCGGAGAAAAAAGGACTGTTATGAGTATAAAGTTGGAATATTACAATAAAAAAAATAGTAAATTGTCTCTCAATTTCCACAGTAACTAAAACGCAAATTCAGTCAGGTCATATAATCAAACATTGATACATATAAACTAACCCAGAGCTTCTCAATTACTTTGTTACGCCCCCCCAGGAAGAAGAAAACATTTCACACCACTCCAATCTACGCCGCGTCTGTAAAAAGTATAATTTTGTCCATCAAATTTTTTTAAGTACACCTCTGCATAACATTGTATCCTAATTAACATTAAAGAAAACAAAAGAAACAATATAGATCAACTTTCAACAAAGCATAACTTTATCAACATTGTGTTTTAGTCCGTAACAGAAAATATTTAAAGTACATCAATTTGCCTGAAATTAAATATAAAATTTAACCGACTTGAACCATTTGACACTGGAAAATGCAATAAAAAAACACAGTAAGTAATAATAAATTCAAATTGATCAGAAACATTAACTCAGGAGCCCAATAAATAAAACATTTTGACCTACAAAACAAAAATGAATAAAACAATTTGTGCTGATTTTTTATTTATTTATTTAAAATCAAGAAGTCAGGATTAATGGCTACAATGAATGTGTTTTGTGGTGTGCAGCTTTAAAGTATGTGTCCCAGGGTCACATGCCCCTGTCCCCGGCATCTATTTATGAACTGACCTACTCTAATGGGGAAAATTGAGTGAACTCAAGCAAGGGAAATGAAGCATAATCAATATTTAGCCATATTTATTGTGGGTGTGTTTTTCTACTACTTGGATTACTTTATTTAGTGCCACACCAGGTACACAGCTGCCTTCTGATCCAGCTCTTTTTGTTATTGACATTTACTGACCTCAAGCAGGGAAACAGGTAAATGAACAAACCCTTTTCTGTGCACAAAGAAGCTCTTAGTTCCTTAAGGAGCTTTAATGAGAGCCCGCAGCACAGCATCCTTACTTTAATGGCCGAAGTGTGGTTTTCGTTTAGCGACCGACAATCAACTTTGTCCCGCACATTCCTGCGTCCGTCTCCAAAGCAACGGCAATCAAGCATGAGCACTGTTTGGATTGGATTCAGGTGCCACTTAGCTGTTTTTGCTTTTATCTCAACGCTAACTAAGAGCGAGGGCGAAGCTTTTTCGGTCTTTTTGACTCGGGGTCTTTCCATTACGGTGACGGGTAAGTTCCACAGCCACATACGAGAAGGGAGGGGGGGTACAAAACAGCACAAATGGGGAAATACAATAGCGTGATTTTCTGTCAAAGTGTTGCATTCACAGAGAATGCCTTCACCGCACGGGCTGCAAACAGCGCGGAGTGAAAGGGCAATGCATATATTATCTGACAAGAAAGGCCAATGCATACATTATACAGTCGGCATCTGTTATTTTCACCCAGAAAGAACAGTCCACTAGTCACCTTTTTACAAAAGATAAATCTACATGTTCTGAACATGTTTTCACGAGCGAGATCTCACCGGCAGGCGCGCTCCATTCTAATCCAGCCATCTAAACCACACATTCCTGGTTATTAAAGATGCACGACTCAATTTTCCTTTGACCTTTCGTGTACTCATGAATCCAGGGGAAAAGGTTTGACTCTGAATCTGTCTGGGTTTTGAACATGATTTACTTTAATGGTAAGGGCAGTGAGTAGAAACAACAGACACAACAGGAAGTGAAATGTAAATGGTAAATGGTAAATAGTAGAGATCGGACTGCCGAAATTATCGGCCGATAAATGCTTTCAAATGTAATATCGGAAATTATCGGTATCGGTTTCAAAAAGTAAAATTTAGGACTTTTTAAAACGCCGCTGTACGGAGTGGTACACGGATGTAGGGAGAAGTCCAGAGCGCTAATAAACCTTAAAGGCACTGCCTTTGCGTGCCGGCCCAATCACATAATATCTACAGCTTTTCACACACACAGGTGAATGCACGCATACTTGGTCAATAGCCATACAGGTCACACTGAGGGTGGCCGTATAAACAACTTTAACACTGTTACAAATATGCGCCACACTGTGAACCCACACCAAACAAGAATGACAAACACATTTCGGGAGAACATCCGCACCCCTTGCAGCACTAACTCTACCGGGACGCTACAATATACACCCCCCGCTACCCCTAAACCCTGCCCACCTCAACCAACCCAACTCAGGGAGAGCATGTCCCAAATTCCAAGCTGCTGTTCTGAGGCATGTTAAAAAAAATAATGCACTTTGTGACTTCAATGATAAATATGTATATATCGGTATCGGTTGATATCGGAATCGGTAATTAAGAGTTGGACAATATCGGAATATCGGATATCGGCAAAAAAGCCATTATCGGACATCTCTCGTAAATAGGTTATACTTGTATAGCGCTTTTCTACCTTCGAGGTACTCAAAGCGCTTTGACACTATTTCCACATTCACCCATTCACACACTGATGGCAGGAGCTGCCATGCAAGGCCCTAACCACGACCCATCAGGAGCAAGTGTGAAGTGTCTTGCTCAAGGACACAACGGACATGTAGACCTCGAGTTGGTGACGTTACAAAAATACTACGAAACTCATCTCTTACTCCAAAGAGTCGAATACTTCCCAAATTACTTCTTCACGTCAGTTGATATGCCTTTTTTTACACATTGTATGATTACTAGTGGTCCAAAAGACATGTGAAAAGCATAGAAAAACACTGTGCTCGCTAGCTGTCTTTATCGACGCGACCATTGATGCCAGTAATTGTAGCATCCTGAACATCTTCATTCACAGATTCCAAGGCCCCGTTTATAAGGTTATCCAGGGTAAATCACACCTAACCTTATCCGTGTGCACACACAACAATGCCACCGTTAAAGACCCCCGCCCCCCTCCGTCCGCCGGCGCAACGCGACCTAGTACGCATGCGCGGAAATTGCACACGTCATAGTCACCTCCAGTGTTGCTTTGTGTGCAAGTTCCTAAATTTAACTTCTCTGAACAATATCCAGTGTTGTGGTATTTCAATTAACTGGAGCACAGTGTGCTGTGGGGCCCTATTGTAGTGAATCACACCTGAGCCATCATAAATTAATCAAATCTTTATTAGAAACGTAAACAATGTGATAAAGAACATTTTACATCAATCAAACTAGGGATCTAGATATCTGGTAAGGACACTCCTCACTCTTTTGCCTTCCTCTTCATTGTCCATTTGTTTTTGATGACTTTATATACTCTGGAACGAGACGTCGAGTCTGCGACATAGATGGCGGACAATAACTGATACAGTCTGCTTTGCCAGTCCAAATGCATTCGCAGTTTTCCTCGAATAGCAGATAATACAAAGCACACGCAACCTTTTTTATCACATCCACGGGAGCTCGCATTCTCGTTGACTCTCCTTCAACAAATGGACGAAGTTTTTCGCTAAGTAGAAACACAGCTGACCCGGCCGGACATTGGAAAGTTCTCTTGCCACCTGAGAAGTGTTGTATCCGAAATAGCTGCAATCGCTTTCTCTTAAGGTATTCATGTGTGACTTCCACAAGCGTCTGAACATGTAGAAGAATGAGAAACACGGCATGTCTGGATGACTCGCCTTCATATTTCCAGTGTTTACCTCCAAGTTACGAAACCGCTTTATTATGGAGCTGGCTGTGGCGTGGACTTTCTGCCGTCACTGCCTCTCCAAACATACTTTGTAAACGATCAATGAGTCCATACAAAGCTAAGAGTCGGATATTCAAGAAATACACGGCGCACTTACCCGTGTAAAAATTTGTCCGAGGAGGAGAACTTTAAACGCTGGTTTAGTGTGGCTGAAACGGGGCTTAGGCTAAATAATTATTTGTTTAAGGGGTTAAACGACTTAGTGTAGACATGGCCTAATTCTATAGTCTGGCCACCAGTGTTGAAATGACTGATGCATCCTTGTGCATGCTTTATTTTACTAAAAAAACATGTGACCTTATAAAGTTAAAAAAGTTAAAGTACCAATGATTGTCACACACATAGCACTTATTGGTAAATTATTATGTTACAGTACTATGCGTTGACTTGAAATACTGGGCAAAATAGTCAAACGATGTATTCTATCAATTAATGTAGGGATTTTTGCATTTAATTCAAGGGCCTGAGCTTTAGGAGCCATTATTAGGTTTTATTTTGTACAAACCACAACTGATAAATGGTAATGGTGGATTATTAGGATGGATGGTATTGTTGGGTGTTAAAAAAACAACAATGTACACCGAACAGAACCAAACCAAAAAACCATGTCACAAAACCGTGATACGATACGAACCGGTGATTTTGTGAATTGTTCCGCCTCAAAAACCAACACAAGCCATCCATACCTTGCAACTATGATCTTAACTACCAAACACCAAAAAATAAATACTGTCTCTAATTGAACCAAATTGAAATGTTTGGTTAAAGTGGATCTGTAAAGTTACCAGGACACTTACTGAGATTCAGGAATACCAACAGAAGAAAGTAAAAGTAAGCAGGCCAGAAAAAGTGACACTATTAAAGTTATCTTAACTATCAGAAAACAAAGTGCTCGATCTGGACTACTACTATTGCAATAGTTCTGGATAAAAATACGCTGAAATTATACTATATTATATTATAGTCTTGCAGGAACCACTCCACACAGCGAGACTCCACTGTCTGTAAATCAGTAAATCATTTGACACTTTGAGGTTTTAGATCAGTGTGAAACAAAAAAAACTGTAAAGTCAATCATCCCATGCGGTCTTGACGAGAAAACCAGCAGCGGTTTTAAATTACCACGGCCAAGTAAAACCGGAAACAGTCTTCCCTCACTCCTGGAATTAAAAAAAAAGAAAAACAACAGAAGGTGTGTGGCTCCTGGCATTTTTTGTCTCTTCTCTCTTTTTGTGTGCGGCTGTTCTAATTTTGAACCTTCATAAAACATTCTGGTCAACATTCACAAGATGCAGCTGCAGTTCTGTATATAGCACCACTTGTTTCATTTTCCTCGCTAAAGCCGTAATATTGCGAATGCCTTTGCTGGCCAAACAAACCACACCCATCGTTTAGTGAAACCCGAGGAGGGGCATTACCACCTTGGCTGCCTTTAGACCCTGCATATAATCCACGATAACGCAGCCCAATCCTATCAATGTTCCTCCCGATAATCACTTAATATAAGCATTGGGGATTACCAAGTGGATCAAACCAGGCTGCATGGATCTGGATTAAGAGTTGAGCGGGAATGCTGGCCATCCAGATAAAAGTCACGCTACATACGATAGAGTCTAACAGGTATCATTATCAAGTCCGTAATTAATAGATAAGAAAATGAGTAAATATTACACTGCAAATCAGTAATCAGTCCATTACACACCACATCTGACAAGCATAACCCTCATGAGGGGGGTGTCATCACCTGATGCTAAATATACCAACCACTAAGTGCCAGCAAATCCCCAAAGATTCACAGTAGAAAACACTTCAACATAAATGTTTTATATTTAAATCCACCTTGAACTTAAAATGAGTCAACAGACCACGACACATCTAAATAGCAATGAAACACAATTGAACTGCAGTTTATTTTTTTGCTTACAGTGGAGCAGGGTCACGGTCTGGGACTGCACGTGTGCTGCCAGCCACTGGGGAGCTGCAGTTTGTTATCTCTTAGTTGGCAACATCCTGCTGGATTGAAGACAATGTTTCCAGATCCCGACCAGAATCTTTGACATGTTGAAAATGGGCTTTGTATCATGCTAACGGCATCTTTCCTGCTGTGTCTTGTAAAAGTCTTTAAAATGACTATTATTTGAAACTGGCTTTCTTAAAATGATGTTCAAACAGTAATGCGTGTGTCCTTGGAGCCTTTTTCTGAGCACCAAACATGAGAAAAATCTCTGATCTCCCTTACTGTCTGTGCTACTTTGAAGAGAAGAGACACTAAAATTCTCGCCTTTTAGGTTGTAGCTTTTTATGACGCCATGAAGAAAAAAACCTCCTTCCTCATGGACATGATACCACCTCTGACCTGACCCTCGCTGGATGGGCCCACCCTGTGTATACACACACATCACTTGACAAGAGGGTCAGCTTTGTAAAAAGCAGGCTTGGCTATACCTCTTAACCTGACATGATGCCGTCTCACTAAAAGCATTGTCTAAATTCCAGCATCATGGCTAGATTTTCCACCATTCCAATACACTACTGAGGACCTTCTCACTTTTTTCAAACTGGTGTAAAACACTACGTGGGAGCTTGAGGACTTTTACAGTACTGTATCGGTACGGTAGGAAGTGGTGACCAGTTAAAACCATAAATGCTCGTCAGCCAAGCCAAGACAATCCCATCAGGTGAAGACATTTTGGGGTAGGAACTCCTTGAAACCCAGACTGCTTATTTTTTCACTATTTTGAGTCAAATGCTAAAATAATTTCTGGGCAGCTAATAAAATAATCATACAAAAAAACCCAACCTTCCTAAAAGGCAATCAGAGCACAGAGGAGGAGAAAATAAAAGAGGTCAAGCCTGTGAGAGGCATCCTTCCACACTGACTGCTAAGAATGTCCTCTCAGGTCTGAGAAACAGCTGCTCCCCCTGCCCCCAATGTTCCCCCAGAAAAAAAAAAAACTTGGAATCAAGTCTGCAGGAATACTCCCTTACCTCATTGTTCCACACGGCTGAATTAACCAAGTTTGTTTCTACAGTTCATTAAACTTTTCTAATGCAAATCACATTAAGCGGAAGGCAGGCTTCACACAGGGGACACACTGGAGGGGGGGAAAAAAAGCAACTTACCAGTTTCCTCATCAATGCTGAAAATCCCCAGGCCGGATCCGTCCCGTATGGAGTATCGGATCTCTCCATCTCTGCCTTTGTCCTCGTCTTCGGCTGTAACAGTCATTACAGAAGTCCCCACAATGGCGTCCTCTTTAATAAATCCCTTTTCCACGAACCCCCGGAACGATGGCCTATAGAGGTTCTCATTCACATCCACCACGTCCACCTCGATGAAGCAGGTAGACGACAAGGACATGGGCTTCCCTTTGTCCTTGGCTTTGGCCGTCAGATTGTATACCTGCTTGGTCTCGTAGTCCAGGTTCTGCACGATGCGAACGGCGCCACTCAGTTTGTCGACTTCAAAATTCCCGTCCCCGTTATCAATCAAGCTGTATCGCACCTGACTGGATGGTCCGATGTCGGGGTCGTGGGCCTCTAGCCACATTATTACAGTACCAATAGGTAGGTCTTCTCTCGCTTTAACGCGATAATTAGGAGGGACAAACTTAGGAGGGTTATCATTCACGTCTTCCAGCATGATTTTGAGCAGCACGGTGGACACAAGCTGAGGCTCATTTACCGCTTGGTCATGTGCCGCAATTTTTAAGACATAGACTGGATGGAGCTCGCGATCCAATGGCTTGGTCACGGTCACTACCCCAGACTCTTTATTGATTGCGAAATGATCTGTGCCCCCCAAGATCGAGTACCTCACGACACCGTTCGGCCCCAGATCCTTATCCGTAGAATCCACCTGGATAATTTCCCTGCCAACAGGTGTGCTCTCGGTTATTTCAACAGAGTAGGACTCCTGCAAAAACTGAGGGCTATTATCATTAGCATCCAGGATCCTGACATCCAGCAGGCGTGAGGCGGACTTCTGCGGAATGCCAAGGTCATAAACCGTGACGTTGAGTGTGTAATGATCTTTTGTTTCCCTATCAAGAGGAGAATAAACCAAAAGCCAGCCTGTTTCCATTTCCACTAAGAAGCGGCTTTCTGTGTCCCCTCCAGAAATGACATACACAAGCTTTCCATTGAAGCCACTGTCTGCATCGGTGGCGCCTAAATGAGCCACTCGACCCCCCGCGGGGATGTCCTCTCTAACTTCGACAACACTCGGGAAGGACTCGGCAAACTGGGGCGCGTACCGGTTGATTGAGTGCATGTCCATGAAGTTATCATCAGGCTCGGTTTGCGTGTGGATCTTACTGCCTTGGAGCAGCTTTTCTGCCAGCATGGTGGCCACTCCGGTTTCCACGCATTTCACCTGCACAGGTTTGCGTGCCGTGATGACGGTCAGGTTCATATACATGGGCCGAGTCTCGTGTTCCCCATCAGTCGCAACAATTTGTAAACTATGTAAGGACATTTTAGCAGCCTCGCCTTCACTTAGCGTGTGCTTGAGTGAAAGCACCCCGGAGCTTGGATTCAGATCAAACAGATCCAGATCATTGCCGGCTTTAATATAGTACCGCACGAGCTGCAGCTCATCAGCGTCGATGGCAGACACCGTAGTGATCTGCTCACCCACGCCATGGTCTCGTGGCATAGTCACTTCACAGTTCACATTCTCAAACAAAGGCTTATTGTCATTCAGATTGTTTAACGTTATGATGACGGACGCTTCCACTTCTCTCCTGAAGGGGGATCCCCAATCTGAGGCTCTGACTTTGAGGCTGTAAATTCTTGGCATGAGCTCATAATCTAGGAGCTCAGAGGTACTGATGACACCAGAGAAGTAGTCGATGACAAACGGCTGCGGGTTAAGATTGGTAATACTGTAAGTAATGTAGCCATTCTCGCCTCGATCCAGATCGGTGGCTTTGACAGTCACAACACTGGTCCCTATGGGCGAATTCTCATCAACAGTGGCCTTGTAGGAGGTCTGCTGGAACTCGGGCGCATTGTTATTCACATCAATCACGTCCACAATCACTTTTGTCGCCGCTTTTTTGTCACTGGTGATGACTTCCAGCTCAGACCGGATGGCGACGTCCGCATTGATCGCCGCCGCCGTGCTGATTAAGCCGGTATCAGGATTGATGATGAATCTGTCAGATTTGTGTCTAAAAGCATATTTGAGCTGTGAGTACTTGGGTAGCGCAGTTACCATAGCGACGGGTGTATGAAGGGGGGCAAATTCACTCAGGTTGACTCTGTAAACAGTTCTTTCGAACACGGGAGGCCCCACTTTAAACTGAGGAGAAGTGACATGTACTAATTTAGCAGACGAAAATTGAGGTGGGCTGCCTTTGTCCTTTGCCTGCAAAGTGAGATTGTATCCAAAAGGCTGGCTCTCCCAGTCGACGTCTTTAACCGCTTTTATTTTATACTCCTTGCTCCCGGGGCTGGTTCTTACAGCCCTGAACTGCTGAAGCGGGTCTCCGGCAACTATACTCAGGGACGCTATCTCCCCATTCGGTCCCTGGTCGTTGTCCTCTACCGCCACAATGGCGTAGGTGGGGTCAAGGTCTGCGTCAGAGGGAGCCAAGGTGACTGCTGTGATGACAGGTGCGTTCTCATTGGCCTGCTCCACTCGCACCGTGAGTTTAGCCATGCTGCTGAAGCCGCTGCTGCCGTAAAGTTTCATGCCTCGGTCCACCGCCAGGATCTCCAGCTCGTACAGCTTGGTCTCGGAGTAGTCCAGTTTGCCGGTCAGCGTTACCACGCCACTGGTCGGGTGCACGGCAAACATGTCCGTCCACTCCCGGAAACTGTAGTAGTACTCTCCGTTTGTGCCAATGTCGGCGTCCGTCGCTGTCACTTTGGCCACGCTGGTGCGTATGGCCGTGTTCTCTGGCAGAGAGATGCTGTACGACGTCGGCGAGAAGAGGGGCCTCAGGTCATTCGTGTCGAGCACCTGCACCTTCACTCTGGTGCGACACTCCATGTCGGTGCCCCTCTCTGACGCTTTCACCGTCAACACGTAGTGGTCTCGAACCTCCCGGTTAAGAATGGCAGTGCTTCCTCCTTTGGTCCGTATCCGCAAAAAGCTAAAATCTCCCAACTGGTAGTCCTCTGCTTTAAATAAGTTCTCATTGTCTCCGGAGATGATCTTGTACCGTATCTCCCAGGCGGGGTCCGTGACGTAGATCCCCATCTTTGTGTGACTCTCCAGGTAAGTCTTAGCAGCCGAGTTCTCGGATATTGTGGCATTGTAAACAGGGTGGGTGAACTGCAAGGGAGCAGCCCTGGCTGTCCTTTGGTCGCCAGCGCAGCCGCAGAGGAGCTGCAGGAGGAGCACGGCAAGCAAAAGCGTGCGGTGCCCCATCGTCGTACCTTGATCTTCACTGGAACCACCTGAAAACAAACAGTTAATTAGCTTTTACACGGGCACATTTCAACACTAGAGAACTCCTAATGTCCTTTCCTCTCTGATGTTGACTTCTGAACGTGGCATTTGCCGCAATACGCGATCAAACAAGTTCTGTGTGTGTGTGTGAACGGAGCAGGAACTTCAGTCATCAGATCTAAGCCTGCTCCGCTTCACTGTCTCCCCAATGCCGCATGCCAACAGAGATGGACTCATTTACTCATTTATGCAAACACTCACTTAATGAGCGCAGACGACAAATCGCCCCATAAACCACCGTGCGTACACTTTCCAGTCGCAGTTATGCAAATATATGCAGCACCGATGCATATTACATTATTCAGCAGGAATGATATCTACCCCTTCCAATCCGCAATCCATCAATAATGTCATGCAAACGCAAAATCATTCCCTGTGCAGTCATAAAAGTGGTCCTCCCCCCTCTCCCACATAAAGATATAACTCTGGGGTGGCGAGCCAAACACGAGCGAGCTCCGCCAGCAACAATTACAGTTACAACATTGGAGTCATAAAATGTGCAGATTCATCCGTTTACAGGCACTTTACAGCCTAATCCATGTGTGCATATGTGTCCATACAAAGCCCAACACTAAAATCACATATTATTTGTTGTTGCACTGAAAAAAAAACCAGACTATGCTGGGTTATCACATCTTAAATCAATGCCAGAGTGTCTCACCTTAAATCTCCAAACGACATAGCCTGCAGGTACAAAAGAACCATCTGCTGCCCGTGGGCGACCATTGTTGAGGGTGAGAAAGCGCCCTCCCCCAAAAAAACTTCTTGCATGTTTGGGCTTATTTTTTGACACATCACACACAAATCCGAACGGTCGTTTTGAATTCGATCATTAAGGATGATGGCAAAGTTTGCAGAAAAGAAGTTCGGTGCTTGCAGGCTGTTTGAATTCCCATCCCCCACAAGCCTTAACATCCACGGAGCGAAGAATTCGCTTCAAAAACGCACGAAATAAGCCGTTGCCAAAAACACGAGACTTCTTATAAGTTTTTTGAAATAACAAACTATTACTTTCGGCTGAGGCTCACTTAAAAAGTGTCGAGAATTGGTTTCTTTTTTCGGAGTTGACAAAAGCACAACTTTTTGTCCACTCCAGTGAAGGTCAAAACCGGACAAAATGCGAATAGTTTGCATCAAACAGTGTCACGTACCTTATTTTTTTTGTTTTAATGATGGTTAATCTCGGAGCTTCGGAGGTTTGGTGTGTACTTTATGTAGTCCAAATGCCGGCATGGTGGTACGTGAGGCTCCCAGCTCGCCGCTCCTCCATCTGGATCCTCCAGGCGGGCAACCTCCTCTCGCCTCGCGGTCTCTCTTTCCCTTTCGCTCCCGCTTCCGCCGCGCGCACTACACTCTCTCGCCCTCTCTCTCTCTCTTTCCTACTCACACTGTTGGCTATCACTCCGCGCTGCGCACGACTGGAACTACTTTCTAGCTGAGAGGTACAAAGTTTTATTCCTAAAGAGAGTTGTCGATCACTATGGCAGGGCATCTGTCATTTTATCCTGTACAATATTCATGACAAATGTGTGCTTTGTTTTAAATATGTGCTATTTGGATTTACACAATATGAAAAAAAAATTGAAAAGGAATTTTACCTTTGCAACCTCGTTATACTAAGTTGTATATTCCTAAATGTAAGTTTCTCAATACCTGACCTGTTTTTTGTGCCTTTAAAAAATAATTCTAACTTTTCTTTAAAACGCATTCTACCTCCAACAACCAAACAACTGTGAAAACTATGATGCTGTGCTCCAAATTTGGATTATTTACGGAACTTGTGTGAGCCTATGGCTTTACATTTTGTTACATATAATAATAATAATAATAATAATAATAATAATAATAATAATAATAATAATAATAATAATAATAATAATAATAATAATAATAATAATAATAATAATAATTGGGACGGCATGGCGTAGTGGGTAGAGCAACCGTGCCAGAAACCTGAGGGTTGCAGGTTCGCTCCCCGCCTCTTACCATCCAAAAATCGCTGCGGGACACTTCACCCTTTGCCCCCGGTGCCACTCACACCGGTGAATTGAATGATGGTCGGAGGTGCATTTGGCGCAAATTGCAGCCACGCCAGGGCAGCTGTGGCTATGAAAGTAGCTTACCACCACCAGGTGTGAATGAATGATGGGTTCTACATTTAAAGCGACTTTGGGTACTTAGAAAGGCGCTATATAAATCCCAGGTATTATTATTATTATTATTATTTGTTACATATACAGTATAAATATATATATATATATATATATATATATATATATATATATATATATATATATATATATATTAGGGCTGCAACTAACGATTCATTCGGTTAATCTGTCGATTATTACTTCGATTAATCGATTAATAATCGGATAAAAGAGACAAACTACATTTCTATTCTATCCAGTATTTTATTGAAAAGAAAACAGCATACTGGCACCATACTTATTTTGATTATTGTTTCTCAGCTGTTTGTAAATGTTGCAGTTTATAAATAAAGGCTTATTAAAAAAAAAAATAATAATAATAAAAGCCTCTGCGCATGCGCATAGCATAGATCCAACGAATCGATGACTAAATTAATCGGCAACTATTTTTATAATCGATTTTAATCGATTCAATCGATTAGTTGTTGCAGCCCTAATATATATATATATATATGTATGTATATATATATATATATATATATATATATACAGTATATATTGCATTCTATTTTAATTGCTTTATTGAGTTTACAACCCCCTGGTGTTGTTTTGTACTGTTTTTGTACATGTTTTGATTATTATTATTTACTTGCTTATTTGTAAATGTTTCATAGTATAAATAAAGGTTTATTTAAAAAAAAGAAAAAAGTTGATAACTATTGTTGTTACAATGTACCACAATGTCACGTTTATCGTAAAATTAAGTTTTAAAAAGCAAAGTAATATGCATTAATTGGGATGTTTAATAAGATAATACAAATACAACACCATCAAATCACAACATGTTTATTATTAAAAAAGGGCCATATTTTATTTTTAACTCTGACGTCACTTCCGGTTCCTCTTCGCCACTCTCTCTTCCGTGGATGATGGAAACTAAAATAACTTAAGCCAACAGGTGGGAGTAACAAACAAAACTGGGTATTTTTTTTAAAAGAGAGTAAATACCCCAAAATATGAGAAATTAGAATGTAATTGATGCAAGGAACTGTAAAAGAAGCATTGATATGACAATAGTCGTGTTTTAATGACAGGTGTGTGTCGTGTCGGCGAGGACGCCATGATGCTTTAAAATTCCACAACGGAGCCAACCTAAATATATGCTGCTTTATGGTGAGTTTTTCATTAAATACCTTATTGTATGGTTTAGTCACACTAAATGTATGCTTAGAGAAAGAACAGCCTTACATTAATGAACAAATAATGGTTATATATTCTCTTAAGTGTTGCAATTTTGTCTGTGGAATGTACCAGTATGTATCATATATCTTTAAATAATACATCATATTCGTAGCGGATACATAAGGGCAAACACAGAAACGAGGTATTTGTTCAACACTTTAAAACATTAATCGATTTACATAAAACCAGCATTTTGAGACATTTTATTGTGATCGATATTAACAAAGCTGAGGACCGATGAAAATGCACTAATTTACGGTCAACTTCTTGAATACGAAGTCAATGGGGCTCAACATTTTGGGTGTGAGCCTTTTGTTAAAAATGTCATAACTTTCCTATTATTTACCCCATTTTATTTGATTTATTATCCATTTATTTGACAGGAACAGTGTACATTAATAGGGGTTACTTAGACTTAGGGCGGTATAGCTTTTGGTAGAGTGGCCGTGCCAGCAACTTGAGGGTTCCAGGTTCGATCCCAGCTTCTACCATCCTAGTCACTGCCGTTGTGTCCTTGGGCAAGACACTTTACCCACCTGCTCCCAGTGCCACCCACACTGGTTTAAATGTAACTTAGATATTGGGTTTCACTATGTAAAGCGCTTTGAGTCACTAGAGAAAAGCGCTATATAAAAAATGAAAATAAATAAATACATCATTCAATTTTGAACTTTACAGTACAGATAAGAACAAAATGTTGTTGCATTAGCTCGTTGAGAACAATAAGGTGCATATATAAATAAATAGATTACTGTACAGATAAATATATTGCACTTTTGCATATGCATCCACGTTTATGGATGTATGTTATATTGTCTTTTATATTCCAGCGAGTTAATCCGTTTTTGGGGTGGAAATTGAGGGGAGTATTATGATGCGTTCAAGAGTCTTATGCCCTGAGGGAAGAAGCTGTTACAGAACCTGAAGGTTCTGCTACGGAGGCTGCGGAAACTCTTTCTAGAGTTACTGTAAATGTACCCGAATTAGCCGTTGTCCCTGGACCGATGTTAAAAATGGTCAACCTAAAAGCAATAACGATTTGACGATAAAATACCATAACAAAGTCCATCAGTGCGATGAGCTACAGTAGCGAGTAACATACTTAAATACAATATCCTTTCATTAAATTTCAGTGTACATCAGAAATGACTATATGGATACATATTAGAGATGTCCGATAATGGCTTTTTTGCCGATATTACGATATTGTCCAACTCTTAATTACAGATTCCGATATCAACCGATACCGATATATACAGTCATGGAATTAACACATTATTATGCCTAATTTTGTTGTGATGCCCCGCTGGATGCATAAAAAAAATGTAACAAGGTTTTCCAAAATAAATCAACTCAAGTTATGGAAAAAAAATTCCAACATGGCACTGCCATATTTATTATTGAAGTCACAAAGTGCATGATTTTTTTTAACATGCCTCAAAACAGCAGCTTGGAATTTGGGACATGCTCTCCCTGAGAGAGCATGAGGAGGTTGAGGTGGGCGGGGTTGGAGGGGAGGGGGTGAGGGGAGGGGTAGCGGGGGGTGTATATTGTAGCGCCCCGGAAGAGTTAGTGCTGCAAGGGATTCTGGGTATTTGTTCTGTTGTGTTTATGTTGTGTTACGGTGCAGATGTTCCCTCGAAATGTGTTTGTCATTCTTGTTTGGTGTGGGTTCAAAGTGTGGCCCATATTTGTAACAGTGTTAAAGTTGTTTACACGGCCACCCCCAGTGTGACTTGTATGGCTGTTGACCAAGTATGCTTTGCATTCACTTGTGTGTGTGAAATGCCGTAGATATTATGTGACTGTGCCGACACGCAAAGGCAGTGCCTTTAAGGTTTATTGGCGCTCTGTACTTCTCCCTACGTCCGTGTACCACTCCGTACAGCGGCGTTTTAAAAAGTCATAAATTTAGCTTTTTCAAACCGATACCGATAATTTCCGATATTACATTTTAAATCATTTATCGGCCGATAACATTGGTAATCTTTAATACATAAACATATTTTAAAAAGGTTGCTATCATTGGAAGGCTTGCCAAACAAAAACACAGAAAAAAAGAAGTTTCACAGTTTAGGTGTATTTTTAATGGTTTAAATTCATGAAATTAGCATTGGAGATCACGGAAAATTTGAGTAATAATAATAAACTTTATTTGTATAGCACCTTTCATACAAGAATTGCAGCTCAAAGTGCTTCACAGCAGTAAAAGACATGATTAAGTAAAGACATGGTAAAAACAAGTGTAGAAAATGGAAAATAAATTACAACAAATAAAAATAAAGATAAAAGCAAAGTAGAACACGAAAGGATCAGACAATAATAGTTACAATAATCTCGGTGTGGAACATGGCTGGTCGGACGCACAACGACCAGGTAATCGGCGGGTCCAATAAATCAGTGTGCAACTCAATTAATTTGAAAGATATTTGTCAGACTCACAGTTAAATGTATAACTTACATTACAATAGGGATTCCAATGAACATTTTACTCACCGTAAATGTTTTGCAGGGTAGTTTTGGCAGGTGTAACCTTGCCAAATTGTGTCAGAGCTACGCGAGTTCTTGCAAATCTGAACATGTCGATATTCTGGATAAACTCTTGTGTTTTACGTCATGAGTATTGGAGTATAGTGTTGACGAGAACAAAGCGAACGCAGTTGAACACTGAAAACAGCAGTCACTACCAGTCGCTACTCACGCGTGAAACGTTCTGAGTGACCACGGCGGTCATCCAGCCAGCGGCGAATACACACCCACCACAGAAATGATTCAAAACCAACAACACAATAACACTATAAAATAAATGCAATGGGAAAATTCTACAAATGAAACATGCTGCAATCATCACTTTAGGCACTGAATCCCTCAATATTGCTCTTTATTGCTTATTTATTCATCAGTTTGCACTATTTTTTTTCTTTTCCTTGACCACCGACCTCACCCTAGTCATTTGACTTATTTACTTAACTCTGCTACCGCCGCAGGCTCCTCCTTGGCTCCAGTTGCTAGTTATTTTACTCGAGGATCAAACCACTAATTTTCATGTACTATTGATCTTGGTTGTGTAGAACAATGGTCCCCAAACACTGGTCCGGGGACCGGTGCCGGTCTATGACGCATGTGAGCAAAAAGCATCACAATGAATATGCCAGAATTAGCTAAAATAGCTCAATTTAATCTCTTTAGTTTTTTTATTTTAATTTGTATGCAAAGTCCAATTTCTATATGTTCTAAAAAGAACCCACAATTAAAAAAATGCAGTGTATGCAGGGTCACTTTAATCTACTAGTTTTTGATCAAATAAAAGTGAAACTTGTCATGAATTACTACTGTCATTTGTATTCATTAGTTTCTTTAAAAAGTCAGCTAAAAAAAATTAATAAATAATTTTTTTTGTGAAAAAATCAGAGATTACATTTTTTGGGCATATCAACAATCTACTAGGGTTGTACGGTATACCGGTATTAGTATAGTACCGCGATGTTAATTGATAATTTTTGGTACTATATCGTCTCTGAAACGTACCAGTCCCGCACCCCCCCAGCGCCCGCGTCAAAGTCACGTCGTGTCATTGCTGGTTTACGAGCAGAGGAGCATGTTCAGCAGTGCACACAATCACGGAGTACTTACAAGCAGACAGTGTGGAGACAGAAAAGGGAGAGCGGACACATTTTGGCTTAAAAACTAACTTTAAAGGTGAAGTTATAACACTGAAACGCCCTCAGGAAGAGGTGCTTTAAGACATGGCTAGCTAGCTAGCGGCTAAAGTCCATCCGCCGTCGACAATGTTTTAGCTACTTCTAAATCACTAATCCTCGCCTCCATGGCGACAAATAAAGTAAGTTTCTTACAAGTATCATCCCTGCAGGACGATGAATAGCTAAACATGCTTCACTACACACCGTAGCTCACTGGCATCCAAATGTAAACAAACGCCATTGGTAGATCTACACCTGACATCCACTGTAATGATACCAAGTACAGGCACGTATCTAGTCGATACTACTCTGATTACGTCTATTTTTTGGCATCAAAACATCTTCTTTCGTTTTTTTTTAAATGTTTATAAACTCAGGAAATGTGTCCCTGGACACATGAGGACTTTGAATATGACCAATGTATGATCCTGTAACTACTTGGTATCGGATTGATACCCACATTTGTGGTATCAGCCTAAACTAATGTAAAGTATCAAACAACAGAAGAATAAGTGATTATTACATTTTAACAGAAGTGTAGATAGAACATGTTAAAAGAGAAAGTAAGCAGATATTAACAGTAAATGAACAAGTAGATTAATAATACATTTTCTACCACTTGTCCTTAATAATGTTGACAAAATAATAAATGACACAATATGTTACTGCATATGTCAGCAGCTAAATTAGGCGCCTTTGTTTGTTTACTTACTACTAAAAGACAAGTTGTCAATGTGTTCACTATTTTATTTAAGGACCTAACTTCAATAAGAAACATATGTTTAATGTACCCTAAGATTTTTTTGTTAAAATAAAGCCTATAATGCAATTTTTTTGTGATCCTCTTTATTTAGAAAAGTACCGAAAAGTATCGAAATAATTTTAGTACCGGTACCAAAATATTGGTATCGTTACAACACTACAATCTACCTTTACATAATTCTGTGTCTCTTCAAACAGCACACCTGGGACTATACTGGCATGGCAAGGATAGGACCGTGTTTTCATTAGTTTCTGTAGAGCCGTTTGAAGAACGAAAAAGAGGAGCAAAATTCAAAAGGTGATTTCCGTCAAAGCTCACACAAAGCCTGGTTTGTTTTCAAGAAAGAAACTTCTTCTCAAACGCCAACATTTTAGGATGCCCTTGAAAGCTTAAAGGATCAGCCTGTAAATAGTAACCCTGACCTCACTGATCGCTTTCTCATGGCCATGCAGGCACAACTAGGCCTCGTGTCTTCGGTGTCCTTACTTCATCCAAAATACAAGCAAACCACATGATATCCTATTATTCATTTTATTGGATTTTATTCCCGTGCAGCGTGTTTCTTTATACTCCTCCTTTAAATGATCCTGGAATGGATGCACCGTGCTGCATCAGCGGCGGCCAATGTCTTCATTCAGCTTCTCTCTCTCTCACACACATAGACACGTTTCGACGTCATGCTGTGAAGTGGCTGCCAAAAAATGCCAGAGCGGGTCTGTTTAAGCCGGCGGTCCACCGTGAGAATCACTTGCCTCATGTCCGTTCGCCCCCGGCTCATTAAAATCACATTTGCCCACAGGCTGAGCAAACGAACAAGACCTATGGGCTTTGTGTGTGTGTGTGTGTGTGTGTGTGTGTGTGTGTGTTCACATATGTGGGAGAATTATTGAGCCAGTGCTGGGGAGGAGAGGGGCGGGAGGGTCGAGCAATGTTTCATCTTTGATTCGGTCTCTCCTCCTCAGTTTTGTCGTAGACAATGTTGAGTAGCGAGGCCAGCTTTCCTCTCCCTGAGCAACAACACCCTCCCGCCCCACGCCGCCTCCTCCTCCTCCCCCCTTCCCTTTCTGATCCCGCCTGTAAAGCTTTAATTGAATTCAGGTCAGGTGATGCCCGCGGCTTCCTCCGCCGCTTTGATCCCAGCGAGTGTTTGCACTCCTGGCTGCTGGGGGTCACGTCCTGCTGCCTTGTGGAACTTATGGATGGATGTGCAGGCTTTGCAGTGGAGAGCTCGCCCCCACCACAGCAGCGGAAGTTCGTTATTAAGTGGAAGGCAACTTTTGCAACCAGGGCGTGTCGCGTAAAAACTCAGTCCTCAGTTCCCCATTCGCACCCAGAAAACGCACCTGGTGTGGATCGTGGACAGCCATTTGGGCTTTTAACTAGTGCTGTCAAACGATAAATTTATTAATCAGATTAATCACTGTTTTGAATTTGGATTAATCATGGTCAAACACAGGTTATTACTCCCTTGCATTATTCAAAGTAACGTAAAAAAACAATATTTTCACTTTATTGTCAGAATGTCATACAAGGACTTTTTAAAATGTTTGACTGGAATGTATGTAATTTATTAGCTCAAAACCTGGTCACAGTTGTATCATCTGGTCTCCGCAGGATTTGTTTTTATTTGGGAGTGAAATTTGCCACCATATTTGCCCTGATTTATGCATTGACCCTAAGGGTGTGGGAAAAAATCGATTCGAATTCGAATTGCGATTCTCACGTTGTGCGATTCAGAATCGATTCTCATTTTAAAAAAATCGATGTATTTATTTATTTATTTATTTATTTATTTTTAATTAATCAATCCAACAAAACAATACACAGCAATACCATAACAATGCAATCCAATTCCAAAACCAAACCCGACCCAGCAACACTCAGAACTGCAATAAACAGAGCAATTGAGAGGAGACACAAACACGACACAGAACAAACCAAAAGTAGTGAAACTAAAATGAATATTATCAACAACAGTATCAATATTAGTTACAATTTCAACCTAGCATTGATTAAAAATCCCTCATTGACATTATCATTAGACATTTATAAAAATAAAAATAAATGAACAATAGTGTCACAGTGGCTTACACTTGCATCGCATCTCATAAGCTTGACAACACACTGTGTCCAATATTTTCACATAGATAAAATAAGTCATATTTTTGGTTCATTTAATAGTTAAAACAAATGTACATTATTGCAATCAGTTGATAAAACATTGTCCTTTACAATTATAAAAGCTTTTTACAAAAATCTACTACTCTGCTTGCATGTCAGCAGACTGGGGTAGATCCTGCTGAAATCCTATGTATTGAATGAATAGAGAATCCTTTTGAATCGGGAAAAAATCGTTTTTGAATTGAAAATCGTGTTGAATTGAAAAAAAAAGAAAAGATTTTGAATCGAATCGTGACCCCAAGAATCGATATTGAATCGAATCGTGGGACACCCAAAGATTCACAGCCCTAATTGACCCGATCGCTGACAGTATAGCGACCCACGCCTTCTTAGGGTTGTACCGTATACCGGTATTAGTTTAGTACCGCAATACTAATGAATCATTTTCGGTACTATATCGTCTCTGAAACATACCGGTCCCGGGCCCGCGTCGAAGTCACGTCGTGACATTGCTGGTTTACGAGCAGACGAGCATGTTCGCTAGCACGCAATCACTGAGTACTTACAAGCAGACACAGCGTGTAGACAGAAAAGGGAGAACGGACGCATTTTGGCTTAAAAACTAAGGGTCTAAATAAAGAAATCTAATGTAATAATACATGATAAAATGAACTGGAAATCTCATGTAAAATATATACAACATAAAGTAGCAAGAAACACATCAATAATGAATAAAACAAAACATGTTTAAGACCAAAAATCACTTCATATTCTTTACTGCTCACTAATGAACCCATATCTGAGGTATTGTGTAGAAATATGGGGAAACAACTACAAATATGTGCTTCATTCACTGACAGCGTTACAAAAAGATCAATTAAAATAATACATAATGTTGGATACAGAGAACTTACACGTCCTTTATTTATTGAATCACAAATAATGAAATTCAACGATTTGGTGCATATGCAAACAGCTAAAATGATGTACAAAGCAAACTATAACCTGGTATCCAAGAATGTGCAAAACTTCTTCTCAACAAAAGAGGAGAAATATAACCTTAGAGGAAAATTTCCTTTACAACATTTGTATGCTCGTACAACACTTAAACCTTCAGCATATCAGTATGTGGAAATAAATGATGGAATGGATTAACCAAGGAAATCAAACAAAGCACCAATATGATTCAGTTTAAGAGACTGGTCAAACTACAAGTGTTCACAAAGTACACAGAACAAGAATTATGATGAACATCTTGAACCCTTTTTTTTTGAGATATAGATTATTTATGTATTTATTATTTGTTTACTTATACTATTTATAATTATTTAATATATAATATAATAAAATAATTTATAAAATATGTATGTATATATATATATATATATATATATATATATATATATATATATATATATATATATATATATATATATATATAAAATCTCCTGACGATTGAGGGTACCCCCCCTCATGAAACAGGCCTGTAGAGATGAAATAGTCTTGTGATTTTTTTCCCACACATACATATTTATATATATATATATATATTTATATATTATTCATGTATTTATTCACTGTTCTGTTCGAGAGAACAAGGAAATTGGATAAAATTGCTTTGGTATGAAAAGGGGTAGAATTAGATAGGTTCAGCTTCTTCCTACTCCTTTTCAGACGTGCCGTAATGAAACAACTGGAAATATGTGATGCATTACATAGTATCGTATGCATGTTCGAAATAAACTGAAACTGGACTGGACTGAACTGAACTGAAATCTGGGCAAAACCTAAAATAGTTAAGCTTTTCCCAAAAGCAGCAATCATAAATGAAGCTTTCAGCGCATGCAAAACGTTGAGATCTACAGTTACATGTTGATAAAGACGGTGAATAACACACATACTTGTAAACGGCGTGTGCAACAAACATGGCGGTAGACGCGAAGTTAAATCATGAAATGCAACCTTAACCCGAGCAAAAACCATGCATGATTTATCCGGGAGAGTCTTGATACCAATTTCCTTGACGTTGTGGACCTCCGTGCTTTTCCAAGTTTCCATCTGTTTTGTCATGTCAAAGTATGTCTGGAGCACCAGACGTGTCTGGGAACGCAATCAACGTATAATGCTTGAGATCACTCGACCAATCTTTTTTTTTGATAACGTATAGGGATAGATTCCATCGCATAGTTTGCATGTTTTGCTCGTGTCTGTTTTTGGTAACACTGAAGTATGGGGAACATATTCACCATTAATTAGTTGCTTATTAACATGCAAATTAGTAATATATTGGCTATTAATTAGTCATTATTAAGTACTTATTAATGCCTTATTCTGCATCATGGCCTTATTATACAACAACCCTAACCAAATAACCCTAACCCTAACCAAATAACTCTAAATTAAGTCTTTGTTACTTACAATATGTAAGTAACACATGTCCAAATAACTCTTAATTATTTGTTACTTAGAATATGTTCCCCATACTCAAGTGTTACCCCGTTTTTAGTGGTAAGATCTAGTCCCCTTGAGTACTCCAATAGTTTGTCTGTTTGCTGAAACAGTAGCCATGTTGGTTTGGTGGCCCACCACTTTGTTTACTTCTGTTCAAAAGTCACAAGACTGAATACAACCTCTGGCTACACTTAGGATCCCTTATTTTGGCGCTCTCTCTTTCACTATAGAAAAACAAAAACCCTTTTCTCTTAGGTGGAAACTGGGCTTTATTGAGACATCCTGGGATCTGCCATTGTCTGGCTTGCTGAGTGACTTATCCCACCTTTGCTCAGTGACTAATGTCTTTACCTCCAGGTTCCCCCTGCAACTTGAAACTGGAGCTCAGGAAAAAGATGGATGACTTGCCGCGCGCCTGCAGCCCTACTGCATAAAGGTAGTTCTCTTGTTTCCTCTCTGCACAGACTCCCACTCTGCAGGCAGCTTTTAACTGTAAAAAGGGATTAGATTAGAATAATTTAATATCCCCTCCCTGCGGGGAAGACACTGACCCCATCAGAGTCGCCTGTGGAAAACACAGTACATAACGAGACCCTCGTTGAAGGGAAAGGAGAGGAAGCACGAGTACATTTGTCAGATAATTCCGTGTGACACTTGAGCGCTAAGGGTGGTTTTAAGAAAACAACACAAGTAATTTATAGAAAATAATAAAGGATTCCAACCTCCCCTGTAGCGCGACACAAACAGCTGTGCTCTGAAAGTAAAGTCTGCTGCTGCCTGCAGCAAAGCAGGAGATTACAATAGCAAAGCCCCTCGCTGGCGGAAGCTCCCCTAATTACCAAAGAAATGACAAATAGATACACAGCGCTATAGCGGGCGCAACCTGTTTGGAGAGTTCACATAATTGCATTTTTCATTGCCGCTGCTCCTCGCGTGCTGCAGCGTTGCAAGTGCAAAATAAATTGCCACAAACAGGCGAGCTCGCTTATCTTCGCATGAACCCTGGAAACTTAAGTGACCTCGCTTTCTTGTGCGGAAACTCTACAGTCAGTTAACCTGACTCTCGCCAGATCCTTGTAGTTCGCTGAGCTCCACACAAGGATTTGGGAGTTCTCAACAGGAGATGTATTTCAGAAGGCGGGGGCCTTGTAAAAAAAATTAATGTATGTGATTGGATAAACCACTTGTCCGTTATCTTGAATGACGTGCTACTTCAACCACTCACGTCGAAATCAACCTGGGAAATCCAAACCCGGTTGGAAGAAGAGCCAAAACATCCTTGCCACCAATAAAAGCCTTCAAAACCGTTCTCAGTTCATCTTTTAAAGAATTAATATTCGATAGATTCGACAAAACAGTTGCAATAGCAGAATCAATGTCAGCACACGACGTAGCGAGGGCAATGTTATTTGAATCAAACAGTCACATCTTTGAAATCCCGCCCGGCGATCCTGATCGGTTCATTATTTTTTGCTATTTTGAAGGAGTTTGCATTGCCTTTGAGCCCAGATCCTTGTGTAGAGCTCAGCGAACTACAAGGGTCTGGCAAAAGTCAGGTTAACAGTCAGTTAACGACACCTGAATACTACACACCTTTTCTTCCCATCTCCAGAGGCTAAACTGCAGGTGGAATAAAATGGAAGTTAACTACATTTCAATTGGACTTTTTGGTCGGAAATGTCATCCTCAAATCGTCTTTCTTCTTCAATCAATCAATCAATGTTTACTTATATAGCCCTAAATCACGAGTGTCTCAAAGGGCTGCACAAGCCACAACGACATCCTAGGCTCAGATCCCACATCAGGGCAAGGAAAAACTCAACCCAATGGGACAATGAGAAACCTTGGAGAGGACCGCAGATGTGGGGACCACCCCCCTGGGCGACCGGTGCAATGGACATCGAGTGGATCTAGCATAATATTGTGAGAGTCCAGTCCATAGTGGATCTAACATAATAGTGAGAGTCCAGTTCATAGTGGGGCCAGCAGGAGACCATCCCGAGCGGGATGGTCTCCTGCTTTCTCACATCCACCAAATCGCCAAAACCAGAGAATTGTCTGTCTTTGGACAAAACAATGTGTGCTATGGCTGCAACTATACATTTTTGTAATAGTTTGTTCGATTAATGTAATCAAATAAAACACACTGTATAGCCTCAATGCGTATTTTAAGAATTTTTTAAAAAATAGATAACTTTTCTGCTTGCCGTAGCTTTCATTATTTATTAATTTTTTACTAATAAATTCACATCATTAACATTGAAATGGCACTTTTAAACCGCCACACAGAACCCGGCACCAACACACCACCACTCTAATGTTCATTCTATTGTGGAAACTGCACATATATTTTTAGTTCCATGCACTCCATGTGGTCCGAATTTAGTGACACCCATTAAACGATTAATCAAAGCACTCTAATGTAAATCCAGGTGTTTTTCTTATCGGAGTAACCGATTTAATCGCTTGAACGTTGGCGGTACCAGTTTGGCTCGGCTCAGCCTGAAACATCTTGGTTTCAAAACAGTACCACTTCAATCATTGCATTGATTTTATCATTCATAACGAAACATGCTAACAAACGACAACAATGAATGAGAACAGGAGGAGCAAATTTTATCCAAGAGGAGACTGAGGGCAGCAAACAAATGCAGGGTTTCCCGCAGCATTTTGTTGTTAAGGCGGCCGCCTTAACAAAGCGCCACCGCCTAAACTAACGTCTTAACAAGATCTCCAGCCACACGTGCGCATTTAAAAAACTATCTCTGTCCCCAAGCAAACTCATACACTGAGTGTCATACGCATGCCAAAATACTGGGGATGCTGTAGCCTAGGACTTAAGACCATTTTAGCCAATCAGAAACATCCAAAATGTAATTTCCGGAGGCGGCATATAGCAAAAATGGCGGGTCACGGCAAGAAAGAATTATATATGTGGACTGACAGAGGAGTAGAGATACTTTTAAGCATCGTTTTGGAGTTTAAAGTTAACAAAACTCAACAAAGTGTTGACTGGGAAACTTGCCAGTCCAAGTATGGTGACATTCTTACCCTATTTTTGGAGCGGTATGGACTTGGAGGGGCATCTGAGGAATTTCCCCATCGGAAAGAGGACATCACAAAAACAACTATCGACACTAAACTGAAAGCAATTTGTGGAAAGTACAGACAAGCAGTTGACACACGTGGAAGAAGTGGTTACAGTAGAGTTGTTTTGCTGTACTTCGAACTATGCGAGCAGATCTGAGGCGGTTCTCCATCAACTACATCCATTCAATTTGGAATAGAAACATCAGATATTGACACAAGCTCTCACAGGAGTTCGGATTCTCCATTCACCCTTGACAGCCTGGTCACAGACAAAGATATGCCGAATGATGTACAAGAGCAGCAAGATTCCAATAGGAGCAATCCACAATCTTCTGTGGTGAAAGAGAGAAGAGCTCTACTTCAGGTATGTGGGCGCTAACTTCATTGCTAGGAAGTAATATTGTTAAAAGGCAAATAGATGTTGTATATCTGGGCAATGAAATATTTTTATATGAACTGCACTGCAAGACATCCAGATAAAGAAGAGACTTCTGGACATGATGGACACATCAGAGAAGCGATCGTCTGACAATTCAGACAAACTAACATCAAGCGATGAGGTGGAGAGGTGATGGCGTCTATCCCGGGAGACGCCCCTTCCCCTTGGAGAGACACCACCTTAGCTAACAAATTTTCTGGGGGAAACACTGAAATGGAACGCTTTAGAAAAGTGTAGACTGAGCACAATACCTGTACTCCATGACAAGAACTTTGCTCCCTGAGAGGAGACTGTAGGTTGCTCGAGCAAAGTGGGGACTATGGGGTACAATACAGTAGTGCCCGGTAGTGATGTGCTGATCGATACTCAAATATCGATACTGCTGATACCAGTTATTTGTGTTCCAATATCAAGTCTCAAATCAAAATATTGATACTTTAGTTATTTTAGATAATGTATATCATTAACAGAACACAGTGTAAAGTAACTACATCAGGGGTGCTCACACTTTTTCTGCAGGCGAGCTACTTTTCAATTGATCAAGTCGTGGGGATCTACCTCATTCATATATATAATTTATATTTACTTATTTATGAAACATATGTTTTTGTTAACAAGTTAAAGGTGTTTAATGATAATACAAGCATGTTTAACACATATAGTTAATATTGTTAATAAATTAAAGGTGTTTAATGAAAATACAAGTATGTTTAATACATATAGTTAATATTGTTAACAAGTTAAAGGTGTTTAATGATAATACAAGCATGTTTAACACATATAGTTAATATTGTTAACAACTTAAAGGTGTTTAAAGATAATGCAAACATGTTTAACACATATAGTTAATATTGTTAACAAGTTAAAGATGTTTAGTGATAATGCAAGCATGTTTAACACATATAGTTAATATTGTTAATAAATTAAAGGTGTTTAATGATAATACAAGAATGTTTAACACATAGTTAATATTGTTAACAAGTTAAAGGTGTTTAAAGATAATACAAGCATGTTTAACACTTATAGTTAATATTGGTAATAAGTTAAAGGTGTTTAAAGATAATACAAGCATGTTTAACACATATAGTTAATACTGTTAATAAGTTAAAAGTGTTTAAAGATAATACAAGCATGTTTAACACATATATATTCCTTTCTTTCATGAAGACAAGAATATAAGTTGGTGTATTACCTGATTGTGATGACTTGCATTGATTGGAATCAGACAGTGGTGTTGATAACGTCCGCATTTTTGAATGGAGGAGAAAAAAAGTCCTCCTTTCTGTCCAATACCACATGAAAGTGGTTGGTTTTTGGCATCTTATTTATCCAGCTTCCGTACTCCTTTGTATACACTTTACAAGAAATACATTGTTGGCAAACTCCGTAGCTTGCTAGCTTGTGCACACCAGCTTTCTGAGACTCTTATTTTGGTAGCGCAGGCAGGATATGAAGCAGAGCTTTTATTGTGCAACTGTGCAGTCGGTCTTTGGAGTTTTGACGACAGGTACGGTGCCAGAGTCTGTTGAAATAAAGTGTTTCTCACCTTCCAGTCGGTAATTTTAATGAGCTGGCAGCAGCCAGCGTCATCTCAGAAGACCCTCGGGTGCCGTGAATGTCAATCAAGTGACGAAAGTGACGTCATAGTTAAGATTTATGATCGCTCCTTTTTAGGACTATTTTTTTAATGCCTGGCTGGTGATCGACTGACACACCCTCCGAGATCGACCGGTAGCTCGCGATCGAAGTAATGAGCACCCCTGAACTACATCATTGAGATCTTGTCTAAATAAAACGCAATTGTGGGAATAAATGTTTCTTCTGCGTAGTAGTACGTACTACGCAGAAAAACATTTTATTCCCACAATTGCGTTTTATTTAGTACGTATGCCTGTTTCTTAACCATAGGGCTGGAGCCTGTTGTTGGGCCGCGAGCTCCCCGTAAAGGGCCGCCAAAAAATTTATGTTTATCAGCTGTGAACCATATTGGCCGCAGCGGTACTCAGCTGTAATACACTTTTTCACCACTTGTGGCTTTAATGACAATATCAAACAAACAGACAAAGTCTGAAGCTAAAGTCAAAAGTGTTTAAACTATAACTAAAGAGGTGAAGCTGTATTTTCATTTGCACTTTAATTGTATTGACAGTTTAGTTAGGAACCATTATTTATTACTAATTCAGTTGATGTTAACATTACAAAATTGTATATACATTTCTCATCTGTGATTTCTGAGTCCATTCTTATGCAGTGTATTTGGTTAGTATTTATTTTTCTAATCAGCCTGACCTAAGGCTGAGGTTTATGTGTTAAATAAATAATGATATTAGATATTAATACAAGGTTGTAAACTGTAAATAGGTTAGACATAATTATTGAATAGGATTAAAATCAAGAGTAAGATTACTAATTGATTGTTAATAAATGAGTCGGCCCTGAGTCCCTCTGCAGTGAAAAAGTTAAGAACCCTTAACATACGTAATATGGAGTATATAAGTAATAAAATTACTGGCAAATAAAAGTGTTTGTATCTTTTTATTGTAGGCTATCTGGAGACATTACATACAGAGTTAAATATCAATAAAAACACATTCAGTGCAGAATAACAGCATCATTTGCTGTATATTGTTATATATAATAGACTCATTGTATCAGACACACTAGGTAGATTTGCACACAGTTTCGGTATCTGTTCGGTATCGCCGATACCACCCTGAATTGTACTTGGTGTTGGTTATGAAAAAAAAAATCAATAATATCGCACATCACTAGTGCCCAGAGCTAAGATGTCAACAGAAAAAGCTAATGTTAGCATGTGTGTTTATCATTGTCATTTTGTCAGTGGGAATTGGAAGGTACATTTTATTCGGGAAGAGAATGAGGGACGCTACATCTCAATGGAGCATGTGGAGTGCAACATTTCAGTGTTCAACGTTGGCATGTGCCTTTTACTGTTGTCATTTCAAGTTCTGGCATCCTCGAAAGTGTTACACTGAAACCAATGACAGAACAATAGTGGTTTACTGTATGTCACCCAATGGAATCTGACTGACCAGTTACTAGAAATAAGTACCTTATAGTGCCTAAGCATCAATAGCAGTACCGTCCAGCTGAAAAGATATAACAACCGCAACAAAAGTCATCAATAAACTACAAACTGTACGAAGTGTCAGCTGTAAATCTGCTACAAACACTCTCGATAGAGCATCCTTCCAACACATATTAAAGCTACTCTTCAACATTCTTCAGTTTATAGCTGAGCAACCCTACACATGGTTTTATGGAGTTTTATACCTTTAATAAAGTTTATTTTTCCTATTATGGCATCTTTGAGTGCCCAGAAATGCGCCGTATAAATGTGATATATTAGCATTATTATTATGTTTGACTTAGCACCCTAATGCCATCACCAACAGCCATGCCAGAGCTCATCTGGAAGTAAATTGCTCTGTCGTTAAAATGCAACCAAGCAAACAGCACAGATGGCACTGAAATTGATGCCAGAATGCCCTGAATAAATAGATTTTTTTTTTTTTTTTTTTTTTTTTTTAACATCTTTTCTGTTTCTCAGTGCGGAAGATATGAGAAGCAGAGTGGATGAATTCAGTATTGTTTCGAGTCTCAGTGACACTTTGAAAGTCACTCGTGTTTGCTTCGCGGCTGGAAGTCAGATGAGAAGATCAGTGCCGCGCTCAAATTCATAAATTAAAGACAACATAAAACCCGACAGCGAGGAGGCTGTTAGCTTAGCACGAAAGACGGCGAGAACAGGGAGAGGCTGTTGGAGTAATCCCATAAGCTTATCTTTCGCCTTTTTCTCTTCGCCTTTTTAAAACTTGCTTCCAATCGCTTCCCCTCGTCGCCTCCTGAGAGGGCCGACAAGTCGGTGCTGATTGACTGGCTGCTACAGAGGCTGCCTCGGGCAGATGATATCTTTGAGAAAGAGTACGCTATATGTTTAATATAAGACTGCTGGCCAAATGGAATGCACCTGACCATTAAAGTAGAGTCAGTTGTCGGGGTATAGAATCATGTGATCTGGTTTCTTGACGTTGATATTTCCCAACGATCATGTTAGCGAGGCCTGGGCCAGTCAATAAGTCAATTAATCGAACGATAAATGAAAATGAAGTTGAAATACTTTGCCGGCTTCGATACATGGCTATGTCCGTGTGTGTTTTCTACCTCTCTCGCTTCAAACAGAGAGAAAGACTTCTCACTCTGTGCATGGCTCTCAGTAACCTGACTCTTGCCAGATCCTTGTAGTTCGCTGAGCTCCACAAAAGGATCTGGGATCGAGGTCAATGCAAACTCCTACAAGATAGCAAAAAATAATGAACCAATCAGGATCGGCGGGCAGGATTTCATAGATGTGACGTAGCGCCGAAGCGACTGTTTGATTCAAACAAGGGTTAACCCTTCACTTGTTGGCCTCAGTAGTTTAAGAGCTGGAGGAGCTCCTAAACTCCGATGGAGTCGGCACCCAGTCCCGTTTATGTGCGACAGACACTTTTGCACTCTCTAATGTCGCTGTCGCCGAAGGAGGTGACTGTTCAGAACTCGATTCCTCTTCAGTTTTTTGCCATCTTTTAAAAGTGGACGGAGTGTCTTTGAGTTTCCCTATCAAGCGAAAGCACCGTAAGCATATTCGACACGGTCTCTCCCGAATGTTCAACAATTTCAAACCAAGTTCTATTAGACGTTCGTCTATGCTTTTTTCGTTGGCGACTATGTGAAATATTTTTTTGCTGTTCCCAATGAAACCTTTTATTTGCATATTTTCTTTGCACAAACGACATCGATCGTCTACTGACATTGCTGCGTTGTTTCAGTCTCTGTCGATATCCAATATGTCGGCTGTTCTGTTTTGGATTTCCCAGCGTCGCTCTCATCAGCGCCAAGGGTTGATTTCGATGTGAGTGGTTGACGTAGCACGTCATTCAAGATAACGGACGAGTGGTTTATCCAATCACATACAATGATTTTTTTTTACAAGGCCCCGCCTTCTGAAATACATCTCATATTGAGAAGTCCCAGATCCTTGTGTGGAGCTCAGCGAACTACAAGGATCTGGCAAGAGTCAGGTTAGGCCATACTTGCCAATCCTCCCGGATTTTCCGGGAGACTCCCGAAATTCAGCGCATCTCCCGAAAACCTCCCGGGACAAATTTTCTCCCGAAAATCTCCCGAAATTCAGGCGGACCTGAGTGACGTGTCGATAGCCTGTTTTCACGTCCGCTTTCTCACAATATAAACAGCGTGCCTGCCCAATCACGTTATAACTGTAGAATGATCGAGGGCGAGTTCTTGGTTTCTTATGTGGGTTTATTGTTAGGCAGTTTCATTAACGTCCTCCCAGCGCGGCAACAACACACAACAACCGCAGTCACGTTTTCGTCTACCGTAAAGCAGTTCGTCTGCCGTAAACAACAATGTTGTGACACTCTTAAACAGGACAATACTGCCATCTACTGTACATGCATATGTGACAATAACATCTACGGCTTTTAGAGAGTGCAGTGCACAACTGCGCACACAACAAGGAGATGAAGCAGAATGCATCATCAGAGAGGGTGTTCAGCATGGTTACACCACATACACCCCCCCCCCCCACACACACACACACCTTCCCCCCGCCCAACCCCACCTCCCGAAATTGGAGGTCTCAAGGTTGGCAAGTATGGGTTAGGCTCTCAGCACCTGAGTGGATTTATTTCACAATGTAATTAACTGAACGCAGTGAAGCCTCTTTTCAGTCATTCACAGTCTTTGCCTAGGTAGTGTGTAAGCTAGCTGGACCACTACAGCAAGCACGGACATCGCCTCTCTACTCGTGACTTGCTAGTGAGAAGTTCCGCAAAACAACAACAATTAGGAGGAAAAAGTATGACTACAAAGCCAAGTGTCTGCTTCAAACCGGATGGGCAATATGAGCCCATCAATAAGGACCAACCAACGAGAACGCCGTGATGGCAACAAAAAAAAAAGCAGACTTTAAAATGTTCAATATTTATTTAAGTTAAATTTTTTAGCCCATTTTATTTTTTTGTTTATTTATTTATGATTACTAAGTTATTTTCATTCCAATTACAGTAAAATTGTAAATAATTCTACTATGATGATAAGTAAAAGTGTATATCCTTTTAAATGGTTACTTGCATTATTCTACTATATTATTATTACATTAGTGCTTAATTTGGTCTCAAAATAATGCTGACAGTATATCATTTATCGGCAATAATTTGTGGGACGATAAATTGTCCAGCAAAACTTGTTATCGGCCCAGGCCTAAAGTTAGCATGTCAGCACCAAAACCAACCAAAGTCCTGTTTTTACGTTATAGTACGTGAAACACTTTGGTGCAAATTCTAAGGATGTGACTCCTACCGAAAAACAACTAACAATTTAATTTGATTCCAATCCTTGGAGTGTTGATTCTATTCAGAATCAATTCTCAATTCAAACCGATTATTGCATTATATTATATGGTATATAATTTTATTAAAACCTTTTTTACAAAATAGGTTATAGGTAACAAAAGCTCTTGTTGGCTGGTAACGTATACATGCAGCAAGTAAACGCTGCAATGAGCTACAGAAGTTGTTTTTTTTTTAAATCGATTCATAATTTGTAATAAATATGAATCGCGATTTGGATGTGTATCGATTTGTTGGGCCACTCCTAGGAGTTATTGTATTTACACGACTCGCCCTTTTTTGCTTGTTGAAAACTCCCACACACAAGTGAATCCTTTGATGCCCTCTGAATAGAGCTCTTGTGGTTTCTCGCACCATTGTCTTAAATATCCATAATGACATGTTCTGTAGCAATATATTAGAAAACAATTTTTATCCAAAAGGAGACTCAGGGGAACTTCAGCAAAATGAAGACTGAAGGGAATGATAGCATTAGCATGTATTTTTGTTGTTGTCATTATTAGACACGTATCTGCTCCGTGAGCTTAGAAGCCCGAGTACCAGGTACTACAAATAGTACCACCTACTAACTGCTTTTGCTATTGAAAATAAAAATGGCGTCAAGGCTCTCTTTTGAGTGTGAAGTTACATTTTTAAATAAAAAAAACAGTAAAACACTGCCTTTGACAACCAGAGAGGATATATAAAAAATTACCACTGATAGTCACACACACACTAGGTGTGGTGAAATTAACCTCTGCATTTGACCCATCACCCTTGATCACCCCCTGGGAGGTGAGGGGAGCAGTGAGCAGCAGCGGTGGCCGCACTTGGGAATCATTTTGGTGATTCATCCCCCAATTCCTACCCTTGATGCTGAGTGCCAAGCAGCGAGGTAATGGGTCCCATTTGTGTAGTCTTTGGTATGACTCTGCCGGGGTTTGAACTCACAACCTACCGATCTCAGGGCGGACACTCACCACAAGGCTAGGGCAACTCATGATTGGTTAATGTTAGCAGTTAATGTAAATTGTTGGTCGTCGTGGAATATTAATTTTCAGTGATGCTTGGGTTTGAACTTTAAATTGAGCACCACGCCTTTTTTGCCGTTACCCACCGTTTCTGATGTGTGATGTACTATGCATTTATGCAGTACTTGATTTTTTTCTCCCTTGCTCTAAACTCTAATCCCACATAAATTGTGTCGGGATTATACACAAAAGGCACGTTTTGGACATGGATTTTCATGGCTGGATTAGCAAAGCCTTGTAATAGAGGCTCACAATAGTAACAAAGTTGTCGTTGTCGCCGGGCTGTTACACATTAGCATGATGTCGTGCTCCTCTTCGTGCCAATACACATCACTCATCTCCCACCCGGGGAGTTTAGACAATTTCACGTTGTGATTAAAAGTTGTGCATTTTTATATATCAGACAGAAACAGATGCCTCTGACTTTGCCATGTTTGCAGCGTTTTTCATTGACACGCCTTTAAGACAGTGATATAGAGGATCTGGAATGCTTTGAACCCCCCCGAGAACGTGGCTGCCTTTCAATCTCATCCAGACCACGTTTTTCTTGAGAAAAAAAACAAAAACTGCTGCTCAGAAAAGATTAAATTGCAAGACACTATTTAGTACATCAGAGCGCAGATTTATTCATCATCTGCAAGGCAACCCAACCCGCCTCACTCTTTAGCTGCAATTTCTGGCAGGCATGTATTGTGTATGTACATTTGCTTATCTAATAGCAGCCATATCGCCTCTCAGATTTAGACATCTGAGCAAATGCCCAGCGGGGCTCGCGCTGCTTTCTAAACCACAGATCTGGGTAAGGCAAATCCCTCGTGGGATTTAATAAAAGAACCTTAAAGGACCAAAGTTGGACTTGCCCTTATTCTGTGGGCAATATTTGTGTGAGTAAGTGTAAGCATGATGCTGTACATTCTTGTCACCAGTACAAAACAGGAGACGTGCTTAGTGCAGCCTTTTGCATAATTACATCCTCTGGCAAATTGACACTGCCAACCACCATGTTTATACAGTATTATGTTGCAGCGCAGGTGCTATTAAACATGCATAATTGTAGCTATCCAATTGCTTGGTCAGTTTGTGACTCACCGGTTTACTGTGTAACAAAACACATATTCCAAAGTATTTATGTTTAAAATGTTTCTTTTGACTGAAAGGTTTGCAAGGTTTCTATTGACAGTTGTGCTCCTTAAACTAACCGCATGGTTAGGATAATTATCCATCTGAATTAGCAAGGAAATATCTGGAACAGACACAGGGATATAATATTCAGATTGATAGCCCTGTGACTGTGGGTTCTCTCTGGGTACTGTGGCTTCTCCCCACCCCCAAAAACATGCGTCTGGGGATAAGCTGATTGGCGACACTAAATTGGCCCTAGTGTGTGAATGGTTGTGTGTCTGTCTGTGTTGGTCCATGGTGTACACTGCCTTCCACCCGAGTGCAGCTGGGATACGCTACATCCCCCTCGCAACCCTGAAAGGGAAAAGCTGTAGAAAATTAATTGATCGATGGAAGATTAATAGACCAGGTTGGGGACTTTGATCATGGGCCTAGATGCCAAAGCACCCTCCTCAGTGAGAGCTCATCCACTGAGTTTTCTGCGGCAACAGCAGAGATTATATCTCGTCCATGTAGTCCATGGGTTCCCTTTGAGTCAAATCATTCTCCAGAAAGTTTGCCATCGGACCTTCATTCCTTCAACGATGACACAAATTACAGTTCCCATTTGTATCTCCCCGAGAATGTACGCAAATTCATATCAGCCGTACCCTGAGGAATTTATTCTGTTATCTTGGTACCAAAGCAGTCGAAGGTTACTAGTAGTAATGTTGCATGTCAAGACACAGCACCAGGTGTTTAAAAACATGGTCCTTTGTCCTTGACTGTAAATATTTGGAATTCCAAAGACTCTAGTTTATGGACTCCGTGTCTCCCCATGCGTGATCTAGATGTCTGATTGACTTCTAGAGCACAGTCACCAGAAGGGCTGAAGTTGTTGCCCAGATAGGTATTGCAGAGGAACACAGTCGTATTGGGATGTTTATTTGTTAAGTCTGTGTTAGAAATCAGGGGAGGGTTTAAGATGCAATAGTAAGAGTGTCGGAATATTTCCCAGATGGGATTGTTTTTGTCAGTTGCTAATTTTGACCTTTGCGGCATCTTAAATATACTGATATGTTTGTTTCGGTGTTATCAAGAAGAGCGGGCCAGGCAGACTACACCAGTATTACATAACCATAGGGTGAGGGCAAACAAAAATATCTGTTTCTCAGCTGTGGTCCGTATGGGTCGCAGCGGTACTCACCATTTGTAGCAGTCGTGACAAAGAAGTCTAGAGCTAAAGGTATAGAGAAGTTTTTTAGAATTGTGCCTATATTTCACAATCATTATGAAATACATGACGACGGATATATATTTTTTATTGCATTCCATTAATCAATCCATCCATCCAACCATTATCCACCGCTTATCCGAGTCCTGGTCGTGGGGGCAGCAGTCTAGCAGAGATGCCCAGACTTCCCTGCAGTTACTGCACCGATTTCCACCTTCTCTAGTTCCACAGGGGGGACACCAAGGCGTACCCAAGCCAGCTGTGAGACATAGTCCCTCCAACGTGTCCTCGGTCTGCCATGAGGCCTCCTCCCTGCTGGACATGCCGGAAACACCTCACCAGTGAGGTGTCCAGGAGGCATCCGTAGTAGATGCCCGAGCCATCTCAGCTGGATCCTCTCAACGTGAAGGAGCAGCTGCTCTACTCTGAGTCTCTCCCTGATGACCGAGCTCTCTGAGGGTGATCCTTGACATTCTGCTGAGGAAACTCATTTCTGCTGCTTGTATTCGCGACCTTGTCCTTTCAGTCATTACCCAAAGCTTGTGACCATAGGTGAGGGTAGGAACATAGACTGACCGGTATCGAGAGCTTCGCCTTCTGGCTCTGCTCCTTCTTCACCACATCACTGCAGACGCTGCACCAATCCGTCTGTCAATCTCACGTTCCATTCTTCCCTCACTCGAGAACAAGAACCTTAGATACTTGAACTCCTCCACTTAAGGCAGAACTTCCCTCCCGACCTGAGGGGTGCAGTCCACCTTTTCCAAATCCACAAAACCCGTGTGGACTTGTTAAGCAAACTCCCATGCCCACTCCAGTACCCTAGCGAGGGTATAAATCTGGTCCTGTGTTCCACAACCAGGACGAAAACCATATGGTTCCTCCTGAATCCAAAGCTCGAATAACTCTTCTCTACATCACCCTAGAATAGATTTTCCCCGGAAGGCTGAGAAGTTAATGCATTCTAACTTGTAAATAAACGTAAATAAAAGTCCGCTTACAGAGGAGCCATTGGGAGCTCCTCACTAAATAACCATTCAAAAACCGCCAACAATATTAATTTACATTTTGTAATTTGAATATAAACCAAGTATTAAAGATATTATTATTATAAATTGGTATTATATTCTAACGCAGGCAAAGTATATATAGCAGCGCCGTAATCACAAGCTTGTGTACAATTTCGACATGATTGACAGACGAGGTGTTTCCTTGCTTCCTTGCTCCCTGGAAGTTTATTCTAGATCATAAATCATGCCTTCCACCTGGATAGAAAAATATTAAATGTTTTTATTAATGTGCCCATTACTACATTACATATATACTTACATCATGTATATATGTATATATACCTTAACGGAGATGTATAGATGTTTTTTCAAGGGCTTTGTAGGCAGAATAAAGCGACTCCTATCGGCTCCATTGTAAGCAGACTTGTGATCTAATGTATTTAATATTTAGAATGCATAAAAAAATACATCCATCATCATGTCTTTCTTAATGATTGTGAACAATGGGCAAAATTAAAAAAAAAAGTGCAGTTCCCCTTACGGCGCAAAAAATATGAATAAAGTAGTTTCATTTGCACTTTAATTGTATGGACAGTTTAGTTAACAAACATGTTTGTTATTAATTTTGTTTATTTATTTTAGCACATATATAAATGTGTTTTCGTCTGTTATTTTTTAGTCCCTTTCTATGCAGTATATTTGGTCAATACTTGTTTTTTCTAACCAGCTTCATCTAAGTCTAGGGTTTATGTGTTTGAATAAATAATAATCTTTGTGATTAACACATGCTTGCATATCATTTGACAAGGTTGTAAACTGTAAGTAGGTTAGATACAATTACTGAATACCTTTAAAATCAGAAGTAAGATGTAACATGCATGTAACATGCAAGTAACATGTTGAACAACGGTAGAAATCCACAGGGGTAAGCTTCATTGCGAAACTTGGTCAAATCTTTGTAAGCAGACATTGTGCATTAAGATGTTTTGTTTGTTTTGTATTGAAATTGCTGACTCTGTGATGTCTTTAGTATTTGTCTTCATGTTGTTTTTTTTGTCTGAGAGTAACTTTGGCGGGAAAAACTCATTTAATACACGTAGCGCTAAATCTGACCAGTGGAGGGCAATAATGCTACACCTTAGGTTTAATTGTGATGAATCAAATACATCGTGTGCAATGTTTGATGTAGATAATGTTTAATTTCTATATGCGTAAACATATGTATTTTATTGTGTGATTGTATTAACACTAAACCTGTTTTATTTATGTAACTTACACAACGGACATTATTTCTGTATAATACAAAATGGACGTTATACTTCTGTAATGTTTACTTTATGTTTATATTTTTAGTCTTACAAACTTAAATTAAGGAAGAAGTGTAAAGAAATACAACTCAGGAAGAAAAATAATTCAAAAGAAGGAACATCAAGCCTCAACAAAATGTCTGTAGCTTTGGGGATCTTCATACTGTTAACTATCGGGCTAGCTGCACATGCTGGAAACAACTAGTAAGGTCATTATGTAGTCGAATAGGCCTGATCTTTTAACGGGAACCAAAAAAAGAGAGCATATCACCCCGATTCTCGCTTCTCTGCATTGGCTTCCTGTTCGTTTTAGAATTTATTTTAAAATGTTGCTGTTTCTTTTTAAAGCTTTGAATGGACTGGCCCCAAAGTACATCATGGACCTCATCCAAATGCATGCTTCAGCTCGAGGCCTGAGGGCCAGTTCCAGCTTGTGGGGCTTAAAACTAGGGGAGACAGGTCCTTAGCTCGTATTGTCTTAAAACCAACTTTTATTCGCTGGCTTTTAAATTGGTGTGAGTCTTGTAGTTCTCTGTGTCTTTTATAGTTGTATTCTATTGTAGTTATTTATTTTTATTTTTTTATTGATGTATTTTGTTATTTTATTCTATTATTATTATTTGTTTGTGTTATTGTTTACTTGTTTCATTTTAAATGTTTGTAATTTGATTACTTTTATTGTTTATTTTTTTATGTGCAGCACTCTAGAGAGTTTTGTTGTAAATAGTGCAATATAAATAAAGAGGATTGGGATTGGATTGGATTGATATTATCCATAAGTGGCACCGCCAAGCCATTTATATAATCTTATCATTAACCAGGAATTTTAACCTGTGTTTTGATTTTTTTATTATGTTTAACAGTTTTACTTCGCAGTGATATTTAACTTTTTTTTTTTAAATTGCATCATAACACAACAAATGCTGTCGCTCTCTAGTAAACAATTAATGTGAGTGTTATTTTTACCCGAACAACCAAAAGGATAATTATAATTTTTTTTCTGATTTAAAAACAAAAATCCTGACAAATTGGTTAACACCCTACAGATCTTGTTGAATGTCTTCCCAGAAGAGGTGGAGCTGTTACAGTAGGACCATTTTTTCTCTAAAAAACAGTACTCCCACCAACCCACTGCTGGTTGAGTACATAGAGGCAGACATCTTTTCACATCAGCAATAACCAGCTCCAGCTGAGAAGCTATCTGTGCAAAATCAGTGATCCGTTGTTTACGTAATTACCAATTGATTGGGAGATGAATAAAGTGTGGTGCTAAATTGCTTTTTCCGTGGTCGTAAACTGAACTGTTGTCGATGAACGCTGAAGAAGTTTTTGAATCAGCACCTAGTCAGTTAGTTTAATCAATGTTTACTGCAATCTGATGTGTGACAGGAAGTGACTTTTGTTGGCAGAGCGTCGCCTCGCCTCTTTTTTACCGAGTCTCTGGAGGAAAATAAAGTGCATCAGCAACAAATAATATGCCCACGGGATATGATCCGTGAGGGGCTCTGCTGGTGGCTGGAACAGCTTTATCATTGTAATAAGCCACTAAGTCTCTTGCTGCGTTGTGCCATAAAATATGCACAGGGCTTCATGCAAACGGTCCGGCTTTAAAATGCAGAATTTCATGGCAACGTTTGTTTGTCTCAGCGGGTGCCAGAACTGGGGAAACAGAAAAATCAGGGCCAAAACAGAGATGAGGAGCAACGGGTGAAGACTGGCATTCATCAATGTTTGATTGGCTTCTTTCGTTTCTCAGCATGAAGACATGCAGTGCCAAGAGACAAACACGTTAACACAGAAATGTCAACATTCCGACACAATCTGCTGACAGCGGCAACTTGGGAACTGAACATAGCCATGCCTCTCGCTTTCATTGCCCCTTAATCCAAATGCAAACTCTTCCAACTGGGTGGGTTGTGATGTATGTAGGTAGGTCTTTATTGTCATAGCACAAGTGCAACGAAACTTTGTTTTCAGCAAAAACCCGTTCATGATTAGACAAACAAACAGTGTACAGGGTTACAGAACAGGAAAGCTGATGGGTCGCCACAAGGGGAAAAGGTAAACGCTGGGAAAGGATGAGTAAAAAAAATACAATCTAGACTGGGCTCCTAAGGGAGCCAAGTCTGGAGTGGGAAAAAAACCTTCATAGCAAAGCACATATACATATTACAACATACATCTCGAGATATCTAGCAACAGAGGGGAGGGGGTCGGGACTACGGTGGCAGGCTGGAGCTCTTCAGGCGCTGCATTGTCGTCCATCACCCCTAAGGGATTCGCGTCAAGGGCGTTAGATGGGGGGTGGGGTATGTGTATGTGGCGTATATTTTTTGTGGATGCGTGTGTGTGTATAAGCCTGCCGCGTGTCTCTGTTCCGCGGCCTTGGTATCGTGCAGTCGCTAGTCAGTCCAAAGTCAACGACAACAGGTGTGTGTCCATGAGAGACAAGAAGGGAGTTTGTTGTGTCTCCACACTGTCCTCCGGGAGAGTCTCGATGCCAGGGAAACAATCCAAGATAGAATGTTTTGTATGCGAGTGAAAATAAAATGAGCTTTTCACTCTAAATTGTCTATGACTAGTCCTCAAAAATGCATCCTGCGGGGCAGACAGTCCGATGTTATCCAAATCACAAGAGTGTCCACAGTTCTTCCCGCATCCTCCAATCATTTGTGGCAGCTTTGGGGTACTTTGAAGACTGCCAGCAACTTCCAATTTGTCGACAAACCAGAGCAACGCTTACTCCAATCAGGAGGTGGATAAGTGGATATCTTCAGGTCCTCGACTGAGAGGGACTCCAGGCACGCGGCACTCCTTCTTCTCCCCAGAGTCCGTCGTGTGTCCAGCAACAACCGCTCCGTCACGACAAACAGGTTCCCCTAAACCCAAGATCTTGTCAATTTTGTTGAGGCCAGTTAAAAAGTTCCAATGTTTAGATTTGGAGAGCAGTGCTAAAAGAGACATCAAGAAAGTTAAGACAAGACAAAGAAGCAAGCAGGAGAGATAAATGAGAGGAAAGGGGAGCGTCCGCCCTCGATAAGTGCCAGAGAGAAAAATCCATGATCTATCTATGATCTCGCATGAAATGCTCATGCAGTGAGATTTGTCAGGTTTGTCAGGTCTGGATTTGACTAATTAGTCGTTTGGCAAAAAACATCGCTGGCCCTCGTTAGCTAATGACCCGTGCTTACTGCTGATTCAGCGTGAATGTCCAAGTTGAGCTACTGCACACACACAAAAGTGCTGTACGTCGCAGCACAGCACTCTGTTAATGCAAATACACGCCATGTCGCCAAACTGTTCACTGTTTGCCGATCTCACGGCAATCGCCCTCGCAAGTGCGTGACCTTCTCAGAGGAGATGGATCAATACGGCTTGCCTTAATGCGGCAAACAGCACGGTTTACTTTGCTTTAGCGTATCTTTCGCCCGTTTAAAAAGGTCAACAGACTCTGTTACACTGATAAGGTGGAAAGTCAGCTTTGTCCTTTCGGGATTGATTGTAAGGTCACGGCGAAATAGACTGAGTTCAGTCGTGCAAGCAGTCTTTTCTGATTTTACACTTGTCCTGGCATGCGGATTCAAACAGTGCACCCAATGTGCTCAAGCTTTCTGGTGCTTTGTGTGTCAAAACGGCAGCGTTTTTTTTATCATCAAGCGGGTCCGGCTACCCTTTGAAGGTGTGACGAGTTGCTTCTCGCAGCCGGAGCCCTCTTTAGGTTTGTGTGCAAAACATTTCAGAGGTGCTTGTCGAAGCGGCCGGCGTTTGAAGTACGGGTAAAATGAAGGTTGAGGATTAGGGTGTTCAAACATTGCTGTCCTGTGCGAGCCTTGATACGAGTGTCACGTGGGAACAGACTGCTCTGTGCTGACACTCAAAGCGCTACTATCAGGTTGACAAAGTGGTGCACAGCGTGATGGATGGCATTCCTTTGCAGTTGGATACTGTATTTAAAGTAAAAGCTACTCTACTCATAAACACCCATATAGTGTTGTAACGATACCAATATTTTGGTACTGGTACTACATTTTTTTTTGGTACTTTTCTAAATAAAGGGGAGCACAAAAAAATTGCATTATTGGCTTTATTTTAACAAAAAATCTTAGGGTACATTAAACATATGTTTCTTATTGCAGTTAAGTCCATCCATCCATCCATTTTCTACCGCTTATTCCCTTCGGGGTCGCGGGGGGCGCTGGAGCCTATCTCAGCTACAATCTGGCAGAAGGCGGTGTACACCCTGGACAAGTCTCCACCTCATCGCAGGGCCAACACAGATAGACAGACAACATTCACACACTAGGGCCAATTTAGTGTTGCCAATCAACCTATCCCCAGGTGCATATCTTTGGAGGTGGGAGGAAGCCGGAGTACCCGGAGGGAACCCACACAGTCACGGGGAGAACATGCAAACTCAACACAGAAAGATCCCGAGCCCGGGATTGAACTCAGGACTACTCAGGACCTTCGTATTGTGAGGCAGACGCACTAACCCCTCTTCCACCGTGCTGCCTGCAGTTAAGTCCTTAAATAAAATAGTGAACATACAAGACAACTTGTCTTTTAGTAGTAAGTAAACAAACAAAGGCTCCTAATTAGTCTGCTGATGTATGCAGTAACATATTGTGTAATTTTTGATTACCGTATTTTCCGCACCATAAGCCGCCCTGTGTTATTAGCCGCGCCTTCAATGAACGGCATATTTCAAAATTTTGTCCACCTATAAGCCGCCCCGTGTTATAAGCCGCATCTAACTGCGCTAAAGGAATGTCAAAAAAACAGTCAGATAGGTCAGTCAAACTTTAATAATATATTAAAAACCAGCGTGATGTGGGCGCGCATGGAGTCGTATATCAACATGGACGGAGCTGCGTGAAAAAAGCCACCCGGCCTCTTCGCGTAAACTTACCTTAACCACTCGCTCATCTTTTCTTCATCCATCCATCCCTTCGAGTTAGCTTTTATGATGACGCCGGCTGGAAAGGTCTCTTTTGGCAAGGTCTTCCTTTTGAATATCACCATGGGTGGAAGTTTCTGGCCATTAGCATGGCAAGCTAGAACCACAGTGAAGGATGACTTCTCATTCCCTGTGGTGCGAATATTCACCGTATGTGCTCCCGTTGTATCCACAGTGCGGTTCACAGGAATATCAAAAGTCAGTGGAACCTCGTCCATGTTGATAATGTTCTCTGGCCGGATCTTTTTTTCAGCTATCTTGTTTTTACAATATGCACGGAAAGTAGCCAGCTTTTCTTGAAAGTCTTTAGGCAGTTGCTGTGAAATAGTAGTCCGTGTGCGGATGGAGAGATTGCGTCTTTTCATGAACCGGAAACCTGTCGCTTAGTAGGAGCCATTTTGTGGTCTTTACAGATGTAAACACACAAAGGAAATGAAACGTATTATCCGCGCGCTTCATCTTCTTCTACGGGGGCGGGTGGTTGCTTACAGTAGAAGAAGAAGTGCTTCCTCTTCTATGGGGGCGGGTGCTTACCTTGGCGGTTGCTTGCGTAGAAGAAGAAGCACTTCCTCTTCTACGGGGAAAAAAGATGGCGGCTGTTTACCGTAGTTGCGAGACCGAAACTTTATGAAAATGAATCTTAATATTAATCCATATATAAAGCGCACCGGGTTATAAGCCGCACTGTCAGCTTTTGAGTAAATTTGTGGTTTTTAGGTGCGGCTAATAGTGCGGAAAATACGGTATATTATTTTGTCAACATTATTCCTCGTCCTGCATGGATGATACTTGTTAGAAACGTACTTTATTTGTCGCCATGGAGGTTTAGAAGTTGCTAAAACACTGCAGATGGACGTTAGCCGCTAGCTAGCTAGCCATGTCTTAAAGCACCTCTTCCTGAGGGCGTTTCAGTGTTATAACTTCACCTTTATCTTTAGTTTTTAGGCTAAAATGCGTTCGTTCTCCCTTTTCTGTCTACACACTGTGTCTGCTTGTAAGTACTCAGTGATTGTGTGCTACCGAACATGCTCGTAAACCAGCAATGTGACTGGGGGGGACCAGTACGTTTCAGAGACGATATAGTACCGAAAATGATTCATTAGTATTGCGGTACTATACTAATACCGGTATACCGTACAACCCCATACCCATAGTTATGTTTTTTCCCAATTTTTACTCAAGTTTTGTGCCTATCAACACCTGTTGGACATTTGTTGCCGAAAAGCTCCTAAATATTTAAATACATTCACCCAGTGGTTCTATTATTCAAGGATTACTCACAATATGTGGTGAAACTCTTATGCAATAAGAAATAAGCGCTTATAATTAGGTTTGAAAATTCTGGTATCCAATAGCAGTAACAATAACAACACACTAACAAAAAACGATCACAATACAAGCAAGTATTCAGAAGTGGCAAGTAGTAATTTTAAATGTATCATACCTTATGTCAGAGCTTTGAAGTCAAGCAAGAAACCGGTACTCCCGTTCGAAACTGTTGTACGCGGATTTGATAACTTATAATGATGTGACTTTTATATTACAATTTTTGACAGTCGCGAGGACACATTTCCCACAGTGAGCACAACATAAGTATAAACTGAGGATCAATGATCATTGCTTTGGCACAAAATGCATTCAATGACTACATCTTTCAAATTACATTAATTATTTTCTCACTTCGACACAACAACCGCCAAAACTATGTGTACTAACAGGCCAATTTGCACATGCTTACATACTCTTTTCAAAACTGTTCAACTTAAGTTCAAAACAATAACATCATTCAAACTTGAATAAGACAGCAATTTTCTACAATTCTACAGTAATATTTTAATGAGATATATTTCAAATCGTAAAATTAGATGCTATGAAAACAATTGGACAATTCCACCATCCACATGATCAAATGTCATGCCTGGATGCAATGAATGCTGGATGCCCGGACATATCAGCAGAAGATTGCCAGGGATAGATCAGGCATGCCAGAAGATTCTTTCCTAGGTGTATTGCCCTAGGTGACATAAGATGTGATGTGGATGAGAACTTGTGGCCAAATGGAGAAGACTGAGTAGATTATCATATCAGTGGATGGTGTGTATACAAATTATTGTATTTTGGAATTACTCAGTGCAAAAAAAATAAATAAAAGACATAAAATATATTGAAGCATTCTGCATCATGTCTGATTCATATGGCGTCACATTAGTGCCAAAAATCCAAGCGCATAAAAACTGTTATCGCGCACTGATTCTCCACTTCGTGCGCGCGCGACACCCTTTTGCGTGCGCGCGGTGCCTTTCTGCGCGCGCGCCGTCTCGGTCTGTGTTCTCTCTGTGTACTCCTGGCATCTCTCCTCGCGCTGTCATGTTTCTTTTTGGCACTTTGGGGGCGGGTATGCTTAGACGGCCCCTCCTTTCTGATTGGCTCTGAGCATTTTTCATATGACCAATAATTCTTCAGCGTAGCAACATTGTAGCCATCTTACCTCGGACAGCTAGCCTCAATCATTACATTGATGTCAATGGTACATGAACTAATTAAATTATCATAACTTGCTCGATTTTCGACCAATTTACAAACGGTTTGCCTTGTTACAAATCTTATTACATGTAGATATGATATATGATGCTGTACCTTTTGAAATTACCTCTTTCGCTTTAAAAAAAAAAGACTTAATTGTGCAACATAGTTGTGTAGGGTCAGTGTTAGTCAGTTCTCTGATTATTTTAAACTGTTTCAGAATACATTATTAAAAGGCTATTTTTAACATTTTAAAAACAAAATTCAAAGATTATTTCATTAATTTTATCGCTGAATCAAAAGAAATTCCATAAATTAGAAAACAAATGTTCAAGAAGAAGTGAAAATATAAAATAATGTTATGGTTGGATGTTATTGCTGGTGGACCAGTTCTGGCTGAAAGATGTGATTATGGTGTTTGTTGTCTTATTACTTATTTGGGTCACATTTTGTATTACCCTGTATTGTGTTTATGTGGTATGAAATAACCTTCATCAGCGCGCGACATTTTTTTATCCACTTCTTCCTCCGTAAATCTTGATACATATTGACGATGACCCGCCCTGCTATACTTCTGATTGGCTCTGAGCATTTTTCGCCTGACCAATCAGAAATAAGGGGCCGTCTAAGCATACCCGCCCCCAAAGTGCCAAAACGAAACATGGCAGCGCACAGACCGAGACGGCGCGTGCGCAGAAAGGGACCGCGCGCACGCAAAAAGGCACCACGCGCGCGCAAAAGGGTGTCTCGCGCGCGCACGAAGTGGAGAATCAGCGCGCGATAACAGTTTTTATGCGCTTGGATTTTTGGCACTAATGTGACGCCATAGATTCATTCCAGTAACATATATTTTGCTGTGAATTATAAACAGAGATGTCCTTGTTTTACACAAGAAAACATTGTAAAATGCTACCTGTTGTTTGTGTTTTTTAGGTCATTGTTTTGTGGGTGAAAAAGTGTTTGTTGTCTGTCAACCTGTGTTAGTGTCCTGGAAGAATGAGTTGATTTGGGACATGTATGAAGTGATTTGGTAGTTTTTGTGCATTTTGAAAGTGAAATGAACTGATGTGAGGAGCTGAAAGTTGGTTTAGAGAACTGTGTGAAGAGTTTTGAAAAAGTGACCAAAAGATTGGGAAATGTGTCCTAGCGACTGCAAAAAACTGTAAAGTACTTGTAAACTCAAAGTGTAGCTCAAGTATATTTTGTTGTTTTGTTTTGTTGTTTTTGTTAATTAACACTCTCCCTGTTGTTGTTTCTTAACGCACCTCTAACCAGTTGCAGGAAATCACATTCTTATAAAATTGTGATGTTGTTGTGGGTACAAAATTCAATTAGACGACTTGGATGTCTGATTTTCTTTTGATCTGGGTGTTGCTCGCCTCCTGCACCCCCGCCGTAGAATTGTTATATCAACTAAAGCCCACACTTAAACTTTCCACGTGCAAGATTGAATCTATTTTAAAAAATTATTTCCTAAGAAGCCAAAAAGTGCAAAAAACAATAATGTTCGTGTTGGAGGAGTTGTGAATGACTGCAGGGACACAACATTAGGTACACCTGCAGACTGCAAGTGTATCTAATTCACAACTCCTCCACGAACATTATTGTTTTTGCACTTCTTGGCTTCTTATTAAATAACTTTTGTAACCTATTTTCATGGGCTTTCCTCTTTGTGATGTTAAGTTCCTGTTATGCGCTGTTATACAGTATATGCCTTGAGCTCTTATTTTGAAGGCGCTAAGAGCGGAAGTGATGTCACGTTGCGGAGGTTTTTGAAAGAATGTAAATAAAGTGGTCCTCGTGTAAACTGGAGCCTCCGTGTTTGTTATTTTGTAGTTTCATACAGTATAGGCGACATTTATAAACCCTTGGTTACACTTTTTTAAATAGATTCAATCTTGCACGTGGAAAGTTTAAGTGAGGGCTTTAGTTGCGGCGCATGGACTTAATTTCTAAGTAAAGGTAAGACCATAATAACGTTTTTTTTATTAAATGTGCTTTTTTGTGTGCTACAGTTTGTATGTGTAAAGTTAAAGTTAAGTTAAAGTACCAATGATTGTCACACACACACTAGGTGTAATGAAATTTGTCGTCTGCATTTGACCTTTCCCCTTGATCGCCCCCTGGGAGGTGAGGGGAGCAGTGGGCAGCAGCGGCGCCGCGCCTGGGAATCATTTTTGGTGATTTAACCCCCAATTCCAACCCTTGATGCTGAGTGCCAAGCAGGGAAGAATGCTGGTATGAGCTTTTAAACATAACCCGTTAACTGCTGCCAATCAAATGGTGAATAAGATACTCTTTAGCGTTCATATGTTTGTAAATCTGACCGTGATGAAGTCAGTGCCTCACCAGCCATCAACCTCACCGCACGTCACTGATATATATGTATATGTAATGTAAGTATGTGCAATGGGGAAAAGGAAAAAAGGGAGCATCCCAACATATTGTTTCATCTGGCCTACAGTACATGAATGATTAACAGTTGCCTTCAGAGACAGCTGAATCCAAGGTTGTCATTGCAACAAATCAAATATCAGGGAATCAGGAAAAGCGAGAATTCCCAACTGAGGATGAAGACGATGAAACAAAAAAAATTAATAGATGAAATCCTCAGCGAATGTTTAGTCTTACGATCCTGCAGCACGTATACATATATATCAGGTGGATGGATACATGCGATAAGGGAGAGGTTAGACTATTTTTATACAATCTATAGGGAATGCATTTAAGAGGAATAACATTACTTCCCTTCAGTAGTGTTCCAAGGGAATTGTAGGATCAATACCAAGGCACACGTGTGCCGTTTATTTGTTGAATTTGTGAGCCTTCTATAAACCATGGAGGCTATCAATCAATAAGTCTATTACATTGTATTTATTGTATTCAGTATGTCAGTTTTGCTTATATGTGTTTCAGGCAAATATCGCTCTAAAAACCTACTATTTTTATTATATTTCGCAAGCAAGCACAGTCCAACCAAGTAAGGACTGGGGTACTTATAACAGTGTTAACGTACTCATTTACAGTGATCAAGGGTGATGGGTCAAATGCAGAGAATAATTTCGCCACACCTAGTGTGTGTGTGACAATCATTGGTACTTTAACTTTAGTATGGCTCTCTAAGTGGGATTTTTTTGCATTGATATTAAGTTTTATGGAAATTTCTATTGTAGGAACTTTCCCCAGGAATAGCTAATTATTTGAAGGACCACAGGAGTTAAATCTAAATTTTAGAGATGTCCGATAATATCAGACTGCCGATATTATCAGCCGATAAATGCTTTAAAATTTGATATCGGAAATTATCGGTATCGGTTTCAAAAAGTAAAATGTATGACTTTTTAAAACGCCGCTGTACGGAGTGGTACACGGACGTAGGGAGAAGTACAGAGCGCCAATAAACCTTAAAGGCACTGCCTTTGCGTGGTGGTCCAATCACATAATGCCTACGGCTTTTCACACACACAAGTGAATGCAAGGCATACTTGGTCAACAGCCATACAGGTCACACTGAGGGTGGCCGTATAAACAACTTTAACACTGTTACAAATATGCGCCACACTGTGAACCCACACCAAACAAGAATGACAAACACATTTCGGGAGAACATCCGCACCGTAACACAACATAAACACAACAGAACAAATACCCAGAACCCCTTGCAGCACTAACTCTTCCGGGACGCTACAATATACACCCCTCCCCTACCCCGCCCACTTCAACCTCCTCATGCTCTCTCAGGGAGAGCATGTCCCAAATTCCAAGCTGCTGTTTTGAGGCATGTTTAAAAAAATAATGCACTTTGTGACTTCAATAATAAATATGGCAGTGCCATGTTGGCATTTTTTTCCATAACTTGAGTTGATTTATTTTGGAAAACCTTGTTTAATGCATCCAGCGGGGCATCACAACAAAATTAGGCATAATAATGTGTTAATTCCACGACTGTATATATCGGTATCGGTTGATATCGGAATCGGTAATTAAGAGTTGGACAATATCGGATTTCGGCAAAAAAGCCATTATTGGACATCTCTACTAAATTTAGTTAAATATTTTGACCCCTACAGGAATCCCTGCTCAAAGTTTAGTTAAGCTTAGGAACGTATTTATTGAGTTTGTAAACATTAACAGCAACAACAACAAACATTTTTTAAATAATAAGATATATCGATCTAATCACTATAGTATCGACCATATACTGATACCATACTTGGTATCATTACTCTCGATATTTGTATTGATACGCCCATCTCTGTTTACATTCAAAAGCTCTTGCTCAGCGGTTAGCACGGCTACGGTTCGCGTAGCATGATTAGCTATTGCTCGTCCTTTAGCGCTAATGATACTTGTAAGAAACCGTTGTTTTTTCCGCCATAAAGGTGAGGATTAATAACTAATGAGAAGCGGTTTCGTACTGTAGAGGGACGTTAGCCGCTAGCTGGGACGCAAAATTATGCTTATTGCTTTCAAATTCATCAGACACAACTGGAATGTGTTATCAACAGCTTTATCACAATATTACGATAGTATTAAAATCTCTATCATCGGCCAAATTGCTATAATTTATGTTGTATTCCATCTATATTGCACGACCCTAATTCACACCAACAATTAGAAGTTCCTGGAACTCGATGGTCGCTTTAGTGTCCTATTATTTCCTAATTGATGTTGCCAATGTTTAGATCACCTCCCCTGTTGGTTTCACCAACTGATCCATGTTGATCCTTGTTTATCCCCTCTGAAATTGTAAATTATACTCCTGTATAGCACCATGGGGTGTTGCATAAAGGTCGTAAAACGGGCAACCCGACTGTCCATGGACTACAATTTGACAAACTGTGGCCTATGTGGATTAAGTGAAATTGTCCACTTTCAAAAGGATGCCCCCGTGTCACCACCCTTGTCCAAATGGTGTTGAAATCAAGCGAACCTTGAGCAAAAGACCACGTTCTGTCAATGTGACAAAACACCATTTCCCCTTCTCTTAATTTGAGCTGGAAGTAATAAGAGAGAACTCCCTGTCTGGGTCAGTGAAATGCCACTGTGAGAATACTCAACCTGATAACCGACTATGACAGAGTTGCTTCGGAGAGGCGTCAGTGACATGACAGAGGATTTTTTCTCAAAGTGGAAAATCCAATTAGGATGTGTCCGCCCCCCCTACCCCTGACCGGAGTTAAAGGCCCACAGATTCAAATTCTTTGATCGGAGCCACTTATCTGGGAACTCCTCCAGGACTGAATACAAACCGAGGGGGATCCGTATCTTCGGTGGGCTGACAAGAAGCTGCCTTTGTAGATGGATCGTGTACATCAAGATTCTGCATGGTCAAAAACACATAGTGCTCTTCTGAGAAAAAAAGTAACCTCTCAGTCCCGTCCTTGAAGTATGAGGTGTAATTGGTGTGAACGTTAAAATATTAATAGGGCATAATGTTTATTTCAGCACACCAAGAAGTCATGAAACTTGCAGCATTTTAGTGAAAATGAAGTAAATATTTCATGATGTTGCAGGCGGCCAACATGCTGGCCGATTGACAGGGAAGCCGTCAGTCACGGCTGATATTGGAGAATCAAAAATATAACAGATATGGGAAAATATCCGGCGGAACCGGTGCGAGGGGTTGTGGGGTGACCTGCGATGTTATTAGCGTCATCATTCATTTGGTTCCACCTTTCGTCCGCCCTTGGCCACACACACACACACACACATTCCAGTCTCATATCAAATGCCTTTTAGGGTATGTGAAGTCGTATAAATTTTCATGATTATGAAAGTGCTCCATTATTCAAAAGCTAACTCATTCGTTTCAGCTCTGGTTTAGGTGTCGACCAGTGTGATGGCTGTAGGTGTCAGGGAACTCTTAAGAAGAGTAGTGTATGAAATAAAAAAGATAATCCTTCCAAGACATCAATCAATCAATCAATCAACTTTAATCTATTAGATGCATCCATCTGCCTATCAATCCATAAACCATCATCCATTGATTTATTTTATCTGTTATCAGTCATCATTATAAATCTATCAATATATTCCATTTATCATCCTAATATTCAACTGTCTTTCATCACTAGCAATCGTCAATATTTAAATGAATCTATTAGCCATCCATTCAATCCATCCACTGCTGCAGCCCTCATTCCATCCATTGATCCTTCTAATCCAGCTAGCTGTTCATACATCCAACAGCCTCGTTATCCATCCTTCCATTAACAATCAGCCATTCAATCATCTGCATCCATTCACCCTGAAGTTCTTACATCCATCCATCAAACCATCCAACAGTTGTCCATCCTTGATCTAGCATCAATGACTAATCAATCAGCCAACCATCTTCTATCTACATCCATTCAGCCCTTACGTTCTTACCATCATCAATTCAGTTATCGTCCAGCTTTACATTTGTTTATAAAACGCAACCATCCATTCTCTGCCCTGTCTTGAATAATCCATCAGCCAACCATAATCTATTCATCCTTGCAGCCTTTATTTACCTCCCAAAATAAGTGAACTTACCAGTCATTCATCTAACCAACCAATAGCCATCCCATCGCCATCTTGCCATGAATAAATTAATCAGGTGTCCATTTTTTATGAATTAATTTCTGAAGCTTTTACTTCTCTCCGACCATACATCCATCTTTCCTTCCATTATCCATCTATCCATCAACGATTTGTCATTAAACTATTTAGCCATCCCTCAACTTTTTTTTCACCAACGATCGTCAAGCCATCCCTCAACTATTTGTCATCAACAATCATCCATCCATCCCTCAACTATTTGTCATCAACAATCCTCTAGCATCCCTCAGCTATTTGTCATCAACAATCATCTATCCATCCATCCATCCCTCAACTATTTGTCATCAACAATCATCCATCTATCCCTCAACTATTTGTCAACAATCATCATCCATCCCTCAACTGTCATCCACAGTCATCTATCCCTCAACTATTTGTCATCAACAATCATCCATCCATCCCGCAACTATTTGTCATCAACAATCATCCATCCATCCCTCAACTATAAGTCATCAACAATTATTCATCCATCCCTCAACTATTTGCCATCAATAATCATCCATCCACCCCTCAACTGTTTGTCACCAACAATCATTCATCTATTCCTCAACTATTGGTTGGCAAGAATCCTCTAGCATCCCTCTATTTGTCAACAATTACAATATCTATCCATCCCTCAACTATTTGTCCTCAACAGCCATCCATCCATCCTTCAACTGATTGTCATCAACAATCATCCATCCATCCCTCAACTATATAATCAACAATTATCCATCCATCCCTCAACTATTTGTCATTAACAAATAATTGTTGATTTATCATCAACAATATTCCATCCATTACTCAACTATGTGTCAACAACAATCATGCATCCATCCCTCAACTATTTGTCATCAACAATCGTCCATCCATTACTCAACTATTTGTCATCAACAACCATCCATCCATCACTCAACTATTTGTCATCAACAATCATCCATCCCTCAACTATTTGTCATCAACAATCATTCATCCATTACTCAACTATTTGTCATCAACAATCATCCATCCATCCCTGAAACTATTTATCAACAATCATCCATCCATTACTCAACTATTTGTTATGAACAATCATCCATCCATCACTCAACTATTTGTCATCAACAATCATCCATCCATCACTCAACTATTTGTCATCAACAATCATCCATCTATTACTCAACTATTTGTCATCAACAATCATCCATCCATTACTCAATTATTTGTCAACAATCAGCCATCCATCCAACCATCAACTATTGGTCAACAACAATCGTCTAGCGTCCCTCAACTATTTGTCATTGACAAATGATTGTTGATTTATCATCAACAATCATCCATCCATTACTCAATTATTTGTCATCAACAATTGTCCATCCATCCCTCAACTATTTGTCATTAACAATCATCTATCCATTACTCAACTGTGTCGTCAAAAATCATCCATCCATCCCTCACTATTTGTCATCAACAATCATCCATCCATTTTTCAATTATTTGTCATCAACAATTGTCCATCATTACTCAACTATTTGTCATCAACAATCGTCCGTCCGTCCATCCATCCCTCAACTATGTGTCATCAACAATCATCCACCCATCCCTCAACCATTTGTCAACAACAATCATCCATCCATCCCTCAACTATTTGTCATCAACAATCCTCTAGCATCCCTCAACTATTTGTCATTGACAATCATCCATCCATCCCTCAACTATTTGTCATCAACAATCATCCATCCATCCCTCAACTATTTGTCATCAACAATCATCCATCCATCCCTCAACTATTTGTCATCAACAATCATCCATCCATCCCTCAACTAATTGAAATCATCTATTCCAATATTATAGATAGTGACCCACCTCCACCTCACACCGTTGAAACAATTAGCGATTATTTAGAGAGCCAATTAAAGAACTAAAATGGAGTAAAGAGGGACCATGCAACAACATAATGACTCATCTCTTATTTCCGGAGACGCTTGTCCACATTCAGATCCTTCTAATTCTACGGTGTGTCCTGAAACAACCTCAGAGCTGAATGACAAAGATTTCAAACCTCCTTCACCAAAAGGTAATTCTGCTACCCTGAAAAAGAGATACAAATACGAGGGGGTTGTCTATATTTGTATGATACGCTGTGACTTATTACCCATCCTGATAATGTGTAAAATAGTCCTGTCTTTGGAATTGCACTTTCTACTTTGATACAGTCTCTTTTTCAACATTATTTATTATATTCTGCAGATTATAGCAATTTCATCGAACAAAATGCTGCCTTATCTGTATTTATGTGCCTTTTTCTCCTTGCTATCCATCCATTTGTCTGCCAGCCAAGCGCCTATTACGAGGAATCGCGGCCGCCTTTAAAGGAGAGTTCATCTGCCGCTGTTATGTCCATCGTATAACAGCTCGCTGGCCACCGTGCTAAATCTTCATTCACCTTTTAACGCTGATGAAAATTGCGGCTCAATGGAGCTTCATCCAAAGAACGGAAAACCATCAAAGTCTCCGTCCTAAAAGACGACAACGTATGAATGAGGTATAACGTCATTTTGTAGCCAAGGAGAGAGAAACGGCCATGATACAATCAAATTGTCATCATCAATTTTTCTCTCCTGTATATCTTACATACACTATATTGCCAAAAGTATTTGGCCGGCTGCCTTTACTCACATATGAACTTAAAGTGCCATCCCATGGAATTGTCCAAAATGTTTTGGTGTCCTAAAGCATTCAAAGTTCCTTTCAGTGGAACTAAGGGGCCAAGCCCAACTCCTGAAAAACCAACCCCACACCATAATTCCTCCTCCACCAAATTTCACACTCGACACAGTGCAGTCCGAAATGTAGCGTTCTCCTGGCAACCTCCAAACCCAGACTGGTCCATCAGATTGCCAGATGGAAAAGCGTGATTCATCACTCCAGAGAGCGGGTCTCCACTGCTCTAGAGTCCAGTGGCGACGTGCTTTACACCACTGCATCCCACGCTTTGCATTGGACTTGGTGATGTATGTCTTAGATCAGGGGTCGGCAACCTTTACCAGTCAAAGAGCCATTTTGACCAGTTTCACAAATTATAGTAAACAATGGGAGCCGCAAAATTTTTTTGAAATTTTAAATGAAATAACACTGCATACCAAGTTTTTTTTTGCTTTGTGCTATGTATAACCAGGGGTCTCAGACATGCTGCCCACACCTTTATATGGAATTTGAAAGCTGGTGCGGCACGCGGGTTTTAAATGAATGGCGCTTGTCAGCGTCATGCGTGCCGTGATGGTACAGCATATAAGACACACTACAGTCAGCGTGCCCGATCAGCCACACGTTGTATGGGGCTCCCGCTTATTCACGTAGGCAACAGCAAGGCATACTTGGTCAACAACCACACAGGTCACACTGACGGTGGCGGTATAAAAAAAAACTTTAACACTCTTACTAATAATGCGCCACACTGTGAACCCACACCAAACAAGAATGACAAACAAATTTCGGGAGAACATCTGCACCGTAACACAACATAAACACAACAGGACAAATACCCAGAATCCCATGCAGCCCTAACTCTTCCGCTACCAAACCCCGCCCACCTCAACCGACGCACAGAGAGGGGGGAAGAGTCAGGGCTGCATGGGATTCTGGGTGTTTGTTCTGTTGTGTTTATGTTGTGTTAAGGTGCAGATGTTCTCCCGAAATGTGTTTGTCATTCTTGTTTGGTTTTGGTTCAAAGTGTGGCGCATTATTAGTAAGAGTGTTAAAGTTAATTTATATCACCACCGTCAGTGTAACCTGTGTGGCTGTTGACCAAGTATGCATTGCTGTCACCAACGTGTGCAAGCAGAAGATGTACATTGTATTAAAGTGATAGGCTGGCACGCTGTTAATGCAGATTGTGGGAGGCGCCAAATGTTGTACCATCATTGCACGCCCTTATTATAGCAGTAAGGGTGAAAATTGGTGAATATTAATCCTGGGAGTTTTCTGCGAGAGGCACTGAAATCTGGAAGTTTCACGGGAAAATTGAGGGGGTTCAGCAAGTAAGCTGCTGAGCCGCATCAGAGTGATCAAAGAGCCGCATGCGGCTCCAGAGCCGCGGGTTGCCGACCCCTGTCTTAGATGCAGCTGCTCGGCCACGGAAACCCATTCCATGAAGCGCTCTGCGTACTGTACGTGGGCTAATTGAAAGGTCACATGAAGTTTGGAGCTCTGTAGCAACTGACTGTGCAGAAAGTCTTTGCAGTATGCGCTCTGTCAGTTTACGTGGCCTACCACTTGGTGGCTGACTTGCTGTTGTTCCCAAACTCGTCACTTTTCTTATAATAAAGTTGACTTTGGAATATTTAGGAACGAGAACATTTCACAACTGGATTTGTTGCACAGGTGGCATCCTATGACAGTTCCACGCTAGAAATCACTGAGAGCGGCCCATTCTTTCACAAATGTTTGTAGAAACAGTCTCCATGCCTAAGTGCTTCATTTTATACACCGTGCCAAGTGATTAGGACACCTGATTCTCATCATTTGGATGGGTGGCCAAATACTTTTGGCAATATAGTGTACCAGGCTCCCTTGTTGGCAGCATCAAAGGAATACTCTACATGTGTTGTATTCTTTTGACTTGAACCGCAGTCTGTCTGGTTTTTAGATCGGCCCCACAACATTAGACACTTAACCATTTTGGGGGTTTGCGGAGTCTTGCTGCAAGCCAGTCTTCAAACATTGTTGACATGACACACAGAAAACATCTACTTTGCCACAGAAATTCTACATTTTGTGTCTGTTGGAAGCAGCTGGAACCAGTGTTAGGCTAGGCTGGGTTCTAGTAGGAACAAAAATACAATACAATAGGGTTGTCCTGACCCCAATAATTTGGTACCAAAACGTATTTTGACACTTTTCAAAACAAAGAGGACCATCAAATTTTATGATACATTACACCAGGGGTGCCCATTACGTCGATTGCAAGCTACCGGTCGATCGTGGAGGGTGTGTCAGTCGATCGCCAGCCAAGCATTAAATGTGGTATTGGACAGAAAGGAGGACTTTTTTTTCCCCTGCATTTGAAAATGTGGACGTTATCAGCACTACTGTCTGATTCCAATCAATGCAAGTCATCAGAATCAGGTAATACACCAACTTATATTCTTGTCTTCATGAAAGAAAGGAATCTATATGTTAAACATGCATGTATTTTGTACACCTTTAACATGTGAACAAAAACGGCAAAATAAATAAATATAAATTATATATATATATATATATATATATATATATATATATATATATATTTATTTGTCCTGTCCAGCTTCTCAAGCAAATCATATAGTAGATGTAGATGCCCATGTCGGCTGTTCAGATTTACTTTACAAAAGAGAAGTGTAGGATACTTCTCTTGTTGCCTTATTTGTATTTGACTTTCTTAAATGTATTTATATTATCATTTGGTGCAGGAGGGGATAGAAAGAGAAAAAAAAGAAGACAGAGGGGGAAATTGTGGGGACAAGAGGGGGATTAGACAGAGAGACAAAAACAACAACAGCAAACACAACAACAATAGAGCAACATCAGCAAATACGACATGTACAAATATGATGGTAAAAGTAATAGCACATAAGCAGTTAGCGAAAAGAAAAAAAAAAAAGAAAAAATACAGAAATGACAATGAGCATTATTACACTACAGATGGAGCAATACAAATACCAATAGAAATAGCGCTATTGATAATGAACAATACCAATACTTTACCTTTATTATCAACAATACAGTTGTTCAAATGCAACAATACATATACGTAATGATAACTTGAGATACAAAAGAATGCAGAAAAATGGAGGGGGAGAAAGAGAAGCAACCTACATTAACCTTGTAGATTGTTATAGTAACAATAGGTTAAGCTTTGTCCGTGTGCCATGTGTTATACCCAGTTTACCCTAGGGCAACAACGTTAATATATATATATATATATATATATATATATATATATATATATATATATATATATAAATATATTAAAAAAATATATATATGTATATATATATATATATATATATATATATATATATTGCACCTTTACGCATTTTTTGTGTCTTTTTACGCATTGAAATCCGAAAGGACGTGCATTTTCGGAAGTCCGCGCGTCCCCAGGACGCAGATTTTTTATTTTATTTTTTATTTTTTATACAGACTCCCGCGTGTTAGTGTTTTCGTCATGGCGAGCAATAAACCCAAGAAGCGAAGCTTCAATGAAAAGTAGCTCACTTATGACGATAGAAAGATGATTTGCACGCCATGTAAACGGGCTAAGAAAAAGAACACCTTCACGACCGGGTGCACTGGTTTTCAAAGATCCAGCCTCACCAGGCACCAAGAAACATCACGTTACACCTTTTCTGCTTGTCGGCTCCCAGACCGTGGTCGAGGAGCGCAGGGTAGACGTTCCCTCCCGGGCTGATGTATTTCGGGGGTAACACCCTCCACTTTACCCGGCAGTGGGTCCCTACATTTCCGCTCTTTGGTCGGAAAGACGAGGCCGTCGATTTGTTACTCTTTATTTATGTTTTCCACCAAGCGGACATCCACAATGCTATCAACACTCAACATGCTAACGCTCCCTCTCCTAACTTGCCTACTCACTTACACACGTCACTCACCCCACATACTGCCATTCTTAAAGGGGAACACACAGCTTATGGCAGTGGTGTCCAAACTTTTTCCACTGAGGGCCGCACACGTAAAAATTAAAGCATGTGGGGGCCCTTTTGAAATTTTAAATTTTCAAACCATAACAAAATATATGGATTTTTTTATTTATTTTACCTTTAGGGGTCCCGGGGACCATAAAGGGGCTCAGTCATTAAAATGTTAAAAATAAGTCAAATTATTATTATTTATTTTTTATTTAACGCTTACAGTAAATCTCTATATCAACTTCAAGTTGATATAAAGTAATACAAAAAAAAGGTTTTATGGCTTTTTTGTCAAAAACAACTTAGTTTTTTATAGTAAAACTGAAATATGCAGCATTTAGTAATTAGAGCCCTAAAAGATCAATAATGCAGGACACCATTGATTTGAGTTCTTTAATATTTTTAAGTAGTCACAGTGAAAAGATAAATAAAATACCACTAAATATATTTGGGATCCAAAAGGTACCCCACTCATAAAGTGATACATTTGTATTAGGTTTTTCTTTTACTTTCAACACTTAAGTTATGAGATCAACTTCAGATATGTCTGTCGATTTTACTTTTGAACTATTATTTTGTTTTATGCTCTTTTGTCAAAGAAAATGTTGATGTTTTTATATGGCAACTACACAATATATGCAATATTTACCACATAAAACATTTTAAAGTGAAATATTTGAAGTAATTGTAGCCTTGAAAATAATTCATTATATCATAGATTTTTTGTCATTATTTTTTTTTCTTAGCAATGGCAAAAAAAAAGATAAATAAACAGCCTGCATGGCATCTTTGTGTCAACATTGCAACTTTTTCTCGTTAGATTTCTGTGACGACCGGGGCGCATGGTGATGCGGGGCTCGTTCTCCCAGGAATGCAGACGGGCGTCAGACACAGCGTGCAGGTAGGAAAAATGATTTATTAAGAATTAAATCAAAAGGGAACAAACAAAAACGTGCTCGTAGCACTTAAGGAAAAAACTAAATGGGCTAGCGTGGGAGGTAGCAAGTAACAAGAGCAGGAAACAAAAGTCGTCATCTGTTGTACGAGAACAAACTAGGAAGCAAGACAGACTGACAGGGAAGGCAGGCTTAAATGATAATGTCAGTGATGACAAACAGGTGCGCGTCGGGAACACACGCGGCAGGTGAAAACAATAAGCAATCATGGCAACAAACTCAGGTGTACAAACAGGCACTCAAGGAGTCCAAAACTAACAAAAAACACAAGTGCCTCGAAAACGTAAACAAAAATATGATCCCGGCAGCGGATCATAACAGATTTTACCTCATTTCACCTTTTTTAATGTTCTTTTTTAATTTTTCTAATAGCATTTCCATATTGTGTAGCGGGCCGATAAACAATTAGCTGCGGGCCTCAAATGGCCCCTGGGTAGCACTTTGGACACCCCTGGCTTATGGCCGTCACCAAGCCAGAGATGAAATGCTAGAGGCATTGAGTGCCACTCTATTAAATGACATTGAAACCAACATGCCAAATTCTAAGTTTGTTGGCATTATTTGCCATGAAAGTGTAGATGTGGCGGTTTTTAAACGACTGATGATCGACATACAGGTGAGAATAATCAATTCAATTTGTCATGTGCATGTATGCCCTGGCACACCATTATCATCATTTCATGACCGAAGCAAAAAACGTTTTACACTTTTACACTGAAATAAATACACCTAACTTATTAAATTAAAATATAGAAAGAAATACTGGCAGCGGTAAAGTTTAGATCCATGAAGGAAAGAAGAAAGTGAATGAATGTTTATAACTGAATACATTTACATATGCATAAAAATGTGTTTTCTTTTGCATTATTTTTTTTAATGAATTAAGTAACGTTTATGACAACCTTTTTTTTCTAAACACAATATAGAATGTGAGATATAACAGGATAATGCATACATTTATCATTTGTTTTCAAAACACTTACAAAAAAGTTGGACCCCAAAAATTTACTGTGGGACCCCATATTTATGACTTGATGGGGTCTCTGGAACCCCATTTTGAAAATTCCTAGCGCCAACACTGTTTAGGATTACTGTACACGGATTGTACCATTTGCGTTGATTTGGGTAAGGTGTATTGTGACTTTAACTGTTAAAGGAGAATTTAAGGATTTTTTTCGGTTTTGCAGCACCCTTCCACAAAGTTTGGTGGAAATGTTTTGTTCTCGAGGAGGGAATCTTTGACCATATCACGATTCAATTATGATTCAGGTGCTTTGATTTGATTATTTATGCATCTTTAATTGTTATATTGGATATTATTAACATATTATATATTATAGATTTATCAAATTCAAATGTTTAATATTAACAGAAAATGCCACTCTTCTGGCTGCTGGTGTCTTGTGTAATTTCTGATTTTTTGGATGTGAGATCGAGACACTTTAGTCCCAGTCTCCGTAAACTTGTAGCTCAAAGATTTGTGTCTAGTGTTGACAGAAGTTTCATCGCCTTGTGTGGATATTATTCTCTCTTTTGATTTATTAATCTACTTAATAATTTTCTCTTCCTAGCTGGTTACCATTTGTTGTAAAGTAATTCCAGTTAAAGTTAAAGTACCAATGATTGTCACACACACACTAGGTGTGGTGAAATTACCCTCTGCATTTGACCCATCCCCTTGTTCCACCCCCTGGGAGGTGAGGGGAGCAGTGAGCAGCAGCGGTGGCTGCGCTCGGGAATCATTTTTGGTGATTTAACCCCCAATTCTAATTCTTGATGCTGAGTGCCAAGCAGGGAGGTAATGGGTCCCATTTTTATAGTCTTTGGTATGACTCGGCCGGGGTTTGAACTCACGACGTTGTGGGCGGGGCGTGGCTGGGGGCGTGGTTAAGAGGGGAGGAGTATATTTACAGCTAGAATTCACCAAGTCAAGTCTTTCATATATATATATATATATATATATATATATATATATATATATATATAAGAAAGACTTGACTTTCAGTGAATTCTAGCTATTAATATATATTTATTTTATTATATATATATATAAAATAAATACTTGAATTTCAGTGTTCATTTATTTACACATATACACACATATAACACTCATCTACTCATTGTTGAGTTAAGGGTTGAATTGTCCATCCTTGTTCTATTCTCTGTCACTATTTTTCTAACCATGCTGAACACCCTCTCTGATGATGCATTGCTGTGTGGCACGCACAAAAGTGCTTTCATCAAATGCACTAGATGGCAGTATTGTCCTGTTTAAGACTGTCACAACATTGCTGTTTACGGCAGACGAACTGCTTTACGGTAGACGAAAATGTGACTGCTGTTGTTGTGTGTTGTTGCCGCGCTGGGAGGACGTTAATGAAACTGCCTAACAATAAACCCACATAAGAAACCAAGAACTCGCCCTCCATCAATCTACAGTTATAACGTGATTGGGCAGGTACGCTGTTTATATTGTGGGAAAGCCTGAATTTCGGGAGATTTTCGGGAGAAAATGTGTCCCGGGAGGTTTTCGGGAGAGGCGCTGAATTTCGAGAGTCTCCCGGAAAATCCGGGAGGGTTGGCAAGTATGTCCACTAGTTCACTATTAAGCTAGCATAGTTCGTCCTCTCCTCCTTGCGCCATGTGTGCCTGCACTAAACCGTCTATATTACTTTATTTAACATTTATAAATAATCCATATTCGGACATTTGTCCATCGATGCAGAATTGTCCACGTTCCAGTCGTGATGCATCGAAGAATCAATAATTTTTCCCACCACTGGTGTTTGTGCAATCCTGCTAACGACCAAACCGACAGTTAATGAGCAAACGATTTGTGCATTATGGAGATAAAGACAGTTATTCAAATTATATCCAAAAAAGAGTGGCGGTATTTTGCCAATAAGGAACATTCAAATCCTACTATATTTTTGGGAAAATCAGGTTGTCTCTGTCTCTCTTGATAAGAACAAGTGTTTGTATGTACAGTAGGGTTGTATGGTATACCGGTATTAGTATAGTACCGCGATACTAATGAATCATACTCGGTACTATACCGCCTCTGAAAAATACTGGTCCGCCACCCCCTCCGCGCTTCTGTCGTCGTCACGTCGTGACATTGCTGGTTTACGAGCAGGCGCGCATGTTCGGCAGTGCACAATCACTGAGTACTTACAAGCAGACACAGTGTGGAGACAGAAAAGGGAGAACGGACGCATTTTGGCTTAAAAACTAAAGATAAAGGTGAAGTTATAACACTGAAACGCCCTCAGAAAGAGGTACTTTAAGACATGGTTAGCTAGCTAGCGGCTAAAGTCCAGCCCCAGTCGGCAGTGTTGTAGCTACTTCTAAATCACTAATCCTGGTCTCCATGGCGACAAATAAAGTACGTTTCTTACAAGTATCATCCCTGCAGGACGATGAATAGCTAAACATGCTTCACTACACACCGTAGCTCAAATGTAAACAAACGCCATGGGTGGATCTACACCCAACATCCACTGTAATGATATCAAGTACAGGAGCGTATCTAGTCGATACTACTATGATTACGTCTATATTTTTTGGCATCACAACATCTTCGTTCGTTTTTTTTACAATTTGTATTATGTTTACAAACTCAGGAAATATAACCCTGGACACATGAGGACTTTGAATATGACCAATGTATGATCCTGTAACGACTTGGAATCGGATTGATACCCAAATTTGTGGTATCATCCAAAACTAATGTAAAGTATCAAACAACAGAAGAATAAGTGATTATTAAATTTTAACAGAAGTGTAGATAGAACATGTTAAAAGAGAAAGTAAGCAGATATTAACAGTAAATGTATCCATCCATCCATCCATCCATTTTCTACCGCTTATTCCCTTTGGGGTCGCGGGGGGCGCTGGAGCCTATCTCAGCTACAATCGGGCGGAAGGCGGGGTACACCCTGGACAAGTCGCCACCTCATCGCAGGGCCAACACAGATAGACAGACAACATTCACACTCACATCCACACACTAGGGCCAATTTAGTGTTGCCAATCAACTTATCCCCAGGTGCATGTCTTTGGAAGTGGGAGGAAGCCGGAGTACCCGGAGGGAACCCACGCAGTCACGGGGAGGACATGCAAACTCCACACAGAAAGATCCCGAGCCCGGGATTGAACCCAAGACTACTCAGGACCTTCGTATTGTGAATGTACAAGTAGATTAATAATTCATTTTCTACCACTTGTCCTTAATAATGTTGACAAAATAATAGAATGATAAATGACACAATATGTTACTGCATATGTCAGCAGCTAAATTAGGAGTCTTTGTTTGCTTACTTACTACTAAAAGACAAGTTGTCTAGTATGTTCACTATTTTATTTAAGGACTTAACTGCAATAAGAAACATATGTTTAATGTACCCTAAGATTTTTTGGTTAAAATAAAGCCTATAATGCAACTTTTTGTGATCCCCTTTATTTAGAAAAGTAGCGAAATAGTTTTATCGGGACAACACTAATGTACAGCGAAGACAGAAAACAAATAATACCTCTTTTATGAATGTTTTCCGTCTTTGATGCTTGTAGCGGTCTTTTTAGCAAATACATGAGGAAAGATTTGTTTCATTTCCAGCTATCACACCAAGTTAATTATGCTCCCGCTAGCCACGGCCAAATGGAAATTCCCTTCATTTGTGAGTGCGGACCACCCGTGGTGAGTTTATGGGGCCCCACCGCCTCCGGCACACACACACACACACACATGCAAATAAACGTGGGCAGCCAGGTGACAGCCACCTCGCCGTTATTTACTCCGAGGCCGTCACCCGGCCAAACATGCTCAAAGGTCAGCCGCCAATCACGCCCTCATTTCCGCGGGTATTCCTTGAACACCGGGGGAGAAAGCCGACACCCGACACAGCTGCCACGTCCCAGATCGCCTCACGCGCTTCCCGCCGTGTCCCGTGGCGCCTTTCGCTGCAGTGACAAATAGAGCTCATTAATTAACAATTCATTAATGCCAGCGCTGCTCCCTGCGTGTGCTCCTCGCCCGCAAGCATGACGTTTTCAGCTCACTTAGCTTGTTAGTCAAGTGTAACAACAAAACCATCAGATTAGCATGCATTAACTATAAAACATATTAATGGTATGCTATAACTTGAAACAAACTAAATTGAACAGCGAATTTGTCTTTAGCTACGAATGCTACCGTTAGCTTACCTCTTATGAACTTACCGACAATTTTAATAAGTACAGTTCAGTTTGGAGATGTACCAAGTTTAATTGCAGTTCCCTAATATTTCTCGAGCTCAAACTGTCACTCATCTGTGCGCTCTGCTGATTGCGCCTCCAAGAGCGCACCTGCTCGTGTCAGCCCTGCTGCACTCTAATCACCGGTAATCAGTACACCTGAAGTTGATCAGAGGTTCTGCCTTCAAAAGCCTGCATAATACTACCACCACCATGCTTGACGGTAGGAGTGGTGTTCCTGGGATTAAAGGCCTCACCTTTTTTCCTCCAAACATATTGCTGGGTATTGTGGCCAAACAGCTCAATTTTTGTTTCACCTGACATCACATGAGATAAGACCTTCTGGAGGAAAGTTCTGTGGTCAGATAAAACCAGGAACTATGAGACCACCGAAAAACCACACTAGACAAAATGTGCCTATTGAGGACACTTTTCATTAAAGGGGAACATTATCACAATTTCAGAATGGTTAAAACCATTAAAAATCAGTTACCAGTGGCTTATTATATTTTTCGAAGTTTTTTTCAAAATTTTACCCATCACGCAATATCCCTAAAAAAAGCTTCAAAGTGCCTGATTTTAACCATCGTTATATACACCCGTCCATTTTCCTGTGACGTCACATAGTGAAGCCAACACAAACAAACATGACGGAAAGAACAGCAAGCTATAGCGACATTAGCTCGGATTCAGACTCGGATTTCAGCGGCTTAAGCGATTCAACAGATTACGCATGTATTGAAACGGATGGTTGTAGTGTGGAGGCAGGTAGTGAAAACGAAATTGAAGAAGAAACTGAAGCTATTGAGCCATATCGGTTTGAACCGTATGCAAGCGAAACCGACGAAAACGACACGACAGCCAGCGACACGGGAGAAAGCGAGGACGAATTCGGCGATCGCCTTCTAACCAACGATTGGTATGTGTTTGTTTGGCATTAAAGGAAACTTACAACTATGAACTAGGTTTACAGCATATGAAATACATTTGGCAACAACATGCACTTTGAGAGTGCAGACAGCCCAATTTTCATCAATTAATAGATTCTGTAGACATACCCTCATGTCAGCAGGCCAGGAAAGCTAGGGTCGATATTCTTCTCTTGATCATCTTCGGGACGGTGTGAGCCAAGACATCCAGGGGGTTTAGCTCGCTCGTCTGCGGGAACAAACTGCCGCCATTGCTTGCCGTGCTACCGAGGTCCTTTGTCCCTGAATTGCTCACACACTCCGGCAGATTCAATGGGGGTCTGGCGGCAGATTTCTTTGACTTTATCGTTGGAAATGCATCTGCTTTGAGTGTCGCAGGATATCCACACATTCTTGCCATCTCTGTCGTAGCATAGCTTTCGTCGGTAAAGTGTGCGGAACAAACGTCCAATTTCTTGCTACTTTCGCATCTTTGGGCCACTGGTGCAACATGAATCCGTCCCTGTTCGTGTTGTTACACCCTCCGACAACACACCGACGAGGCATGATGTCTCCAAGGTCCGGAAAACAGTCGAAAAAACGGAAAATAACAGAGCTGATTTGACTCAGTGTTTGAGAAAATGGCGGATTGCTTCCCGATGCGACGTCACATTGTGACGTCATCGCTCCGAGAGCGAATAATAGAAAGGCGTTTAATTCGCCAAAATTCACCCATTTAGAGTTCGGAAATCGGTTAAAAAATACATGGTCTTTTTTCTGCAACATCAAGGTATATATTGACGCTTACATAGGTCTGGTGATTATGTTCCCCTTTAAATTGTGGGTTAAATCCTGATAAAATACTACTGTTTAAGTCACAATAGCAACAGTTTCCCTTCCTCCCTATTATCAGAGCATATACTGCTTATTGTAGAAACTGTAGCAAAGTGCAGTTGTTGGAGCACTCTTTTCTAATTATTTTTTATTATTATGGGCCAATTTCTTGTATTTCTTCCATTGTGTGGGCACACAGATGGCAACCATTCTTCATTGGGTCACAAGGTCGGAAAAAAAAAGTTCCAGCTAGTAATTTGAGGGCACACAGGAGATAGAAACGTCATTATTTACGCTGCCAGATTTGAGAACATTTGGTGAAACTTTGCACTACTTTTGGACGTGCGCCTGGCCATTGTTAGTGGCAGATGTGATGCGCTTATACGGGAGGCTTGGCAGCCCCACACACACACACACACATACTGAGAGAGGGCACAAGGAGCTTAGTGATACGGGGTGGATAGCGTGCATGATCTTTAAAAAAATAAATATATTTCTTTTAGAGTTTCATTTTAGTGCAATGTTCCCTCGCTGTACACGTCACGTGGCGTTTTACTCAGAAAATGTCTTATTTATTAAATCCACCCATCTGCTACTCGACTTGAATCCTCTTGAAGTTGCAGAGAGAAACTACACTGGGAGGCCTAATTCAATTCAATTAGATTCCTAAAGATAGCTCAGACACGGCTGGATTTCCATTGGATACCTTCTAACGTTAGAAATAAGAATAAGGCCTGGTTTGTGAGTCATTTTCCCTTGAAGTAAATTATCCATCCATCCATTTTCATTTTAGAATGGAATAGAATAAAATAGAATAGAAAGTACTTTATTGATCACTGGGGGAAATTCAGCACCACAGTTCACTCACAATAAACACTTAGATATTTTTTACATGTGAATAATATAAATACAGTCTATTTTACAGCATTATTACCTCCCTGCTTGGCACTCAGCATCAAGGGTTGAAATTGGGGGTTAAATCCCCAAAAATGATTCCCGGGCGCGGCCACCGCTGCTGCTCACTGCTCCCCTCACCTCCCAGGGAGTGATCAAGGGTGATGGGTCAAATGCAGACATTTTTTTGCCACACCTAGTGTGTGTGTGACAATCATGGGTACTTGAACTTGAACATGTAAATAATATAAATACAGTCTATTACCGTATTTTTCGGAGTATAAGTCGCACCGGAGTATAAGTCGCACCTGCCAAAAATGCATAATAGAAAAGGAAAAAAACATATATAAGTCGCACTGGAGCCCGGCCAAACTATGAAAAAAACTGCGACTTATAGTCCGAAAAATACTGTATACAGCATTATTCACCATTGGTGAATAATACCAGTGGTTTTTGCTGGAGCCTATCCCAGCTGACTTTGGTGGCGTACAGCCCTAACTGGTTGCCAGCTAATCCCCGGCTACGGTACATATATTTTGTTGATTTGTGTATACAAAAGAAAAAACATACTTACCAATATCTGAACAAGAAGAATGCAGATAAATATGCAGATCCATTTCATGCAAAGCCTCAGGCCTGTACTTGGCTTAGCCTGCTGTGTATTGTTTACCAACTTTGACTGCATACTTTTATGCTAATTTATTATACTCGCACCAACAGTTTCCATCCAGACAACACTTGAAACATGTTATAAATATACATTACTTATCTTTATCCTTAGTTAACCTTAATTATTTTTACAAAGTAAACTACAGTATAACCATCTTTTTATCTTTAAATGAGGAATTTAGGTGTTTTAATAGGACGACTGTAGTTTTTTCCCCCTAAATGTGTTGTTCTGCAAAATGTTTGGTATTGAATCGACATCACACCCTGTGCATAGGGCTCCTCGATCTGTGGGGGGCCCCATTTTGCGCGAAGAGGCCCAATGTAAAATGTCAATGTCCCCACTGGGAGTTGAGACAGAAAGATTTGCTGATTTCTGCTTTAATAACTGTATTTTCCCAAGCATAGAGCGCACTAGTACAGTGTTATTCAACCTTTTTTGAGCCCAGATCCAGAGGCACACCACCAGCAGAACTCATTAAAAAACGAATATCAGTTGACAGTAAAAAGTCACAATTGTTGTATACGACTTTAAACCATAACCAAGCATACTATAGCTCTTGTCTCAAAGTAGGTGTACTGTCACGACCTGTCACACAACGCCGTGACTTATTTTTAGTTGTTTGCTCTTTTTCTGTGTGTAGTGTTTCAGTTATTCTCTTGCGCTTCTATTGTGGTGGCTTTTTCTCTTTTTTTGCTATTTTCCTGTAACAGTTTCATGTCTTCCTTTGAGCGATATTTCCCGCATCTACTTTGTTTTAGCAATCAAGAATATTTCAGTTGTTTTTATCCTTCTTTGTGTGGATATTGTTGATTGTCATGTCATGTTCGGATGTACTTTGTGGACGCCGTCTCTACTCCACAGTAAGTCTTTGCTGTCGTCCAGCATTCTGTTTTTGTTTACTTCGTAGCCAGTTCAGTTTTAGTTTTGTTCTGCATAGCCTTCCCTAAGCTTTAATGCCATTTGTAAGCAGCACTCACCTTTTGTTTATTTTTGGTTTAAGCATTAGATGCCTTTTTACCTGCACACTGCCATCCGCTGTCTGCATATTGTGATCACGACAAACCATCGTCGTCTCACACGACGTGTTCCCGACATCTACTAAGCAATTAGCTACCGGATTCCACCTACTGATATTGAGGAGAATAACATGGCTCTAGACAGCATTGACACTCTACAACAACACATAATTTGCAGATTATAATTACTGGTTTGCAAAAAAATATTTTTGTGACATCACATCCGGTTGCAGACTAAACACCGGCTCACGTAAACAATCAGTGAAGCAGCACTCAGGGTGCACTCAGCCAAACTCTCTCGAAGTCATGTTGCAATTTTCAACTCCTAAAGCAAGAATGCTTGGGAGAAAACGCTTAAACATAAAGTAAGGCTCCACTATTCCAAAATGCACTAGCTTGATCTCCCACGGCACACCAGACTGTATCTCACGGCACAGTGGTTGAAAAACACTGCACTAGTATCTAAACCGCACCGGCTAAATTTTAGGGGGAAAAAATATTTTCCATATATTAGCCGCACCGGACTATAACCCGCAGATATATACGCTGTGAAAGGACACATTATATATTCTGTAAATGTTTATTTACATACCTTAATTGTGTCATGATCCATGGTTCGGATCATGTTTTCGTTATGTTCTGTTATGTCCGCCTTTGCCAGTCAGTCGGCCTGGCGTCTTTGCTCGTTTCAGGTCTTATTCTATAGTTATGCTAGTTATTGGTTTCATGCCACAGTTTCATGTAGTTCTATGCCAGTGGTTCTTAACCTTGTTGGAGGTACCGAAACCCACCAGTTTCATATGCGCATTCACCGAACCCTTCTTTAGTGAAAAATAAAATGGTTATTTTTTTCAAATTCAAGAAAACGTTATGTTTTTTTTACTGGCGCACAAAATGAACCATGCATGGACATCACCTTGTTCAAAGAACAAAACCAACACAGTGCATGAACTCACAACAAATTACACACCTTACACACATTCACATGAATTGATTAACGTGGAACAAGTTGAAAAACTTATCCGGTTGTTACCATTTAGTGGTCAATTGTACGGAATATGTACTGTTTCATATAATGTATTCTCTTCCTTTGCAATCTGCTAGTAAAAGTTTCAATCAATCAATCAAAAAACCTGCAAATCAGATGTAAAATTAGAGGGAACATTGTTTGGGGGTATTCATAATACGCCGATAAGGAGAAGTTTTTATTAACGCGATAAGTCGGATGTGTCTTTACCTTCGTGGCGGAGGCTCCGCCGAACCCCTGAGGCCGACTCACCAAACCCCTAGGGTTCGATCGAACCCAGGTTAAGAACCACTGTTCTATGCCATAGTTCATGTTAGTTGTTTCATGCCACAGTTTCATAGTTGTTCCATGCCATAGTTATGTTAGTTGTTTGTTTCTTGCTATACTATAGTTTATGCTAGTTGTTTGCTTCACGCTATTGTCACGCAACCCTCTACGTAAGTCTTGTTTATTTCATGCCACAGTTAAGAGAGTTTTTGCCTGTTATTTTGTAGTTAGATTAATAAATATGTTCCTACATGCTACCCTTGTCCGGAAAAGTCTGTTTGCAAGTACCGAGAACAAACTTTGCAGCAAGCTGCGAACCCCCCGTCATGACAAATTGTTTCCAAATGGTGCCGGTAACGCGGCAGTAAAACGGCTGAAAAATTAATAAATTAGTTAATACAGATGGTTCTAAAATGCAGATCCAGTGTGGACACACACAGAGGAGCAAGGAGAACATGCTATGCGGCGCCAAGCTAGCTTCAGTGGGAAGTTTTGAAACTGCAAAAGAACAAATGCTTTATGCACGTCAACATATGACTAACTGGAACCGTGTTATAACAGAAAGTAAATAGCTAAAAAGAGGAAATTAGCAAGTACCGTATTTTCCGGACTATAGAGCACACCGATGTATAAGCTGCGCCCACACAGTTTTAGAAAAAAAATGTTTCCATATAATAGCCTCACCGAACTATATACTGTATGTATACGATATATGTTACAAAAGGAGTTATTTACACAGAAAGATATTATAAATGTTCATTTATATACCTTAATTACTTCCAATTGGTGTCTGTAACACAGCAGTAAAACGGCTGATCAAACAAAACAGTAGTGGATAGATGTTGATAGTCCAACACATACTGACTGGTATACACAAGCTATGGAGATCAGTAGAAAAAACTGCATTTAGTTTAGATAATAATGAGTCATATATTGGAATATGGGATCCATTATTTAATTTTTTTTAAACTATTAAATAAACCAAAAATATGACTTAATTTATCTTTGTGGAAAATATTGGACACAATGTGTTGTCAAGCTTACGAGATGTGATGCAAGTGTAAGCCACTGTGACACTATTGTTCATTTTTATTTATTTATTTTTTGAAATGTTTTTAGTTTTTATAAATTTCTGCAATGATAATGTCAATGAGGGATTTTTAATCACTGCTATGTTGAAAATTGTTATTAATATTGATACTGTTGATGATATTCATTTTTGTCTGACTGCTTTTGGATTGTTTTGTGTCATGTTTGTGTGTCCTCTCAATTGCTCTGTTTATTGCTATTGTGAATGTTGCTGGGTTTGGTTTTGTAATTGCAATTGTATTATTATGGTATTGTTGTGTATTGTTTTGTTGGATTGATTTAAAAAAAACAAAAAAAAAACAGAAGTCATTACTGGTTATCAAAAATTATTTTTAACCCAATTAGGTGAAATTACATAATTTCTCACGGCACACCGACACGGTGGTTGAAAAACACTGACATGGAGTAAAAGGTGAAGAAAAAGTAGTTGGTTTCAACATTAAATCATAAAGACTGTTGCTGTCTAAAAATATGCATTCATTATCAACCCAGCATTGCTCGATATTGTCACATGATTAAGTAAAACCGCTTCTCTGAACACCAATTAGCAGTTACTATGTAACGCGTTATCGTAACGCCGTTAGTTTTGGCGGTAACTAGTAACGTAAAGTAGTGACGTCACTCACCTCACATGCTGTCATTTCTTAAAGGGCCACACACAGACACACACACGCTACTCTCATAACAACTAAAAAGACATCATGGCGAAGCCAGAAGTCGAGTTACATGGAGACATTGTCACTACTTTTCTTTTGTCGAGCACAAAGAAAATAACATTTTAGTTAAATGTAAGTTGTGTCTTGGATCAAAGATCCCATCTACTTAAAGTTAAAGTGACAATGATTGTCACACACACACTAGGTGTGGTGAAATTATTCTCTGCATTTGACCCATCACCCTTGATCACCCCCTGGGAGGTGAGGGGAGCAGTGAGTAGCAACAGTGACCGCACCCGGGAATACTGCCCAAAACAGCAATTCAAATCTGCTGAAACAGCTACATAAATGTAAATGGGTTATACTTGTATAGCTTTTCTACCTTTTTCAGGAACTCAAAGCGCTTTGACACTATTTCCACATTCACCCATTCACACACACATTCACACACTGATGGCGGGAGCTGCCATGCAAGGCACTAACCAGGACCCATCAGGAGCAAGGTTGAAGTGTCTTGCTCAAGGACACAACGGACGTGACTAGGATGGTAGAAGGTGGGGATTGAACCAGTAACCCTCAGATTGCTGGCACGGCCACTCTCCCAACTTCGCCACGCCACTTAAGCAACATGCTTTGACGAAGCTAGTAAAGAGAGACACAGACTCCGATGCCACTTCACCTCCACCTAAGGATTTTAACGGAGGGACTGCTAGCCAGGACAACATTGATAGAGCCATTGCAGCGTATGTGCTAGAAGACATGCAGGCTATTTCTACAGTGGAGTCACCCGTTTTCTGGCAGCTAAATAGCATGATACCGGCATCAAACAACAAATGGCACAGAAAACATGTTCCAAGTACCTGGACAGTGAGTACATAAACATGGAAAGCGAGCTAAAGAAAACACTCCAAACTCTGCCTCTGCTCATCATTGAAGGTACACACTGTCAATTCTCTTATATACTATTTCATTCTAGACTTCTAGAGTGTTTGATTATCACATCACTCTAAATGTATGGACTATAAAGTTCACAAACATAAAGAGGGATGCTAGTGGGCCAGGCCAATCTTTCATTTTCTCTAAACTAAAACTGGGGAAATGTGTAGAGTATTCTGGGCTTCACTACAGTGTTGATCTCCTGAATACATGATTTTATTTCACAATTCCTTGAGAGAAAAAAAATGCCTGATTAGGTTTTGTGTATGTCATGTGTGCCTTCCTTGGGTGAAGCCAGCTTTACAGCTATGTTGTTATTATGTGGTTTGTTACTTATGTATGTTATGTTGCAGCTATTTAAAATAGTTTTGTCAATTTGTTGTGGCCTGAAATAAATTGGCCCTTTGAAACATATTTTTGTCTTTGTGTGTTGTATGTAGACCACATTGCTTAGCAGAGTTCAGTGATGCAAATGCATGTCAAGTTGATCAACACATTGTATTATTCTCCAGTGCCATAACAGTACTGAAACGAAGGCTAAAAGGGCATTAATGGGTGCCTTAAAAAAAAGGAGAAAAAAATAAGTAACTAAATAGTTACTTTTCACAGTAACGCATTACTTTTTGGTGTAAGTAACTGAGTTAGTAACTGAGTTACTTTTGAAATAAAGTAACTAGTAACTGTAACTAGTTACTGGTTTTCAGTAACTAACCCAACACTGCCAATTAGTCAAAATGTCCATATTGCAAAATGAAAATCGGCAACAGTATTGAGTGTTGATGTTTTGCTAGTGATTGTTTATTTTATTGCAGCAGTAAGAGAGTTTGGGTTGACCCAAAATAAACTGCAGTTGCTCTTAAAAATTGAGAGTTATTTCAGGCCAGAGTTTTTGGCAACCCAGTCGTGCATATATTCTTGGAGATCTGCGTGGGTGAGGTTCTGCTTTGGAGGTGGACTACGGCGTGTGAAAACTTGTGTTTTTCAGATGTGTCGGTGTTATTTGACGGTGCTGTAAAATGCCACACAACTATTCCACGTCCAAATCACCTTCTAACCGCGCACGTCCGCCAGACGTAAGCATGAAGGGATGAAAAAGCCACGGGAGGCACAGCACTCGTAGCCTGGAGGCACGGCATCAAACAACGTTTGGACATTCTGGAGACATGTACCCGCTCATTTTGATGTTTAAATCACTGCTTTGCCCTGAAATATATTGCATGCAGCCAAGAGCATCACACAGAAAATTAGACCAGATGAACATTACTACATATCGCATATTTGGTGCCTATATCCATTTTTCCATGTATGCTAACAATTATTTACGCTGTATTATAATATTAATAATAATAATAATAATATTCAACAAAAACGCTACTTTTGGTTGAAATTATAAGTACCGTTATATAGGTTTGAGGTTGAATGGCTGGTTTTCGGGTGAAATAAATACAACTATAAAAAAAAAATCCAAAATAGTAGTTTTGGAAAAGTGAAAATAAATCATGCCACGCTATTGGTTTTCTGTTAGATTGTATTTGCGCTTATTGTTCTTGGTCAAAGTCAAGGAGTTTTTTTCTGAATTAGCATGGATAAACATTAGTAAGACATTCATATTTGGGGATGGCGTGGCGCAGTTGGAAAAGTGGCTGTGCCAGCAACCTGAGGGTTCCTGATTCGATCCCCAGCTTCTACCAACCTAGTCACGTCCGTAGTGTCCTTTGAGCAAGACACTTCACCCTTGCTCCTAAGTGCGGATACAATCTAACAGAAAACCACACCATAATTCCTCCTCCACTAAATTTCACACTCGGCACAATGCAGTCGGAAATGTACCGTTCTCCTGGCAACCTCTAAACCCAGACTTGTCCATCAGATTGCCAGATGGAAATGCGTGATTCATCAGTCCAGAGAAGGTGTCTCCACTGCTCTAGAGTCCAGTGGCGACGTGCTTTATACCACTGTATCCGACGCTTTGCATTGTACTTGGTGATGTATGGCTTGGATGCTGCTGTTCGGCCATGGAAACCCATTCCATGAAGCTCTCTGCGTACTGTACGTGGGCTAATTGGAAGGTCACATGAAGTTTGGAGCTCTGTAGCAACTGACTGTGCAGAAAGTTTTTGCACTATGCGCTTTAGCGTCCGCTGACCCCTCTCTGTCAGTTTACGTGGCCTACCACTTGGTGGCTGAGTTGCTGTTGTTCCCAAACGCTTCACTTTTCTTTTAATAAAGTTGACTTTGGAATATTAAGGAGCGAGGAAATTTCACGACTGGATTTGTTGCACAGGTGGCATCCTATGACAGTTCCACGCTGGAAATCACTGAGAGCGGCCCATTCTTTCACAAATGTTTGTAGAAACAGTCTCTATGCCTAAGTGCTTGATTTTATACACCTGTGGCCGGGCCAAGTGATTAGGACACCTAATTCTTATTATTTGGATGGGTGGCCAAATACTTTTGGCAATATAGTGTATCAATCAATCAATCAATCAATCAATGTTTATTTATGTAGCCCTAAATCACAAGTGTCTAAAAGGGCTGCACAAGCCACAACGACATCCTCGGTTCAGAGCCCACATAAGGGCAAGGAAAAACTCACAACCCAGTGGGATGACAATGTGAATGACTATGAGAAACCTTGGAGAGGACCGCAGATGTGGGTGACCCGCCCCCCCTCTAGGGGAGACCGGATGCAATGGACGTCGAGTGGGTCTAGCATAATATTGTGAAAGTCCAGTCCATAGTGGATCTAACATAATAGTGAGAGTCCAGGCCATAGTGGGGCCAGCAGGAGACCATCCCGAGTGGAGACGGGTCAGCAGCGCAGAGATGTCCCCAACCGATGCACAGGCGAGCGGTCCACCCCGGGTCCCGACTCTGGACAGCCAGCACTTCATCCATGGCCACCGGACCTGTAACCCCCACTCTCCACAAGGGAGAGGGGGGCAGAGGAGAAAAGAAAAGAAACGGCAGATCAACTGTTCTAAAAAGGGTGTCTATTTAAAGGCTAGAGTATACAAATGAGTTTTAAAATGGACTTAAATCCTTCTACTGAGGTAGCATCTCTAACTGTTACCGGGAGGGCATTCCATAGTACTGGAGCCCGAATAGAAAACGCTCTATAGCCCGCAGACTTTTTTTGGGCTCATGGAATCACTAATAAGCCGGAGTTCTTTGAACGCAGATTTCTTGCCGGGACATATGGCACAACACAATCAGCAAGATAGGATGGAGCTAGACCGTGTAGTATTTTATATGTAAGTAGTAAAACCTTAAAGTCACATCTTAAGTGCACAGCAAGCCAGTGCAGGTGAGCCAGTATAGGCGTAATATGATCAAACTTTCTTGTTCTTGTCAAAAGTCTAGCAGCCGCATTTTGTACCAATTGTAATCTTTTAATGCTAGGCGACATCATACGCAAATACGGTGTTAGCTTTCACTGTTATGCTGATGACACCCAACTCTACATGCCCCTAAAGCTGACCAACACGCCGGATTGTAGTCAGCTGGAGGCGTGTCTTAATGAAAGTAAACAATGGATGTCCGCTAACTTCTTGCAACTCAACGCCAAGAAAACGGAAATGCTGATTATCGGTCCTGCTAAACACCGACATTTATTTAATAATACCACCTTAACATTTGACAACCAAACAATTACACAAAGCGACTCAGCAAAGAATGTGGGTATTATCTTCGACCCAACTCTTTTGTTTGAGTCACACATTAAGAGTGTTAATAAAACGGCCTTCTTTCATCTCCGTAATATCGCTAAAATTCGTTGTATTTTATCCACTAGCGACGCTGAGATCATTATTCATGCGTTCGTTACGTCTCGTCTCGACTACTGTAACGTATTATTTTCGGGTCTCCCTATGTCTAGCATTAAAAGACTACAATTGGTACAAAATGCGGCTGCTAGACTTTTGAAAAGAACAAGAAAGTTTGATCATATTACGCCTATACTGGCTCACCTGCACTGGCTTCCTGTGCACTTAAGATGCGACTTTAAGGTTTTACTACTTACGTATAAAATACTACACGGTCTAGCTCCAGCCTATCTTGCCGATTGTATTGTGCCATATGTCCCGGCAAGAAATCTGCGTTCAAAGAACTCCGGCTTATTAGTGATTCCCAGAGCCCAAAAAAAGTCTGCGGGCTATAGAGTGTTTTCTATTCGGGCTCCAGTACTATGGAATGCCCTCCCGGTAACAATTAGAGATGCTACCTCAGTAGAAGCATTTAAGTCCCATCTTAAAACTCATTTGTATACTCTAGCCTTTGAATAGCCCCCTTTTTTTTAGACCAGTTGATCTGCCGTTTCTTTTCTTTTCTCCTCTGCTCCCCTCTCCCTTGTGGAGGGGGAGACACACAGGTCCGGTGGCCATGGAGGAAGTGCTGGCTGTCCGGGGTCGGGACCCGGGGTGGACCGCTCGCCTGTGTATCGGTTGGGATCATCTCTGCGCTGCTGACCCGTCTCCGCTCGGGATGGTTTCCTGCTGACCCCACTGTGGACTGGACTCTTACTGTTATGCTGGATCCACTATGGACTGGACTCTCACAATATTATGTTAGACCCACTCGACATCCATTGCATTCGGTCTCCCCTAGAGGGGGGGTTACCCACATATGCGGTCCTCTCCAAGGTTTCTCATAGTCCTTCACATCGACGTCCCACTGGGGTGAGTTTTTCCTTGCCCTTAAGTGGGCTCTGTACCGAGGATGTCGTTGTGGCTTGTGCAGCCCTTTGAGACACTTGTGATTTAGGGCTATATAAATAAACATTAATTGATTGATTGATGAATGCTAGACATAGGGAGACCCGGAAATAATACGTTACAGTAATCGAGACGAGACGTAACGAATGCATGAATAATGATCTCATAGTGGACAAAACGGAACAAATTTTAGCGATATTACGAAAATGAAAGAAGGCAGTTTTAGTAACACTCTTATTTTGTAGCTTTTTGAGTGATGTTGCCGACAAACAGACCAACTCCAGCAGTGGCATAACCTCCCGGTGGAGATAAAAAAAATGTTACAGTTAATTTTATCGTGCATTTACACATTTTATTTCCTGGGGACATAAACGGCAGCGATTCGGCGGAATGGCCCATGACCTGTTTAACGGCTACTGCCTACTTTCATATCACTGTGCACTGACTGAGCACATGACACATGCATAAACAACCAGCCCTGTGTTTTTTCACCATTATGGAATCTGCTCTCAGTAGGGAAAACCTTTTTTCTCGCATGTATCCAATTCCACCCAGCGGAGTACGGTGCAAGGTTAATAACGTTTGCATTTTCCCTTTTTGTCCACGTTAGGTTTTCTGTAAGCGTCGCATCTGACGGACAGTTGGAAGAGCTAAACCAGTCCCTGATTGTTATTTTAAGCTGACAGTCGATTCAAAAGAAGTCATTGGCTTCAAACGACAAGCAGATTAAAAAGTGAGGCAGGCGAGATGAGGAAGACAAGGAGGGGGAAAAACAGCGGAAGAGCCGGTGTCAACTTTGACGATAAAAAATGATCCGCCATGGGAGAGGCGGCGGGGAAGAGAGATTATTATGGCGAATGACAGCTGCAGGGCGAGGATGATAAACGACACGTAATGTGGAGCGCACGCCGCTGATGGGGCCCGGTTTGATTGACAGATAAGCCAATTGGTGGCAGATGAGAGGGGAAGGCGGGCCGGCGAGTCACTGCTCAGCCAGAGTTCATCATGGCCGCTCGCCATTCCACTTGGCAGAGACAGATGCGCGGGCTGAGCGTGGATGACACAGGTGGGTGCACCGTGCATACGCCACACATCAAGGTGGAGCGCCGAGGACGCACCAACCTCTTTTGGAGTACTCGCTTGTCCTCATCGCACATCAGGCACACCTGCAATATAGTTACACTTTTCATTGACACTGTCAGAGGTGTCCATTTAACAACATGTATTTCCGTTTATCCGTTCACGTAATGCGGAGGTGTCCAAACATTTTCCAGCGAGGGCCACAGAGAGAAAAATTTAAGGATGCGAGGGCCACTTTTATACATTTTGTATATGAAAAATGTTTCTTGTCTTGGTTTCTTCTGTCTTGTGAATTGCATGTTTTAGTTTGAAAAGTAACTCCTCTCGTTTCAGGTCACTTGCCTTTCCTTTTGTGTCGTCAGTCTAACGTCATCCCTAACCCCTGATTGTTTCCACCTGTTCCCCATTACCCTCATGTGTCTTATAAGCCCACGCCTCCCTTTGTTCTGTGCCAGATTGTCTCGTTCATTCGTGCCTCTCTAGGATCCTGTCCATGCCTTGCCTCGTCTCGTTTTTGAATACCTTGATCCTGAATTCCTTCGTTGCTATTTTGAGTTCTCTTTTTCTCCTCCTCAGCAGAGTGATTTTGTGTTATTTAGTTTTTCAGCCGAGGTGGTGAGTTTTCAGTTTTTCTTACAATTCTTCCTTTTCCTCAATTTTTTGAGTGACATTTTTTGTTAACCTTTATTGGATTAGAGAAAGTGTAGAAGTTTCATAGCCATTGTTTCTCCCTCCTGTTGGAGCGTTTTTTTGTTTATAATAAATTTCATGGAATATACGGCGCCAAGTATAGTTTGTTATTGTTTTTGTGTTTTCCTCCTTTTGGAGTGATTTTCGGTTGTTCCTTTTTTGGAACCTTTTTCGCCGACTAGGTTAGTTATAGCCTATATTAAATTGCCCTGACTCTGGAGGTGAAAGGAAACTTTCAAAATAAAAGCTTGCCGAATTAATCCCTACTCTGCATCTGAATCCTATCTTTTGACCAAGCCTGACAAAAAAATACTCAAACCAAAACAATGTAGGTGAACCTATGCTAACGTTTGAAAAAAACCTCTACATCTTAGCTTTGTGTTATAGATAACAAAGCAATAAAATAATTCATGATTATTTTAATAATAATTTTATTTGCATTTATGTTAATTGTGCTCGAAAGTAAGCTTGTATTGACTAATATTGCTATTACCGTATTTTTCGGACTATAAGTCGCAGTTTTTTTTCATAGTTTGGCCGGGCTCCAGTGCGACTTATGTTTTTTTCCTTCTTTATTATGCATTTTCGGCAGGTGCGACTTATACTCCGGTGCGACTTATACTCCGAAAAATACGGTATATCGTCAACTGAAATGCTTTTGAGAGCTTTAGTACACTCAAAAAGATATCATGTCTGGCGAGAAATTTGTACACTTTTTCATCATGACAGGACATACGGAAATCCTCAAAGACCTCATACAGTAAGACGCTCAAGTTGTCGGCCAATTTGGTTTTCAGGTCCCATTTTTGGGGGATTTGGTCCCGTTTAGAGTTTTTTGTTGTAATTTGGGACCTATTTAGTTTGTCTATAGAATGTGTCCCGGGCCAATAAAAACCGAGCTCCGGGCCACACTTTGGACACCCCTGACGTAATTTAAGGATAGTGGTAAGTGAAAGGGTCCCCCAGATAAGCTAGAAGAAGCTTTTAGCAGGGGGTCCAGAGGTCAGTATATGCATGGAATGCTGAAACATAGTGGCAAGCACAAAAACGCTATATGATAAACACAAAATAGGAGCACTAAAGCAAGCATACACATACATACATACATACATACATACATTCATTCAACCACAACCCAACAGTAGTCTACCCCACATGAGGCATTAGAGCTAGGTGGTTAATAGGTATGATTTCAGTTTCTTTTTGAAGTTGGAGAATGAATACAGCATCCTGAGGCTCTCATCAAGCCGGTTCCAGATCTTTGGTCCCCTGCATACAACACTTCGAGCAGTACAAGCCAGTAGACGATGTTTACCTGATATCAGGTCAAAGTTACGAGTGTTGTGGGCATGCTGGGCACGATAGATAGGAACCAAGCTACAGAGCCTGAGATTCAGCCTGTGGATGACTTGATAGGTTAGACAAGCATTGTGATAAATATTGAACTCTGTCAGTCTTAAGAGATGATAATTATGGAATAGATGTCGAGTGGGGGCATTAAACTTGGACCATGACAGGGCCCATAGACATGTACTTTTTGTAAAGGTATGTCAATTCACGCACACAATATGTAAATATCTATCCACTCACATGTGCATTATAGTTACATTATCACACAGCTATTCATTCAAGAAATCTATTTTTGTTTCTTCATTCACATAATGCACACATCTGGAAAAACAACAACACGTACACTTATTGTAAACGTCTGTCAATTCATACACACAAAAAGTAAATATCTGTCCATTCACATGTGCATTATAGTTACATATCACTTTTCATAGCCACTGTCACAGAGGTATTCATTTAACAAATGTATTTCTCCCCGAAAGGGACAAGCGGTAGAAAATAGATGGATGGATGGATGGAATTCCGTTTCTCCATTCACAAAGTGCACACATCTGGAAAAAACAAAAGCAAAAAACAACCCAAAAAGTCCATAGACATGTACTTTTTGTAAACGTATGTCAATTCACGCACACTATGTAAATATCTATCCACTCACATGTGCATTATAGTTACATTGTCACACAGGTATTCATTCAAGAAATCTATTTTTGTTTCTCCATTCACATAATGCACACTTCTGGAAAAACAACAACACACATACACTTATTGTAAACGGCTGTCAATTCATACACACAAAAAGTAAATATCTGTCCATTCACATGTGCAATACATATATACATTTACACTGTCACAGAAGTATTCATTTAACAATTGTATTTCCGTTTCTCCATTCACATAATGCACACATCTGGAAAAAACAAACACACACATACACTAGTTGTAAACGTCTGTCCACACACACACATACACACACACACTCTCTCTCCATTCACATGTGCAAAACCAAACACGCACATACATTGATTGTAAACATCTGTCAACTCACATACACACAAGGGAGGTAAATGTCTGTCATTTTACATGTGCATGATGTAAAGATCAGTGTGTCTGTTTACATCCACTTGATATAAACATGCATGTCTATTCACACACAGACAACACACATAATGTACACATACTGTCCACTGACTGTATACCTACATGTTTTGTCAACATTTGTCTGTCCATTCCCATATACAAATAATGTAAATAGCTGTCTGTCCTTTTTTTTGTTGTTGCATATTCATGATTTAAACATGTCTGTCCATTTACACATACACAATAATGTAAACATTGTCTCTATATCTACCAGTGTTGTCTCTTCACATACACAAATAAAGTAAAAGTCTGTTATTTTTCATACACAGCCCATGTGCAGCTGAGATAAGCTCCAGCACCCACCGCGACCCCGTAAGGGACAAGCGGTAGAAAATTAAAGGATGGATGGATGGATGGATGATGTACTGCATACTTGCCAACCTTGAGACCTCCGATTTCGGGAGGTGGGGGTGGGGGCGTGGTTGGGGGCGTGTTTAAGAGGGGAGGAGTATATTTACAGCTAGAATTCACCAAGTCAAGTATTTCATATATATATATATATATATATATATATATATATATATATATATATATATATATATATATATATATATATATATATATATATATATATATAAATATATGTATACATATGTGTATATATTTATACATATATATGTATATATATGTGTATATATATGTATACATATATATGTATATATATGTGTATATATATGTATATATATGTGTATATATGTGTATATTTATATATATAAGAAATACTTGACTTTCAGTGAATTCTAGCTATAAATATATATTTTTTTATTATATATATATATATATATATATATATATATATATATATATATATATATAAATAAAATAAATACTTGAATTTCAGTGTTCATTTATTTACACATATACACACACATAACACTCATCTACTCATTGTTGAGTTAAGGGTTGAATTGTCCATCCTTGTTCTATTCTCTGTCACTATTTTTCTAACCATGCTGAACACCCTCTCTGATGATGCATTGCTGTGTGGCACGCACAAAAGTGCTTTCATCAAATGCACTAGATGGCAGTATTGTCCTGTTTAAGAGTGTCACAACATTGCTGTTTACGGCAGACGAACTGCTTTACGGTAGACAAAAACGTGACTGCTGTTGTTGTGTGTTGTTACCGCGCTGGGAGGATGTTGATGAAAATGCCTAACAATAAACCCACATAAGAAACCAAGGACCCGCCCTCGATCCTTCTACAGTTATAACGTGATTGGGCAGGCACGCTGTTTATATTGTGGGAAAGCATACTCAGGTCCGCCCTCCAGCTCCGCCTGAATTTCGGGAGATTTTTGGGAGAAAATTTGTCCCGGGAGGTTTTCGGGAGAGGCGCTCAATTTCGGGAGTCTCCTGGAAAATCGGGGAGGGTTGGCAAGTATGATGTACTGTGAAGATCAGTAAGTCCTTTTACATTCACATGATATAAACATATTTAAATGTGAAAAACTTTGTGCTCCAGCTGATGTCTGGAAGTGCTTTAAAAATGTTTTATTTTATTTGAAACAGGTTTATATTCACATATATTGTCAACGTCATGAAAATGTATGTATGTCCGTTTACATGCAAATGGTGTAAACACGTCTGCCCATTCAAACACAGACACATACACATAATGTGCACATTCAATATCTGTTTACCCACATGTTTTGTCAACATGTCTGTCCATTCACATACACACATAATGTAAATAGCTGTCTGTCCTTTTGCATACATGTGAACATACAGTCGCGATCAAAAGTTTGCATACACTTGTAAAGAACATAATGTCATGGCTGTCTTGAGTTTCCAATCATTTCTACAACTCTTATTTTTTTGTGATAGAGTGATTGGAGCACATACTTGTTGGTCACAAAAACCATTCATGAAGTTTGGTTCTTTTATGAATTTATTATGGGTCTACTGAAAATGTGAGCAAATCTGCTGGGTCAAAAGTATACATACAGCAATGTTTATATTTGTCCCTTGGCAAGTTTCACTGCAATAAGGCGCTTTTGGTAGCCATCCACAAGCTTCTGGCAAGCTTCTGGTTGAATTGTTGACCACTCCTCTTGACAAAATAGGTGCAGTTCGGCAAAATGTGTTGGTTTTCTGACATGGAATTGTGTTTTCAGCATTGTCCACACGTTTAAGTCAGGACTTTGGGAAGGCCATTCTAAAACCTTAATTCTAGCCTGATTTAGCCATTCCTTTACCACTTTTGACGTGTGTTTGGGGTCATTGTCCTGTTGGAACACCCAACTGCGCCCAAGACCCAACCTCCGGGCTGATGATTTTAGGTTGCCCTGAAGAATTTGGAGGTAATCCTCCTTTTTCATTGTCCCATTTTAAGCACCAGTTCCATTGGCAGAAAAACAGGCTCTGAACATATTACCACCACCACCATGCTTGATGGTAGGTGGTGTTCCTGCGATTAAAGGCCTCACTTTTTCTCCTCCAAATATATTGCTGGGTATTGTGGCCAAACAGCTAAACTTTTGTTTCATCTGATCACAGAACTTTCCTCCAGAAGGTCTTATCTTTGTCCATGTGATGTCAGATGAAACAAAAGTTGAGCTGTTTGGCCACAAAATAAGAGTTGTAGAAATGATTGCAAACTCAAGACAGCCATGACATGGTGTTCTTTACAAGTGTATGTAAACTTTTGATCGCTACTGTATCTGTATTAACACACACACACACACACACACACACACACACACACACACACACACACACACACACACACACACACACACACACACAGACTAATATAAACATACAGTATGTCTGTATACTGTATCCACACGGGGTCTGTCCATTCACACACACGTCAGTATATCCTCTCTAATTTGTTTTAACGTTTGTCACTCCATTTACACACGGGATGTATTGTAAACATGATTTATCTCCACACAACAGTCCGACTTAAAGAAAAAAACTCATATGATGAATGCTCAAGTAGAGAAACAGCATGCATACTAAAGTCATGTGGGAAAAGAGCAGACAGTTGTTTGTGTTTCCTCTCTCACGAGATTAGTGTTAGGAAGTGCGCTTCCAGCCACGTAGCAGCTGTGACGACCGGTTTGCTAACACAGCATACAATATATATGTGTATATATATATATATATATATATATCAGCGGTAGCAGTAACACACATTTATAGCTTTTATAGGTCATGCAGCAGCGCTATGACCATAATGTTAACTTCAGAGAAAACAAGCCCTTCCTGGTAGTCGTTGGAATTTATGGAGAGCGAGGCTCCCTGGAAGCCACTTCAAACTGCGGCCGATAAGATGCGAGCCAATTGAGTCCCCGGCTGCATTAGTCAGAAAGGTTTGCCCTTCTCCAAATACTGAAAAGTGAGGCCTTCTCTTTCAATTCTTATCAGAGACGCCAGGACAAAAGTAGGAGCTTTTTTTCAACGGGGCTGTTATTTGACTCCCCTGAAAAGCAGCAAATGAGCTGTGAAGGTGAGGCAGGAAAAGAGAAGGATTGACACTTTTCTGACCGTGGAAATGTGTTTACACAAAACTACCCCCCCCCCCTCTTACATAAGCATGCCAGCAGCTGGGCAGTCGACAAAAACACACACACACACACCTTTGCAGCAGATGGATACTTCATTATTCCAGGGGAGAAGCCAGCCTTTGTTTCCAGCTCAGAGGTGGACCAGCAGTCAATTTCCAACAATAAATGAACTGGATGTGCACCTGCTAGACTGCTAGTGAAGATGTGGACGCTTGACGGATATTTTTCGAACGTACTCTCGTTGGCCTCGTAATACTCTTTCCAACAACAATCCCTATTGTGTCGCAGTAGGAATAGACACAACCTGCTTTGTGCAGTCGTGTTTACCATTACTGGGCATTGGGCCCCATTCAGCAACCGTTCTTAAAGGGGAACATTATCACCAGACCTATGTCAGCTCTGTTATTTTCCGTTTTTTCGACTGTTTTCCGTACCTTGGAGACATCATGCCTCGTCGGTGTGTTGTCAGAGGGTGTAACAACACGAACAGGGACGGATTCAAGTTGCACCAGTGGCCCAAAGATGCAAAAGTGGCAAGAAATTGGACGTTTGTTCCGCACACTTTACAGACGAAAGCTATGCTACGACAGAGATGGCAAGAATGTGTGGATATCCTGCGACACTCAAAGCAAATGCATTTCCAACGATAAAGTCAAAGAAATCTGCCGCCAGATTCAATGGGGGTCTGGCGGCAGGGTGTGAGCAATTCAGGGACAAAGAACCTCGGTAGCACGGCAAGCAATGGCGGCAGTTTGTTCCCGCAGAAAAGCGAGCTAAACCCCCTATCGACCCTAGCTTCCCTGGTCTGCTGACATCAACTCCAAAACTGGACAGATCAGCTTTCAGGAAAAGAGCGCAGATGAGGGTATGTCTACAGAATATATTAAATGATGAAAATTGGGCTGTCTGCACTCTCAAAGTGCATGTTGTTGCCAAATGTATTTCATATGCTGTAAACCTAGTTCATAGTTGTTAGTTTCTTTTAATGCCAAACAAACACTTACCAATCGTTGGTTAGAAGGCGATCGCCGAATTCGTCCTCGCTTTCTCCCGTGTCACTGGCTGTCGTGTCGTTTTCGTCGGTTTCGCTTGCATACGGTTCAAACCAATATGGCTCAATAGCTTCAGTTTCTTCTTCAATTTCGTTTTCGCTACCTGCCTCCACACTACAACCATCCGTTTCAATACATGCGTAATCTGTTGAATCGCTTAAGCCGCTGAAATCCGAGTCTGAATCCGAGCTAATGTCGCTATAAACTTGCTGTTCTATCCGCCATGTTTGTTTGTATCGGCATCACTATGTGACGTCACAGGAAAATGGACGGGTGTATATAACGATGGTTAAAATCAGGCACTTTGAAGGTTTTTTTAGGGATATTGCGTGATGGGTCAAATTTTGAAAAAACATTCGAAAAATAAAATAAGCCACTGGGAACTGATTTTTAATGGTTTTAACCCTTCTGAAATTGTGATAATGTTCCCCTTTAAGAACACATTTTGTTCTTAGGCCCACTTACGAAGTTTTGAAGGAGATTTTGGTATTCACCAATGTTTTCTTAGCTGGGATTTGTTCGTAGGTAAGAACAAAATCTACAAGTGTCCAGAGCACTCTAAGGGTGGCCTATTTGTTCTTAAGTGTGACAAGTTCCCTTACTTCTATTGTCTAATGTTAAATTAATATCATAGATAGATAGATGGATAGATATAGATAAGACAGACACACACACATACATACACACACACACACACACACACACACACACACACACACACACACACACACACAATCATCAATTACCGGTGATTTAGTGATTGGTGACTCTTTAAAAGACCAACATCTTGCTCCTACTGTAAGATGCCGCAGATCATGCCCTGGGGGAAGGAGCGCAATATTTCACAACCATGAAGACCTATTTCTCCCGAAGTGACGAATATTTATTTGAACGCTTTAGGCTACATCAGCAGTCCCCCCTTTCTTAAACTTACGTTTTCACATTATGTATTTCCCCGGCGGGATAATACAAATTTCTCTTCTGTGATCTGTTTGTGTTTTCTCCGTGTGTCTGATGTTCGGCTTTTCCGTCGGAATTGTGCCCTTATATGGGGAATTAAGGGCGTTTACCTATGCAAATTATGGAATTAAGGGTGATTACAAAAAATGGGGGAAATAAGGGTGTGTTTATATGGAAATTATGATAGACACACACACGCTAACCATTTGGCATTCAGCAACTTAAGAACAGCAGGTGGGAACAATTTGGCCGTTTAAGAACACGTCATGAATTTGAATGGACTCCTCTCAGGAAATCACTTAGGAAGAAAGATAAGAGGAAAAGTTAAGAACCTATTGCTGAATAGGGCCTACTGTCGTTTGGATTTAGAAAGCCTTTTCCTAATTGCTTGTATTCCTTCACAGGACTTCTTCCCGGAAGTGAAAACAAGTGGTGGTCAACCAAGCCAAGAAGGCTGTTGTGCAGCAAAAAAACTACAGTTTTTTTTCCAATTGTTTACACACAATTTGACTAACTGTGTGTATTTTTTCAAAATATATACACACTTTTCCAAACACCACATTCAATTTTCTTAATTCTTAGATATTTGCAAAATGACATTTGGGTCAAAACATATGCCCATTCATCAAAGTTAAAGTTAAAGTTAAGTTAAAATTAAAGTACCAATGATAGTCACACACACACGAGGTGTGGTGAAATTTGTCCTCTGCATTTGACCCATCCCCTTGTTCACCCCCTGGGAGGTGAGGGGAGCAGTGAGCAGCAGCGGTGGTGCTGATAATCGGTCGATCTTTAGTAAAAATATTAAAAGGTAAAACCCATAAAATAACGTTATCCTTGCACATTTGTTCTCTTGTCGATCGCAAAAAAGCCAAAGAAAAAGCTTGTCCTTGATACTAATAAGTGTTTTTTTGTGCAATGTTGTGATTACAACGAAGAATGCAACTTTGGCAAAACCTTGAAAATTCAACCACAGGCAGGCAACTCTGAAAAGGAGTCCTGTGTTTTTATAGGTAATGCTGATGTCATACGATATGGTACCTCGTGATACAAGATTAATTGGTTCTGTGATGCAGCTTGTCTCTTAAAACATTTTAAGATTGAAATGACTTTAAACAGTGTTTCCTCCCCCCCAAAAAACAGCAAAACTTTTAGTTATCAAATATTGCATTGACATGAGTATTACTAACGACTACAGTAGTTTTATGGGTAACACTTTAGTATGGGGAACACATATTCACCATTAATTAGTTGCTTATTAACTATGCAAATTAGTAACATATTGGCTCTTAATTAGTCATTATTAAGTACTTATTAATGCCTTATTCTGCATGGCCAACCAGTAAGCCATTAACTAAGAGTCTTCCCTCAATAATCTCAGAATTATTGCTTGTTAGTAACTCTAACCCTTATATGTTCCCCTAGTGTCCAAATAACTCTAAATTAAGTTTTTGTTACTTTAATAAGCAACAAATTAATGAATTAGTGAATATGTTCCCCATACTAAAGTGTTACTGTTTTATGAAATAATATAATATTGATGAATGCATTAATGTACAGAACTGACCTGACCAAAACACACCATCAGCAGCTTTTCCATATTTTCATGGATAAATGTCTGCCGTTTTGATATTATGTTAACGCCCTTGGCTTATCGACTCCAACTGCTTCCCCATGTCGACTACTCTCTCTGTCATGTTGTTGATTATTTAGTTCTTTAATTCAATGAATATCCTCCACTTCTTCTTCTCAGCACTGCCCTACACACTCACGTTCTTCAATGGTATGTCCATCTAATGTTAGCCTTTAAGACCGGATATTTTTGTTTACCGTGACATTCGCTACACCAGTGTTTTTCAACCTTTTTTGAGCCAAGGCACATTCTTTTCATTGAAAAAATGCGGAGGCACACCACCAGCAGAAATCATTAAAAAATGAAACACAGTTGACAGTAAAAAGTCGTTGTCGCAATTGTTTGATATGAAATTAAACCATAACCAAGCATGCATCACTATAGCTCTTGTCTCAAAGTAGGTGTACTGTCACGACATGTCACATCACACCCTGACTTATTTTGAGTTTTTTTTGCTGTTTTCCTGTGTGTAGTGTTTTAGTTCTTGTCTTGCGCTCCTATTTTGGTGGCTTTTCCTGTTTTGTTGGTGTTTTGCTGTAGCAGTTTCATGTCTTCCTTTGAGCGCTATTCCCCGCACCTGCTTTGTTTTAGCAATCAAGACTATATAAGTTCTTTTTATCCTTCTTTGTGGGGACATTGTTGATTGTCATGTCATGATCGGCTGTACTTTGTGGACACCGTCTTTGCTCCACAGTAAGTCTTTGCTGTCGTCCAGCATTCTGTTTTTGTTTACTTTGTAGCCAGTTAGGCTTTAGTTTCGTTCTGCATAGCCATGCCTAAGCTTTAATGCCTTTTCTTAGTGGCAAACACCTTTTGTTTATTTTTGGTTTAAGCATTAGATATGACAACAAACCCTCGTCGTTTTACACAACGTGTTCCCGACATCTACAAAGCAATTAGCTACTGGCTGCCACCTTTGGTTGATTGATTGAGACTTTTATTAGGTTGCACCTACTGATATGGAAGAGTATTACACGGTTACGCTGCCGAGCTCTAGACACATTATTTGCAAACTTTAATTACTTGTTTGCAAAAAATATTTTTACCCCAAATAGGTGAAATTACATAATCTCCCACGGCACACTAGACCAGTGTTTTTCAACCTTTTTTGAGCCAAGGCACATTTTTTGCGTTGAAAAAATCCGTAGGCACACCACCGGCAGAAATCGTTAAAAAACGAAACTCAGTTGACAGTAAAAAGTTGTTGTCGCAATTGTCGGATATGAATTCAAACCATAACCATAACCAACCATGCATCACTTTAGCACTTGTCTCAAAGTAGGTCTACTGTCACGACCTGTCACATCCCGCCGTGACTTATTTTGAGTTTTTCGGTGTTTTCCTGTGTGTGGTGTTTTAGTTCTTGTCTTGCGCTCCTATTTTGGTGTTGATTGTCATGTCATGCACGGATGTACTTTGTGGACGCCGTCTGCTCCACACGCTGTAAGTCTTTGCTGTCGTCCAGCATTCTGTTTTTGTTTACTTTGTAGCCAGTTCAGTTTTATTTTCGTTCTGCATAGCTTTCCCTAAGCTTCAATGCCTTTTCTTAGAGGCACTCACCTTTTGTTTATTTTTGGTTTAAGCATTAGATACATTTTTACCTGCACACTGCCTCCCGCTGTTTCCGACATCTACAAAGCAATTAGCTACCGGCTGCCACCATATGAAAGAGTATTACACGCTTACTCCGCCGAGCTCTAGGCAGCACCGACACTCAACAAATACACATCATTTGCGGACTATAATTACCGTATTTTTCGGAGTATAAATCGCTCCGGAGTATAAGTCGCACCGGTCGAAAATGCACAATAAAGAAGGAAAAAAACATATATAAGTCGCATTTTTGGGGGAAATTTATTTGATAAAATCCAACACCAAGAATAGACATTTGAAAGGCAATTTAAAATAAATAAAGAATAGTGAACAACAGGCTGAATAAGTGTACGTTATGAGGCATAAATAACCAACTGAGAACGTGCCTGGTATGTTAACGTAACATATTATGGTAAGAGTCATTCAAATAACTATAACATATAGAACATGCTATACGTTTACCAAACAATCTGTCACTCCTAATCGCTAAATCCCATGAAATCTTATACGTCTAGTCTCTTACGTGAATGAGCTAAATAATATTATTTGATGTTTTACGGTAATGTGTTAATCATTTCACACATAAGTCGCTCCAGAGTACAAGTCGCACCCCCGGGCCAAACTATGAAAAAAACTGCGACTTATAGTCCAAAAAATACGGTACTGGTTTGCAAAAAATATTTTTAACCCAAATAGGTGAAATTAGATAATCTCCCACGGCATACTAGACTGTGTCTCACGGCACTAGTGCCGCGGCACAGAGGTTGAAAAACACTGCGCTACATCAACTTAAGTTTGGGAGGCTTGTAATCAAAATTTTTTGCTCGCAACTCGAAGCATAACAGTTAGCCTGAGAAAAACCACGGCTATCTTTAAGAAATAGTCCTGCACGCACTATTTTGCAACGTATCGACTGTGTTTGTCTTTATTTATTTGTGGATGAAATTATTAATGCGAGCTCAAAGGTTGCACTATGTGAAACCGTCTGCAAGGTCCGTATTCCCGTAGCAGGAAGTGAAATATATTCCATCCTGTTGCAAATGTGTCTCCACGAGCCGGAAACAGCGAGGAAATAGATTCCGCACGCACACGAGGATATTCCCCGTGGTTGTAAGCTCGGCACCGCGGGGAGCGTATTTTATTGCAATTGCACAGATTCTATTACTGGGGTAGTCTGGATGTAGCTAAGCATAAGTGCAAATATACGGCATAGGGCCTGTGCACACGGGAGCATACGCTGTGAGAATAGCAAGAATGACAAAAGCAAGTAAAACCATTCAAGACTAACTTTGAGTGAATTCTGTTGAATAATACAATTATCGAGCGATGTGCTGTGGAGCCTCGCTTGTATTGATCACCACTTTTATACACACAACTTTCATCCTAAAACTCATTTTATTGTGCTGAGAAATTCAACTCCTATAAATGATATAAGAACATATTTATTATTTTACTTATTTTTTGCCTGGTTTTGTATTTGTTTTGTATCATCCCGTGAGGTGTATATTACTCTTTTTTTTTTTGTTTTTTTGTATGTTTTTTTTCGTTATATTTCGATGTAATTGTTGGTTTACATGATATTAAGTAAGACTACGTATTATGTTGAAGGGGGCAGGAAAATATAAGATTTTTCTTCATCCTGCTCCTTCTCAGGCATTGGTGTGTAAATGTATAATTTAATAATTGTGGTATAATTGTCTATCGATCAAAGATGCATGTCAATGAAGGAGATAAATAAAAATGAATGAATGAACAAACACAATCATTGTACTATTATGACACATATTTGATTGCCGGTGCTATATAGTCTATATTTTTCACAATTACTAATAATATTGAATAAAAATTGCTCATTGTACCGAGGAATGTGCAAGTCTTATTTAATCCTATACCTTGCTATGTGCTTGCGTGGTGAATTTGTGGTTACCTCAGGATGCAGTGACGGCAGGCCACGTGCAGGTAAAAAGAGTTTAAACTCTTTTTATAAGAAAAAGGTAGCAAAGAGTATGTAGTTGCAGCAAAGTAATGAGGCACAAGGGCAAACAGTGAAACAATACAATAATCCAGCACTGGCAAGGAATAACAAGTCAACCTTAATAGACTACATTAACCAATAGAAAACAGGCTTTGGCAGGAAACCAAGCAGAAAGTGAAGATAAAGCACAACAAAGAGTCCCAACAGGAAGTGCTACTAAAACACAGGAAAACAAAGAACATAATCCAAACTTTCAAACTTTTCCGTTTTGTAGCGATTTCTGAATTTCTCATGAATAAATAGTTATTTATTAATTGTGAGTTTACATAATGAAACAAATAAGTTTATCTTATTTTTAGATTGAGTTCAACATGATTACAATATGACTATGTTTACTATATGTCAAAGGCTCGGTGGCCTTGTGGTTAGAGTGTCCGCCCTGAGATCGGTAGGTCGTGAGTTCTAGCCCCGGCCAAGTCATACCGAAGACTATAAAAATCGGGGGTTAAATCACCAAAATGATACCCAAGCGGGGCCACCGCTGCTGCTCACTGTTCCCCTCACCTCCCAGGGGGTGGAACAAGGGGATGGGTCAAATGCAGAGAGTGATTTCACCACACCCAGTGTGTGTGACTATTAGTGGTACTTTAACTTTATCAGGATTCTTCTTCCTTGTACTTTGTAAACACTTTGAGTTTGAACGGTTTCTTAAACTGAATCACATTAGTACTTTGTTCGACTTCATTGCTTATTAATCCAATTAAATAATTGAATCCCTCATACTGATATGCTAAAGGTTGTAAATGTTAAGGTTGTATTTCTCCTCTTTTGTCAAGAATAATTGTTGTAGACTTTATGTAGCAGGTTATAGTTACTTTGTGCGTCATTTTAGCTGTTTGCAAATGCACCAAATCATTGGATTTCAATATTTGGAGTATAAATATTTGGGGTTTTGGCACTAACCGCTGGACGAGATCTGACCAATCGAAGTCTACGAGCATACACCAGGTTGTTTTTGTGTGTGTGGGTTGTCCGGTCTTGAGGATGTACCAGTCTCTGTCTCAGGGTGTTGCCTGGTTTGAAGTGTCCTGGGATGTTGTGTTGGTTAAAGGGGAACATTATCACCAGACCTATGTAAGCGTCAATATATACCTTGATGTTCCAGAAAAAAGACCATATATTTTTTTAACCGATTTCCGAACTCTAAATGGGTGAATTTTGGCGAATTAAACGCCTTTCTAATATTCGCTCTCGGAGCGATGACGTCACAACGTGGTGTTACATCGGGAAGCAATCCGCCATTTTCTCAAACACCGAGTCAAATCAGCTCTGTTATTTTCCGTTTTTTCAACTGTTTTCCGTACCTTGGAGACATCATGCCTCGTCGGTGTGTTGTCGGAGGGTGTAACAACACGAACAGGGACGGATTCAAGTTGCACCAGTGGCCCAAAGATGCGAAAGTGGCAAGAAATTGGACGTTTGTTCCGCACACTTTACCTACGAAAGCTATGCCACGACAGAGATGGCAAGAATGTGTGGATATCCTGCGACACTCAAAGCAGATGCATGTCCAACGATAAAGTCAAAGAAATCTGCCGCCAGACCCCCATTGAATCTGCCGGAGTGTGTGAGCAATTCAGGGACAAAGGACCTCGGTAGCACGGCAAGCAATGGCGGCAGTTTGTTCCCGCAGACGAGCGAGCTAAACCCCCTGGATGTCTTGGCTCACACCGTCCCTTATGCCACCGAAGATGATCAAGAGAAGAATATCGACCCTAGCTTCCCTGGCCTGCTGACATCAACTCCAAAACTGGATAGATCAGCTTTCAGGAAAAGAGCGCGGATGAGGGTATGTCTACAGAATATATTAATTGAAGAAAATTGGGCTGTCTGCACTCTCAAAGTCTATGTTGTTGCCAAATGTATTTCATATGCTGTAAACCTAGTTCATAGTTGTTAGTTTCCTTTAATGCCAAACAAACACATACCAATCGTTGGTTAGAAGGCGATCGCCGAATTCGTCCTCGCTTTCTCCCGTGTCGCTGGCTGTCGTGTCGTTTTCGTCGGTTTCGCTTGCATACGGTTCAAACCGATATGGCTCAATAGCTTCAGTTTCTTCTTCAATTTCGTTTTCGCTACCTGCCTCCACACTACAACCATCCGTTTCAATTCATTCATAATCTGTTGAATCGCTTAAGCCGCTGAAATCCGAGTCTGAATCCGAGTTAATGTCGCTATAGCTTGCTGTTCTTTCCGCCATGTTTGTTTGTGTTAGCTTCACTATGTGACGTCACAGGAAAATGGACGGGTGTATATAACGATGGTTAAAATCAGGCACTTTGAAGCTTTTTTTAGGGATATTGCGTGATGGGTAAAATTTTGAAAAGAACTTTGAAAAATACAATAAGCCACTGGGAACTGATTTTTAATGGTTTTAACCATTCTGAAATTGTGATAATGTTCCCCTTTAAACATTATTCTGATTTTCTCAGATAGACCTGGTACATATGTAATGACAATATTTTCTGTCACCTTTTTCCTCCTCATCCAATCTATTGTTGTTATTTCTGGAACTGGATGCACTTCTCACAAACGACCAGCTGAGGTAACCACAGGTTTGAGATGACAATGACCTGGATGAATGAGAACCTTCATAGACACGACTTCCAGATGGCTTCGAAGCGATTCTGGACCACCATCCGCCCGCCTCCTGAGAGGGAAGGAGTGCACTGTCAACTCCGTGTATGGTGGGAATGGTGTGCTGCTGAGCTTAAACTCGGGATGTTGTAGATCGGTGGAGGGACGACTTTAAAGACCTCCTAAATCCCACATACACGTCTTCCTATGGGGAAGCAGTGACTTGGGTCTCTGTGGTTGGCTCTCCTATTTCTGGGGCTGAGGTTGCCGAGGTAGTTAAAAAGCTCCTCGGTGGCAAGGCCCCGGGAGTGGATGAGATCCGCCCGGAGTTCTTTAAGGCTCTGGATGCTGTGGGGCTGTCGTGGTTGACGACGGAGGGTGTGTTTCAACTATCGTGGAAACATACTCCTCAGCTTTTCTGGCAAGGTCTATTCGGGTGTATTGGAGAGGAGGCTAAGACTGATAGTCGAGGAGCACTGATGTTTTCATCCTGTTCGTGGAACTGTTGACCAGCTCTATATTCTCAGCAGGACCCTCGTGGGTGCATGGGAGTTTGCCCAGCCAGTCTATATGTGCTTTGTGGACTTGTAGAAGGCATTGGAAGGTGTCTCTCGGAAAGTCCTGTGGGGAGTGCTCCGAGAGTATAAGTACAGGACCGCCTGATTGTGGCAGTCCCCTCCTTGTATGATCAGTGTCAGAGCTTGGTACTTATTGCCGGCAGTAAGTCAAAACCTCCATATAGCGAACTGAGAACTCGAAGATACAGAGAGAATAAGTACACGGGAGGGAAGCCAGAGACGGGATGCTTACTACGAGAACAGATGATTACGTTCCGGCGCTGGATCTTCAGGTCCGCTAGTCTTTATACTGCTCGCCTTCATCAGTCCCAGGTGCGCAGATTGCTGATCGCCTGCAGTCTTGCCGGCGTGTGGCCGCGATGCGCCGGCAGAGCTTGCAACAGAAGACATGCGCCGTGACAGAATGAATGCTTAGTTGCATATATTGGTGGTATTTGATTATGTCCATGTGATGTATAAGATAGATGGTTGAATGATGATGGATGATGGCTGAATGAATGGAGACTGGCGGCCAGACAAATAGAGGGTTGCAATTTGGAGAGACAAAGATGTGTGTCCATTTTTGTATCCATTCTCTTTGTTGAAGTGAGAGACGGACATCAATTGCCGTGATGTATTGGAAATGAGTCACTGTGGAAACAATAGAGAGGCAACACTACTATATGTGCATGAGTTTGTGTGCGCGTTTGGCCTCATGAGGATGTGTACTAACAAACCTCTATCTTCTTCTAAGGCCAAAACATGATTTTGCAGCTAACGAAGCCTACGGGGTCTCAAAGTACAACCAGAACTTTGGCGCCACTGTGGAAACACACACACACACACACACACCAACACACACTCCCCAAATGTTCCAGAGTTGTCTTCATCTCCTGACAGACGTTTCAATATGGCATCAACTATTAAATGCAGGCTGCTGCGTATCCTAACAGCGCAGTGCGGCTGTGCTGTGTTTAATGGTCCAAAAGGAGTGCAGACGCCAGAAAAGACCCCCTGCTGTTTTTCTGCGAGCACACCAAGTAAAAGTAGCTCTCGTAGTGAAGTATTCCAGCTAGTCACTCAGCACGTTTCCGTGCACTAAATTAGTTAATTTCGCAAATAAATCAGCTCAAAATAAGCTTGATTAAAATTGCCCTATTATGCAAATTAGTCTTACCCACTGGTACCTGGCGTTGTGTATTTGGGAGCTGCATAAGTGCCGGAAATGTGAACTCAAACCATGCAGAAATATTTGTGAAACTATCTTGCCTTCCTTCGTACTTTTGCCAAACGAACCGTTAGCGGATATAGTAAAGATTTGCGCGAGTCCGCCATTGTAGCCAGACGCTGTAGTCACTAAACTCTTTTTCTTTTTCTCTGTCCCCTTGTTGTGGGGCAGACTGGCTCGTACATGCACATGCATCCTCCGCTGATGCCATTTCTAACACAAAGTAGCATATAGTTCGAACTAAACCTGTCAGTAGACTCCATATGGAAGCGCTAAAAACTACAACTGTTATGATCCGTGGCCCGGATCATGTTTTGTTATGTTCTGTTAGTTTTGGACTCGATAGTTCCTGTTTTTTGTGCACCCTTGTTTGTTTTAGTTACCATGGTTACTTATTATTTCCACCTGCCTCTGATTAGTGTTCGCCCGCTCACCTGCTGCCCGAGCACTAATCAGAGGCATTATTTAAGCTTGCCTTTGCCGGTCAGTCGGTCTGGCGTCATTGTTCGCTTCATGTCTGGTTTCAAGTTTATGCTAAAGTGTTTGCTTATGCTACAGTCACGTGTCATGTGAAAAAGTGCAATATATTTATCTGTACAGTAATCTATTTATTTATTTACATATATTTACTGTATATATATTTATTTATTTTATATATATATTTATATATTATTTATATATATTTATTTATTTATATATGTACTATATTGCTTTTTTATCCTGCACTACCATGAGCTTATGTAACGAAATTTCGTTCTTATCTGTGCTGTAAAGTTCAAATTTGAATGACAATAAAAAGGAAGTCTAGTCTAGTCTAGTCTAGTCTAGTAAGTTTTGTTTGTTCATGCCACAGTTAGTAAGTTTTCCTTGCCATAGTCTATGCTAAGTATTTGCTTTAGCTCCAAGTGCGTTGTGCTTTCGCCTTGGGTTCCTTTTTGTTTGTACCTCTTTGAGAGTTAATAATTAAATCATGTTCTTACCTGCACGCTTTGTCCGGAATGGTCCGTCTGCATTTCGGGAGAACGAACCCCGCAGTAAGCTGCGCAAACCACGTCGTGACAACAACACACTGGAGAAAACAATCTATGCCAGCAGTTCTTAACCATTTTGACCTCAACGCCCAACTTTTCCACACTAGGGGAGTCCGGGGCCCACTCTAATATCGACACTGAATTGGTAATCTTACTCTGGATTTTAATCATTAGTTAAAGTTAAAGTACCAATGATTGTCTCACACACACTAGGTGTGGTGAAATTACCCTCTGCATTTGACCCATCACCTTTGATCACCCCCTTGGAGGTGAGAGAGCAGTGAGCAGCAGCAGTGGCCGCGCCCGGAATCATTTTGGTGATTTAATCCCCCAATCCCAACCCTTGATGAGTGTCAAGCAGAGAGGTAATGGGTCCCATTTTTATCGTCTTTGGTATGACTAAACCTGTCAGTGGACTCCATATGGAAGCGCTAAAAACTACAATACAACGGAGAAAACAATCTATGCTAGCAGTTCTTAACCATTTTGACCTCGACCCCAAACTTTTCCACACTAGGGAGGCCCGGGGCCCACTCTAATAATGACACTGAATTGGTAATCTTACTCTTGAATTTAATCATATTCAATAATTAGATCTGCTATGGACTGGACTCTCACAATATTATGCTAGATCCACTCGACGTCCATTGCACCGGTCGCCCTAAGGCGCTAGCTTATTAGCATGTAACATTATCTCCTGTTATTTACATCCCCACATAGCTGAACAAGCTGAAACTGTTCCGTGCGACGGGGGAAGGAGACGACACATTGGCAGGGATCAGTTCAATAGGTTTATTGAACCTGATGATGATATGTTGGGGTGTGTATGCTACTCTAAGTAAATGGTGCAAGACGATGTGTAGAATTAACGATGTAAATGTTACCAGAGTTTGTTGTACGTGCGTGTTGGATAAATCCTTCGTCAGACCAAAAGGGCAAGGCAAGAAGGCAGTCCGTGGGCAAGCAAGCGGTCGGCGGCTGGAAAGAAGCAACGAGGTCCGTGTCCAAGCAGGGGTCGAGGATCGAGGGAGGCAGTCCGGAATCCAGAGGGAAGCCAAGGCACACAGCTCGATCGCGGGAAACAGGGGAAGCCCTCCGGGGAACACAAAGGACATAAGACATGGGAACAGGGAAGGCACAGGGAGAGATCTAGTACGCAGGAGGGAAGCCGGAGACGGGATGCTTACTACGAGGAGTGAACTACGTTCCGGCACTGGATCTTCGAGTCCGCTGGTCTTTATGCTGTCTGTCTTCATTAGTCGCAGGTGCGCGGATTGTAGATTGCCTGCAGCTTTGCAAGCGCGTGGCCGCGATGCGTGCAGAGCGAGCAGGAGCGTGTCCCGGCGCGCTTCTAGTGGAGGTGCCGGCAGAGTTTGCCGCCGATGACATGCGGGATTGCGAGTGCGCCGTGACAGAAACGACCACAATCGCCCCCTAGTGTATGAGAGGCACACTGCATATGACCAAAAGTTGAATTGGAGATAGAGTATGGAAAGTGGGACTTCACGTAGATGTGAAAACATACTAAACTCAATTATTTGAGAAATCAGACTAATTTAGTGAATGGAAACATCCATTTTCACCATTAGTGTGTGCAGTTGGTAGGATGGGTCTTTTAGACAAAAATTCCACTGCAAGTCCAATTTTGTGTCTAGGGTCGGTATTTGATTCCTTCTCAGGGCATTGAATGCATCTTAACTGGACTGTTTAAGTTGTCTTGGTAGACATTGCACCTGTCATCTGAGCAGGCTTTATCAGTTCATGCACATGGACTGGATAGAACAGCTTTAGCCTGGGGGGATGGTGCAGGATCCAATGTATTTATCCTCCAATGTGGAGACAAAGAAGGATTCAATTCCATTGTGGTGCAACACGACGAGCGTCAAGATATAATGGCATGCTAGTCAACATGTATTGTTATAACTGAGTGAGATACTAACCAGTGTTTTTCCAAAAACAACTGTTGTTGGCTGGCCCTGGTCTCACTCTATTGATCTTAACAACTGTCATATTGCATCCCAGAAGAGTGAAACCATTCAAAGGTTGTATGTTGTTGTCTACTTCGGAGGGTAAAAGCATGTTCGACACGATTTTTGGTCTAAAGTAAGCATTTTCACAAATTGCGAAGTGAAGTAAAAACATCAATACTGCAGTAGTGGTGACTACTAGAGAAGAGCGTTTTTACACCAACTTGAAAAAATGGTTGTCCAAAATGTAGCCGTCATGCTGGAATTTAGACAATGTAAAATAATTGTTTTACTAAACCCGACTGGGACGTTTTTTGTGTCTGTAGTTTTAATGTTGATCAGCTTTTGTTTGTCCACATTGTCGCTGACACAGTCCGTATCCATCCATCCATCCATTTTCTACCGCTTGTCCAAAAAGGACTATTGTGCAATTTATATACTTTTTACATACTATAAACCTGTGGCTCTTCAGTCATCCAACTTGTATTCCGACACGTGTTTTCTTCCCGGAAGTGAAAACCGGTACTTTTTAGAGGCGGTATGTCATGTTCTGTGGTCATGTTTTGTTTGGTTATGTTCTGTTGGTTTTTGGTCTCTTTTAGTTCTTGTTTACGCTCCCTTGTCAACTTATTAGTTTCACCTGTCATGTGTTCGGACTCACGCACCTGTCACTAATCATGTCTTTATATTTTAAGCCGGTAGTTGCCTGGTAGTCGACCTGGCGACATTACTCTTTATGATACTCTTGCTCACTTCATGCCATGATTCCCGACTTGCGATGTTTGTATTCCATGCCATAGTTTTCATGCTCGTTTTCACGTCACGGTTAGTTTTTTTTTGGTTTCATGTCCATAGTTTCTGTCTTGGAGTTAGTTTTGTTCTTTGTGTTAAGTTTGTATCTCCGCCTTGTGCGCGCCTTTTGTTTGTACTTTTGAGTTATTAAATCGTGTCTTTACCTTCACGCCATGTCCGGTCAAGTTCGTTTGCCTCACGGGAAAACATTCCTCGCAGCGAGCTGCGGAATCCTCGTAGCAAGCTGCACCAAAGTCCACGTCCTGACACGGTATAGTACCGAATATGATTCATTAGTGGGCAGCACGGTGGGAGAGGGGTTAGTGCGTCTGCCTCCCAATACGAAGGTCCTGAGTAGTCGTGAGTTCAATCCCGGCCTCGGGATCTTTCTGTGTGGAGTTTGCATGTTCTCCCCGTGACTGCGTGGGTTCCCTCCGGGTACTCCGGCTTCCTCCCACCTCCAAAGACATGCACCTGGGGATAGGTTGATTGGCAACACTAAATTGGCCCTAGTGTGTGAATGTGAGTGTAAATGTTGTCTGTCTATCTGTGTTGGCCCTGCGACGAGGTGGCGACTTGTCCAGGGTGTATCCCGCCTTCCGCCCGATTGTAGCTGAGATAGGCTCCAGCGCCCCCCGCGACCCCGAAGGGAATAAGCGGTAGAAAATGGATGGATGGATGGATGGATTCATTAGTATCGTGGTACTATACCAATACTGGTATACCGTACAACCCTAGTATATACAGTGTATATATATATATATATATATATATATATATATATAGTAACACTTTAGTATGAGGAACATATTCTAAGTAACAAAGACTTAATTTAGAGTTATTTGGTTAGGGTTAGTGTTAGAGGGTTAGGGGTATAATAAGGCCACACAGAATAAGGCAATAATAAGTACTTAATAATGATTAATTAAGAGCCGATATGTCACTAATTTGCATGTTAATAAGCAACTAAGTAATGGTGAATATGTTCCCCATACTAAAGTGTTACCATATATATATATATATATATATATATATATATATACTATCATGGAGTGTAGTGTTACTGTCATGAAGTGTAGTGTTACTATCATGAAGTGTAATGGCATTATCATAAATTGTAGTGTTACTATCATGAAATGTAATGTCATTATCATAAAGTGTAGTGTTACTATCATGATGTGTAATGACACTATCATAAAGTGTAGTGTTACTATCATAAAGTGTAGTATCACTATCATAAAGTGTAGTGTCACTATCATAAAGTGTAGTGTTAGTATCATGAAGTGTAGTGTCGCTGTCATAATGTGTAGTGTTACTATCATAAAAGTGTAGTGTCACTATCATAAAGTGTAGTGTTACTATCATGAAGTGTAGTGTCACTATCATAAAGTGTAGTGTTACTATCATAAAGTGTAATGTCACTATCATAAAGTGTAATGTCACTATCATAAAGTGTAGTGTTACTATCATGAAGTGTAGTGTAGATGTCATAAAGTGTAGTGTTACTATCATGAAGTGTAGTGTCACTATCATAAAGTGTAGTGTCGCTATCATAAAGTGTAGTGTTACTATCATGAAATGTAGTGTCACTATCATAAAGTGTAGTGTTACTATCATGAAGTGTAGTGTCACTATCATAAAGTGTAGTGTTACTATCATGAAGTGTAGTGCTACTATCATGAAGTGTAGTGTTACTATCATGAAGTCTAATGACACTATCATAAAGTGTGTATATATATATATATATATATATATATATGTATATATACATATATATATATGTGTATATATATATATATGTATATATATATATATACATACATACATACATGCACACATTAAATACTGTTTATATACAGTATATACAGTATATATGTTTGTGTGTGTATATATATATATATATATATATATATATATATATATATATATATATATATATACACATATATATATGTATATACTGTATATATACTGTATATAAAGTATATACAGTATATATTTAGATTCGGGAGGAATAATAACCCTGATTTGGATGTGAATATTTTTTTTCCCCCGCACACATATTAAGGGGCCTTTATGCCAATCATGTGCACAGTTTTATATAATCCATATCCGCATTTTCGAATTTTAAAACTTGTACATAAATACAGACTTGTCTTCAGGCTTATGTTCCCACACAACGCGGCATGTAAAATACAACGTATGACCTATCGTTCCGCTGATGTTTGCGGCAAAACGTAAAAAAAAATGTTTTAAACTCGCTAGGCCCAGCGCTCAGCATCTGAGCGTTCAGTGAATGTTCTCACATGCAGGCATCCACTGGAGGCAGAGAGGGAGAACAGCGACGAGGGTGTGGGAGAGCCTCTTCTATGTCATCTTTAAATCTCGTCAGCCAGGCTTGGGGGCGGAGAGAATGCAAATACGTTGAGGTGGTGGGCGGGGCTTGACAGAGAGAAAAATGAATTCCAAATGGTCATTTCTGCATATAAACTAAGCATAACACTGATACCGCATTTTATCTTTTACACGTGAGGTCGCAGCAGTCATCTTTCCTTGCCCTTATGTGGGCTCTGTACCGAGGATGTCGTTGTGGCTTGTGCAGCCCTTTGAGACACTTGTGATTTAGGGCTATATAAATAAACATTGATTGATTGATTGATTGATCTTCTGTCCTCTCCGACCAAGTGTGAAATATGGCAGTGGGGGTGGAGCAGAGTGGGCGACCCACACTAGAGTAGCACTGCATGATTCACCGTGACAATAAAGCTTTATGCGCTATGTTGTATTGGCACTGTACGCAGCTCCTCTTTTCATCTGCGGCTCGGAAAAAAAGGAGGTTTTGGCTCCTCAGTGTTGCTGTCCTACGCATCTTTTAAGACGTGACTGGCAGTGAAAAAGATATTTGACAAACCATTATGTTCTTTTCACAACAATGTTACAGTTCTTGTACGCTCCACTTTTTGTACGAGTCGGTTTTCAACGGAAAATGTTTGTATAGCGTCTCTGCGCAGTTTATTGCAATCAGACTCAAACTGTGACTTTTTACCGCATTTAAAAATGTTTCTGTTCAAATACGGAGCAATTGGGGAAATTAAGAGAGTAACAGGTGGCTAGCATGTCTAAAAGGTGCGTGCTAACTTAGCTATATTGCTAGCTCGTTATAATAACGATAACTTGTCCTCAAAACATTGATTGTGTGGCTAATTTGTTCAACATAAACAGCGTGCCTGGCTTAGGGATAGTAACACTACACTTTATGATAGTGAGGCTACACTTTATGATAGCGACACTACACTTTATGACAGCAACACTACACTTAATGATAGTAACACTACACTTTATGATAGTGACATTACATTTTATGACAGCGACACTACACTTTATGATAGTGACACTACACTTTATGATAGTAACACTACACTTTATGATAGTGTCATTACACGTCATGATAGTAACACTACACTTTATGATAATGACATTACACTTCATGATAGTAACACTACACTTTATGATAATGACATTACACTTCATGATAGTAACACTACACTTTATGATAGTAACACTACACTTCATGATAGTAACACTACACTTCATGATAGTAACACTACACTTTATGACAGTGACACTACACTTTATGACAGTGACACTACACTTTATGATAGTAACACTACACTTTATGATAGTAACACTACACTTTATGATAGCAACACTACACTTTATGACAGTGACACTACACTTCATGATATTAACACTACAATTTATGATGGTGACACTACACTTTATGATAGTGACATTACAGTTTGGGATAGTGACACTACAGTTTGATATTGCACTACACTTTATGATAGTGACACTACGTTTCGTAATGGTGACACATTTTGTAAGGGTGACACTACACTTTGTAATAGTAAGACTACACTTTATGATAGTGGCATTACCCTTTGAGATAGCGACACTATATTTTATGATGGTGACACTAAACTTTATAATAGTGACATTATAGTTTGTGATAGTGACACTACACTTTATGATAGTGACACTGCACTTTATGATAGCGACATTGCACTTTGTGATAGCGACACTAAACTTTATTATAGTGACACTACACTTTATGATAGTGACACTGCACTTTATGATTGTGACACTACCCTTTATGGTAGCGACACTACACTTTATGATAGTGACATTACACTTAATGATAGACTACACTATATTATAGTGCCACTAAACTTTGTGATAGTAACACTACACTTTTTGATCGCGACACTACACTTTATGATAGTGACACTACATTTTGTAGTGTATACTTAATGATAGTGATGCTACACTTTGATAGACACTACACTATATGATAGTGACACTAAACTTTGTGATAGTAACGCTACACTTTATGATAGTGAGACTACACTTCATGATAGTAACACTATAGGTAGCTGATGATACAGTAACTCACTAAGGAGTCAAACTTTTGCTTAGTACTTTTATAAGTGTTCAATTCAGACAGCATGCTTCAGTTTAATGACAAATGATCACAATATAGCATAAAGACCAAGGCAACATTGTTTGAGGGAACTTTTGCTCCAGTTTAAAGGTTGCCTGTCATATAAATTAAAACAGAAATAACTCACACTCCTTTGGTTTTGTCCAAGTCATATTAATGAGTGTTAGAGACCTTTCTCTGTCATAAAGCTGCACACTGATTTTTAATTGCTAAACAGGGCAGATATGTTAGGTTAAGCAGTATATCGAGGAAAATATATCAATTTTGTTATTGTGCACAAAAACATCGATTATTGTGTTGCCCAGTATTTGTACTTTTTTATGGAGTTGGCCTTTGTGTTTACATTCCTCTTCCTTGTGAATGATTAATTGAAGTAAAAAAATAATATTTGATAGACTGCTGATAGTGCGGGTGGCCGCCCTAAATGTAAACGGAGCCTACAGTAGTCATGTGGTGTCATCAGCCGTGCGTCACGCGGCGTTGCAGCAACATCGAAAGGCGTTTCCATTCAGTCATGTCCTACCTCTCCCAAAGAAAGGTGTCGTTAGCAGTCGGCGAGGTCGCTATCAGCCTCGCACAGGAAGTCGCCACATTCCTCAAACAATGAATTCAAATGAGTCCACAGTGTAATACCTTTTATTCTCTTATCTTAACCCCGCAGACGTTCAAACAAAGTAATAACGGTCTTACTTAAACATGCTACTATTTGTTGTTTTAGCAACGCTATCAGCAGGATGTCACTCAGGCAAGCCTCCGCATAACATAAGCAAAGAAAACGTAGGTTTTTCATCCATCCGCTCGTCATTTAGAAGACCTCTTGTTCATGATGGATGATGAACAGTCAGGCTTCTATTGGTTGATTGATGAACATTTTATATGGAACTGTCGACTTGATGTTCAACAGTTTAGTCAATTGGCAGATGTGATTCTTAAAGGGGAACTGCACTTTTTGGGGGGAATTTAGCCTATCATCCTTATGTAAGATAAGAACTAGAGATGTCCGATAATGGCTTTTTTTTTACCGATATTCCGATATTGTCCAACTCTTAATTACCGATACCGGTATCAACCGATACCGATATATACAGTCATGGAATTAACACATTATTATGCCTAATTTTGTTGAGATGCCCCGCTGGATGCATTAAACAATGTAACAAGGTTTTCCAAAATAAATCAACTCAAGTTATGGAAAAAAATGCCAACATGGCACTGCCATATTTATTATTGAAGTCACAAAGTGCATTATTTCTTTTAACATGCCTCAAAACAGCAGCTTGGAATTTGGGACATGAGGAGGTTGAGGTGGGCGGGGTTGGGGGGGGGGGGGGGGGGTGGTTGATGTGGGGGGTGTACATTGTAGCGTCCCGGAAGAGTTAGTGCTGCAAGGGGTTCTGGGTATTTGTTCTGTTGTGTTTATGTGTGTTACGGTGCGGATGTTCTCCCGAAATGTGTTTGTCATTCTTGTTTGGTGTGGGTTCACAGTGTGGCGCATATTTGTAACAGTGTTAAAGTTGTTTATACGGCCACCCTCAGTGGGACCTGTATGGCTGTTGACCAAGTATGAATTGCATTCACTTGTGTGTGTGTAAAGCCGTAGATATTATGTGAAAGGAAGTGCCTTTAAGGTTTATTGGCGCTCTGTACGTCTCCCTACGTCCGTGTACATAGCAGCGTTTTAAAAAGTCATAAATTTTACTTTTTAAAACCGATACCGATAATTATGAAACCGATACCGATAATTTCCTATATTACATTTTAAAGCATTTATCGACCGATAATATCGGCAGTCCGATATTGTCGGACATCCCTAATAAGAACACATATGTATTTTTTTATTTTTTTTAATGCATTGTTGGTCATAAAATACAGCAAGTACACAGTGACAGTCGGTAGGTAGTACATGCAAAAGCCTCATTTAAAGGGGAACATAATCACAATTTCAGAATTGTTAAAACCATTAAAAATCAGTTTCCAGTGGCTTATTATATTTTTCGAAGTTTTTTTCAAAATGTTACCCATCACGCAATATCCCTAAAAAAAAGCTTCAAAGTGCCTGATTTTAACCATCGTTATATACACCCGTCCATTTTCCTGTGACGTCACATAGTGAAGCCAACACAAACAAACATGGCGGAAAGAACAGCAAGCTATAGCGACATTAGCTCGGATTCAGACTCGGATTTCAGCGGCTTAAGCGATTCAACAGATTACGAATGTATTGAAAAGGATGGTTGTAGTGTGGAGGCAGGTAGCGAAAACGAAATTGAAGAAGAAACTGAAGCTATTGAGCCAAATCGGTTTGAACCGTATGCAAGCGAAACCGACGAAAACGACACGACAGCCAGCGACACGGGAGAAAGCGAGGACGAATTCGGCGATCGCCTTTTAACCAACTATTGGTATGTGTTTGTTTGGCATTAAAGGAAACTAACAACTATGAACTAGGTTTACAGCATATGAAATACATTTGGCAACAACATGCACTTTGAGAGTGCAGACAGCCCAGTTTTCATCAATTAATATATTCTGTAGACATACCCTCATCCGCGCTCTTTTCCTGAAAGCTGATCTTTACAGTTTTGGAGTTGATGTCAGCAAGCCAGGGAAGCTAGGGTCGATATTCTTCTCTTGATCATCTTCGGTGGCATAAGGGACGGTGTGAGCCATGACATCCAGGGGGTTTAGCTCGCTCGTTTGCGGGAACAAACTGCCGCCATTGCTTGCCATGCTACCGAGGTCCTTTGTCCCTGAATAGCTCACACACTCCGGCAGATTCAATGGGGATCTGGCGACAGATTTCTTTGACTTTATCGTTGGAAATGCATCTGCTTTGAGTGTCGCAGGATATCCACACATTCTTGCCATCTCTGTCGTAGCATAGCTTTCGTCGGTAAAGTGTGCGGAACAAACGTCCAATTTCTTGCCACTTTCACATCTTTGGGCCACTGGTGCAACTTGAATCCGTCCCTGTTCGTGTTGTTACACCCTCCGACAACACACCGACGAGGCATGATGTCTCCAAGGTACGGAAAACAGTCGAAAAAACGGAAAATAACAGAGCTGATTTGACTCGGTGTTTGTAATGTGTTTGAGAAAATGGCGGATTGCTTCCCGGTGTGACGTCATTGCTCCGAGAGCGAATATTAAAAAGGCGTTTAATTCGCCAAAATTCACCCATTTAGAATTCGGAAATCGGTTAAAAAAAAATATGGTCTTTTTTCTGCAACATCAAGGTATACATTGACGCTTACATAGGTCTGGTGATAATGTTCCCCTTTAAATATGGCAGTCTGCACCACTTTTATATTTATTTTTTGTGCAAGCAGTTTTAATAGCTAACCCACAACACACACTGTAATAGGGTTGTATGGTATACCGGTATTAGTATAGTACTGCAATACTAATGAATCATATTCGGTTCTATACCGCCTCTGAAAAGTACCGGTCCGCCCCCCCAATCCTCCGTCGTCGTCACGTCGCGTGACATTGCTGGTTTACAAGCAGACGAGCATGTTCGGCGGCGCACAATCACGGAGTACTTACAAGCAGACACAGTGTGGAGACAGAAAAGGGAGAGCGGACGCATTTTGGCTTGAAAACTAACGATAAAGGTGAAGTTATAACACTGAAACGCCCATCGGGAGAGGTGCTTTAAGACATGGCTAGCTAGCTAGCGGCTAAAGTCCAGCCCCAGTCGATAGTGTTGTAGCTACTTCTAAATCACTAATCCTGGTCTCCATGGCGACAAATAAAGTAAGTTTCTTACAAGTATCATCCCTGCAGGACGATGAATAGCTAAACATGCTTCACTACACACCGTAACTCACCGGCGTCAAAATGTAAACAAACGCCATGGGTGGATCTACACCTGACATCCACTGTAATGATACCAAGTACAGGCGCGTATCAAGTTGATACTACTATGATTACGTCTATATTTTTTGGCATCACATCTTCTTTTTAAAAAAATGTATATTATGTTTTTAGAGTGTCCGCCCTGAGATCGGTAGGTCATGAATTCAAACCCCGGCCGAGTCATACCAAAGACTATAAAAATGGGACCCATTAACTTTAACTTTAAATATGTCCCTGGACACATGAGGACTTTGAATATGACCAATGTATGATCCTGTAACTACTTGGTATCAGATTGATACCCACATTTGTGGTATCATCCAAAACTAAAGTATCCAAACAACAGAAGAATAAATTATTTTAAATGATTTTATTACATTTTAACAGAAGTGTAGACTTAACATGTTAAAAGAGAAAGTAAGCAGATATTAACAGTAAATGAACAAGTAGATTAATAATTCATTTTCTACAACTTGTCCTTAATAATGTTGACAAAATAATAGAATGGAAAATGACACAATATGTTACTGCATATGTCAGTCAGCCTTTGTTTGTTTACTCCCTACTAAAAGACAAGTTGTCTAGTATGTTCACTATTTTATTTAAGGACTTAACTGCAATACGAAACATATGTTTAATGTACCCTAAGATTTTTTGTTAAAATAAAGCCAATAATGCAACTTTTTTGTGGTCCCCTTTATTTAGAAAAGTACAGAAAAGTATCAAAATAATTTTAGTACCGGTACCAAAACATTGGTATCGTTACAACACTAGTACAGTATATCTATTTCACATAAAACATAATATGGCGCTTATGCAGGTAAAATACCAACAAAACGGCATCTATCAGCGCTCAGTCTTTAAAAAACGCATTCTCAGCGCCGTATGCGATCGATACAATCCCGATTGAATGTGCACAACGAAAACTGCAAGGTTGGTTTTAAGAAAAGTATACTTTTAATATATACTGCACAGAAAGTGTTTTAATAGGCAAGAGTTGCAGCTCAACATTTGCAATGTGGTATTCGGTAGGGAGTGTACTCTTGACCGTGGAGCGATAAGAATTATCTGACTTTTTTCTGTGTGTGCGCTCGACCTCCCTGCTTTCCTCCTTATCATTTATTTCCTGCAGCACTGTTTTTTATTTGTATTTTACACCTCCCTCTTCTCATTTTTCACTCCTAGCTTCCACCAACCTCCTAAAACAATAACATATATCTATACTGTAGATAACCGGATCCTTCTTCCTGTCCTTAATTGTTTCTGCCTTTGGTTAAATGTCAAAGTCGCTGTTCCTCCTTTTATCGCCGCCTACGCCTCCCTCCTTTTTGCCTTCCATGTTCTTTCATTTTCATGACATAGGAGTTGATTACAAGCAAGTAATCAATCAGACTCCATGCATACACGTATTATCACACTACAAATAGGAAGGTGTTTTTGTCTGACCTTTGGTTTTTCATTTTATATGACATCATGTACTGCAACACTTCTTCCAAGAGGAAATAAAGGAAATGATTTATTCTGATTTAATATAGCAAATGAAGGACAGGTTTTTATCATCAAGCTTAAATCCGACACGTATTCGGTTCCACTTTTTTAACCCAATGTAGCCCCTGAGTCAAAAAGTTTGGGGACCCCTGATATAGACTACTGAGTTTCGTTTTCAATAGAGATGTCCGATAATATCGGACTGCCGATATTATCGGCCGAAAGATGCTTTAAAATGTAATATCGGAAATTATCGGTATCGGTTTAAAAAAGTAAAATTTATGACTTTTTAAAACGCCGCTGTACGGAGTGGTACACGGACGTAGGGAGAAGTTCAGAGCGCCAATAAACCTTAAAGGCACTGCTTTTGCATGCCGGCCCAGTCACATAATATCTACGGCTTTTCACACACACAAGTGAATGCAAGGCAGAATTGATCAACAGCCATACAGGTCACACTGAGGGTGGCCGTATAAACAACTTTAACACTGTCACAAATATGTGCCACACTGTGAACCCACACCAAACAAGAATGACAAACACATTTCGGGAGAACATCCGCACCGTAACACAACATAAACACAACAGGACAAATACCCAGAACCCCTTGCGGCACGCTACAATATACCCCCCCCCCCCCCCCCCCCCCAACCCTGTCCACCTCAACCTCTTCATGCTCTCTCAGGAAGAGCATGTCCCAAATTCCAAGCTGCTGTTTTGAGACATGTTAAAAAAAATAATGCACTTTGTGACTTCAATAATAAATATGGCAGTGCCATGTTGGCATTTCTTTCCATAACTTGAGTTGATTTATTTTGGAAAACCTTGTTACATTGTTTAATGCATCACAACAAAATTAGGCATAATAATGTGTTAATTCCACAACTGTATATATCGGTATCGGTTGATATCGGAATCGGTAATTAAGAATTGGACAGTATCGGAATATTGGATATCGGCAAAAAAGCCATTATCGGACATCTCTAGTTTTCAACATGTTCTGCTGGTGGTGTGCCCCTGGATTTTTTCAATGAAAAAGATGTGCCTTGGCTCAAAAAAGGTTGAAAAACACTGGTATATTGTCCATCCATCCATCCATTTTCTACCGCTTGTCCCGTTCGGGGTCGCGGGGGGTGCTGGAGCCTATCTCAGCTGCATTCAGGCGTAAGGCGGGGTACACCCTGGACAAGTCGCCAGCTCATCACAGGGCCAACACAGATAGACAGACAACATTCACACTCACATTCACACACTAGGGCCAATTTAGTGTTGCCAATCAACCTATCCCCAGGTGCATATTTTTGGAGGTGGGAGGGAGCCGGAGTACCCGGAGGGAACCCACGCAGTCACGGGGAGAACATGCAAACTCTACACAGAAAGATCCCGAGCGCAGGATCGAACCCAGGGCCTTCGTATTGTGAGGCAGACGCACTAACCCCTGTACCACCGTGCTGCCCTGGTATATTGTCAATCAATCAATCAATCAATCAATGTTTATTTATATAGCCCTAAATCACGAGTGTCTCAAAGGGCTGCACAAGCCACAATGACATCCTCGGTTCAGATCCCACATAAGGGCAAGGAAAAACTCACAACCCAGTGGGATGTCAATGAGAATGACTATGAGAAACCTTGGAGAGGACCGCAGATGTGGGTGACCCGCCCCCCCCTCTAGGGGAGACCGGATGCAATGGACGTCGAGTGGGTCTAGCATAATATTGTGAAAGTCCAGTCCATAGTGGATCTAACATAATAGTGAGAGTCCAGTCCATAGTGAATCTAACATAATAGTGAGAGTCCAGTCCATAGTGGATCTAACATAATAGTGAGAGTCCAGTCCATAGTGGATCTAACATAATAGTGAGAGTCCAGTCCATAGTGGATCTAACATAATAGTGTGAGAGTCCAGTCCATAGTGGATCTAACATAATAGTGAGATTCCAGTCCATAGTGGATCCAACATAATAGTGAGAGTCCAGTCCATAGTGGATCTAACATAATAGTGAGAGTCCAGTCCATAGTGGATCTAACATAATAGTGAGAGTCCAGTCCATAGTAGATCTAACATAATAGTGAGAGTCCAGTCCATAGTGGATCTAACATAATAGTGAAAGTCCAGTTCATAGTGGATCTAACATAATAGTGAGAGTCCAGTCCATAGTGGATCTAACATAATAGTGAGAGTCCAGTCCATAGTGAATCTAACATAATAGTGAGAGTCCAGTCCATAGTGAATCTAACTTAATAGTGAAAGTCCAGTCCATAGTGAATCCAACATAATAGTGAGAGTCCAGTCCATAGTGGATCTAACATAATAGTGAGAGTCCAGTACATAGTGAATCTAACATAATAGTGAGAGTCCAGTCCATAGTGGATCTAACATAATAGTGAGAGTCCAGTCCATAGTGGATCTAACATAATAGTGAGAGTCCAGTCCAGTCCATAGTGGATCTAACATAATAGTGAGAGTCCAGTCCATAGTGGATCTAACATAATAGTGAGAGTCCAGTCCATAGTGGATCTAACATAATAGTGAGAGTCCAGTCCATAGTAGATCTAACATAATAGTGAGAGTCCAGTCCATAGTGGATCTAACATAATAGTGAAAGTCCAGTTCATAGTGGATCTAACATAATAGTGAGAGTCCAGTCCATAGTGAATCTAACATAATAGTGAGAGTCCAGTCCATAGTGGATCTAACATAATAGTGAGAGTCCAGTCCATAGTGAATCTAACATAATAGTGAGAGTCCAGTCCATAGTGAATCTAACTTAATAGTGAAAGTCCAGTCCATAGTGAATCCAACATAATAGTGAGAGTCCAGTCCATAGTGGATCTAACATAATAGTGAGAGTCCAGTACATAGTGAATCTAACATAATAGTGAGAGTCCAGTCCATAGTGGATCTAACATAATAGTGAGAGTCCAGTCCATAGTAGATCTAACATAATAGTGAGAGTCCAGTCCATAGTGGATCTAACATAATAGTGAAAGTCCAGTTCATAGTGGATCTAACATAATAGTGAGAGTCCAGTCCATAGTGAATCTAACATAATAGTGAGAGTCCAGTCCATAGTGGATCTAACATAATAGTGAGAGTCCAGTCCATAGTGAATCTAACATAATAGTGAGAGTCCAGTCCATAGTGAATCTAACTTAATAGTGAAAGTCCAGTCCATAGTGAATCCAACATAATAGTGAGAGTCCAGTCCATAGTGGATCTAACATAATAGTGAGAGTCCAGTACATAGTGAATCTAACATAATAGTGAGAGTCCAGTCCATAGTGGATCTAACATAATAGTGAGAGTCCAGTCCATAGTGGATCTAACATAATAGTGAGAGTCCAGTCCAGTCCATAGTGGATCTAACATAATAGTGAGAGTCCAGTCCATAGTGGATCTAACATAATAGTGAGAGTCCAGTCCATAGTGGATCTAACATAATAGTGAGAGTCCAGTCCATAGTGGATCTAACATAATAGTGAGAGTCCAGTCCATAGTGGATCTAACATAATAGTGAGAGTCCAGTCCATAGTGGATCTAACATAATAGTGAGAGTCCAGTCCATAGTGGATCTAACATAATAGTGAGAGTCCAGTCCATAGTGGATCTAACATAATAGTGAGAGTCCAGTCCATAGTGGAGCCAGCAGGAGACCATCCCGAGCGGAGACGGGTCAGCAGCGCAGAGATGTCCCCAACTGATGCACAGGCGAGCGGTCCACCCCAGGTCCCGACTCTGGACAGCCAGCACTTCATCCATGGCCACCGGACCTGTGCCCCCCCCTCCACAAGGGAGAGGGTTATATTGTATATAATATTATACAATGTAACACGAGTGAGTAGCAGTTTAGTTGTCTCTTTCCTACAGTCTAGCATTGTGGTGGCTGCACGAGTGCTGCCGGCACCAGGGAGCCGCGGTTTATTAAGGAGAAACGTGTCAGTACACAGGAACAGTAATCCCCGTCTTTGGCGGGTCAGGGTCTTTTTCACGCCACACATCTTCAGTCCTTATCAGATTCCTGCCGAGTGCCGACCTTCAGATTGCGATGATCTCCCCCTCCCTCCCCTTCATCTCGTCTCCTTTCCTCTCATCAAGGCCAGAGGAGATAAGAAGTGACTGCTCGCCGATAGAGGCCTCGCACGGCCGCTCGCCCACACGCCAACTCCTCCCGTATGGATGACGGCGGATTTCGGCGGCGAGAGATCGAGCTTATCGGGCGACCGCCAAAACCTCCTCTGGCAAAGAGCGACAAATAAATACGAGGCGAAGCTACCTCTGTTTCTGACGCCGTGGTGCGGCGTTTCTGGCGACCATCTGCCTGTGACACCTGCTCTTGGTGCGTCGTGTTGAAGAGGGAGGCAATTAAAAGGCAGCTACAAAGAGCAGATTTGTCTGTGCTCAACACTTTGGCCCACCTACACTCCTCTCGGCAGGACAACCACAGCCAGTGGAACATGGCTCCTGTTCTGGGGGTTAATTAACTCGCAGGTGCCAGAACAAAGAGACGTTTTTTTTTGTGGCTCTCGGTGTGATGAAGAGGTCACCACAAACTGTATTCATTTTATTCACTGGGTAAAATATATCATGTTGAATATGTGGCTGGCAGCAATGCACATGATAAACTGCAGTTTGTTTACCGTATTTTCCGCACTGTAAGGCGCACCGGATTATAAGGCGCACCTTCAATGAATGGCCTATTTTAAAACTTTGTTCATCTATGGACTGGACTCTTACTATTATGTTAGATCCACTATGGACTGGACTCTCACAATATTATGTCAGACCCACTCGACAGCCATTGCATTCGGTCTCCCCTAGAGGGGGGGGGGGTTACCCACATTTGCGGTCCTCTCCAAGGTTTCTCATAGTCATTCACATCGACGTCCCACTGGGGTGAGTTTTTCCTTGCCCTTATGGGGGCTCTGTACCGAGGATGTCGTTGTGGCTTGTGCAGCCCTTTGAGACACTTGTGATTTAGGGCTATATAAATAAACATTGATTGATATATAAGGCGTACCGCATTATAAGGCGCACAGAATATACCAGGGGTCGGCAACCCGCGGCTCTAGAGCCACATGCAGCTCTTTAGCGCCGCCCTAGTGGCTCTCTGGAGCTTTTTCAGAAATGTATGAAAAATGGCAAAAGATGAGGGGAAAACAATCTATTTTTTGTTTTAATATGGTTTATGTAGGAGGACAAACATGACACAAACCTCCCTAATTGTTATAAAGCACACTGTTTCTATTAAACATGCTTCACTGATTCGAGTATTTGGCGAGCGCCGTTTTGTCCTACTAATTTTGGCGGTCCTTGAACTCACCTTAGTTTGTTTACATGTATAACTTTCTAGGACGTGTTTTATGCCACATCTTTTTCTGTCTCATTTTGTCCACCAAACTTTTAAGGTTCTGCATGAAAGGTGAGTTTTGTTGATGTTATTGACTTGTTGGAGTGCTAATCAGACATATTTGGTCACTGCATGACTGCAAGCTAATCGATGCTAACATGCTATTTAGGCTAGCTATATGTACATATTGCATCATAATGCCTCATTTGTAGCTATATTTGAGTTCATTTAGTTTCCTTTAAGTCCTCTTAATTCAATTTATATCTAATGACACACTATCTGTATGTAATATGGCTTTTAATTTTTTGCGGCTCCAGACAGATTTTTTTTTGTATTTTTGGTCCAATATGGCTCTTTCAACATTTTGGGTTGCCGACCCCTGGAATATACGCTACAGTAGAGGCTGGGGTTACGTTATGCATCCCGTAGTTGCGAGACCTGTTGTGGCTCAATATTGGTCCATATATAAGGCGCACCGGATTATAAGGCGCACTGTCAGCTTTTGAGAAAATTGGAGGTTTTTAGGTGCGCCTTATAGTGCGGAAAATACGATAGTCTTTCTCCACTGCAGTTCCATATGTTGGATCTGGTGTCATGCGAGACCGTTTTGTGGGAGGGAGTTAATTCGGAAACTGTCAAAGTTCCATTTACCAAATCACCAAAAATGATTCCCAAGCGCGGCCACTGCTGCTGCTCAATGCTCCCCTCATCTCCCAGGGGGTGAACAAGGGGATGGGTCAAATGCAGAGTACAAATTTCACCACACCTACTGTGTGTGTGACTATCATTGGTACTTTAACTTTAACTTTAAACAACTTATGGGAGAATATGCACTCTGGATGAAAAGTAAACCGAGATGTGGGGACGGCGTGGCGCAGTTGGGAGAGTGGCTGTGCCAGCAACCTGAGGGTTCCTGGTTCAATCCCCACCTTCTACCATCCTAGTCACGTCCATTGTGTCCTTGAGCAAGACACTTCACCCTTGCTCCTGATGGGTCCTGGTTAGCGCCTTGCATGGCGATGTCACGCCAAATTTCTTCCCCCTACAAACCCCCCCCCCCCCCCCCCCATTTACTTCCAGGGTCATTTCCTCTTATTTACGTATTTCCTCTTACGTCATTGACAGCGATCGATAGAATCCAAATCTCCTGAAAATGGTGGTGTCACTGAATGACATTTGTCTTTATCTTTCCCAGGGGACTTATGTCAAACACCAGCAGGCTTTGAAAAATTCCAGGCGGAGTGTTAGGGAAAATTTCAGGCGGAGTGTTAGGGCCGCTGCTGGGAACGTCTGTCTTCGTGGTAACGTGCAAAAAATATTAATTAATATATAATACTGTTAAATGTCTGTACTTTAAATCAACATTATTGTTGAAACCATTTCACTAATATTAATTAATATATAATACTGTTAAATGTCTGTACTTTAAATCAACATTATTGTCGAAACCATTTCACTAATATTAATTAATATATAATACTGTTAAATGTCTGTACTTTAAATCAACATTATTGTTGAAACCATTTCACTAATATTAATTAATATATAATACTGTTAAATGTCTGTACTTTAAATCAACATTATTGTTGAAACCATTTCACTAATATTCATTAATATATAATACTGTTAAATGTCTGTACTTTAAATTAACATTATTGTTGAAACCATTTCACTAATATTAATTAATATATAATACTGTTAAATGTCTGTAATTTGTCCGATTAATACAGACGTTTTGTTAATGCTATATTATTTATAAAAAAAAACAATTAAAAAAAACAAGTATCCTTCCAGCGACGGGCAGTCAAAGCCGAAGTGTTATCGATCGCTGTCAATGACGTAAGAGGAAATGACGTAAGTAAGAGGAAATTACGTAAGAGGAAATTACCCCGGAAGTAAATGGGGGGGGGGGGGTATATTGTAGCGTCCCAGAAGAGTTAATGCTGCAAGGGGTTCTGGGTATTTGTTCTGTTGTGTTTATGTTGTGTTACGGTGCGGATGTTCTCCCGAAATGTGTTTGTCATTCTTGTTTGGTGTGGGTTCACCGTGTGGCGCATATTTGTGACAGTGTTAAAGTTGTTTATACAGCCACCCTCAGTGTGACCTGTATGGCTATTGATCAAGTATTCCTTGCATTCACTTGTGTGTGTGAAAAGCCGTAGATATGTGACTGGGTCGGCACGCAAAGGCAGTGCCTTTAAGGTTTATTGGCGCTCTGAACTTCTTCTGAAATTTGGCGTGACAGCAGCTACCGCCCTCAGTGTGTGAATGTGTGTGTGAATGTGGAAATAGTGTCAAAGCGCTTTGAGTTCCTTAAAAAGGTAGAAAAGTGCCATACAAGTATAACCCATTTACCATGTAGAAGGTATATCCCACATTAAATACATGTAGTTTACACTACAGTAACATAACCACGTATATACGTCCAACAATACATCGTAGGTGGCTGATTTAGTGCGACAAGAACTAATCTGAAGTGCTAATAAGGGATATCATAGATGCGTATGTCATTGTTTACATTCAAAGCAGCCATCTTTGAAGGTGGTGAGACCGCTCCGACTTTCTGAGCCGGAAATCCCACCTCTGTTGTCTACTTGAAACTTCCGACTATGAACTCAGAAATTCCGACTTCCAAGTGCTAATGGACTGCACCGTTACTCAGTGCTTTTTATTTAGCTTTATTCTTTTGACACCTGAAAGACTTAGTGTCTTCACGAAGGATAAGGGTTGTGCAGTATACCAGTACTATTAATTAAATACATTAAAAACGGTACTATATTGCTTCTGACACAAAGGTCCGGGGTTCGATCCTGGGCTCGGGATCTTTCTGTGTGGAGTTTGCATGTTCTCCCCGTGACTGCGTGGGTTCCCTCCGGGTTCTCCGGCTTCCTCCCACCTCCAAAGTCATGCACCTGGGGATAGGTTGATTGGCAACACTAAAATTGGCCGTAGTGTGTGAATGTGAGTGTGAATGTTGTCTGTCTATCTGTGTTGGCCCTGCGATGAGGTGGCGACTTGTCCAGGGTGTACCTCTGTGTACCCCGCCACCCCGAAAGGGACAAGCGGGAGAAAATGGATGGATGGATGGATGGATGACGGCGTGACATTGCTGGTAAAACGAGCAAGAGGCGCATGTTAGGCAACGCATACGCACGGAGTACTTACAAGCAGAAACAGTGTGGAGACAATGTTAGGAACTGGTCAAGGGGGTGACCCCGGGATGCAGAGACGGGAGGCAAGTTTGAATAACAAAAGGGAATACATTTAATGAGTCCAAAAAGTGTAACAAAAAGCAATGGGGCAGAAGTGCACACCATGAATACTTAAATGAAACAGGTTCCTCAGTGGTCGGCAGGGGGAGAAGCCAGGTCACACTAAACACAGGGTAAAGTCCTTGTTGCCTCAAGGAGGCTAGGAAACAAACACAACAACGTTAGGAACTACAGGACTAAGGAAAAACAACGTACCAGGACTGACGAGGCGAAACAGGCACGTGCACGTGGAAGGTGCAGGATAAATTAACCGACAAGAGCCAGCTGTGGGAGGCGAGCTTAAATAGTCCTCGGTAGAAATAGGTTGCAGGTGTGCCTTAGTGTCCGCCCCTCGCTGGAGACTAATGAGCTGAGGAAACACATCACAAGAGAAGGCAGGGAAATAAAAACACAACAGACAAAACAGGAAGAATGGACGTATTTTGGCTTCAAAACTAACAAAAAAAGGAAATCTATAAACATAGCTCGCGAGCAGCTAATGTCCATTCACAGTCGGCAGTGTTTTAGCTACTTCTAAATTACTAGTCCTTGTCTCCATGGCAACAAATAAAGTAAGTTTCTTACAAGTATCATCCCTGCAGGACGAGGAATGGCTAAACATGCTTCACTACACACCATAGGAGGATACAATAGCTCACCGCTAACAGCAAGCTAGCGCTCCTTAATGTAAACATAGTGTGGATCGATACAGACATCGACTGTAACGATAAACTGATACGTACAGGAGCCGTATATAGTCGATACTACAATGATTACAAGTTCTCATGTGTCCAGGGACATATTTCCTGGGTTTATAAACAATAAAAATGTAAAAAGATTTTGTGATAATAAAAAATATTATCACAAAATCTTTTTACATTTTTATTGTTTATAAACCCAGGAAATATGTCCCTGGACACATGAGAACTTTTAAGTATGACCAATGCATGATACCTGTTACTACTTGGTATCGGATTGATACCGGAATTTGTGGTATCACACAAAACGTATGTAACGTATCAAACAACAGAAGAATAAGTGATTATTACATTTTAACAGAAGTGTAGATAGAACATGTTAAAACAGAAAGTAAGCCGATATTATCAGTAAATAAACAAATAGATGAATCCATCATCATCATGACACAATATGTTGCTTCATACCTTGGCAGCCAATTTAGGAGCCTTTGTTTGCTAATTCACTACTAGAAGTTGTCTTGTATGTTTACTATTTTATTGAATGACAACATTATTTGATTGCAATAAGAAGCATATGTTAAATTTAAGTATCAATCATTTTGGTATCGGTATCGGTACCAAATATTGGTACCGATACCAATATATATAAAATTATTGATAACAGCGGTAAAACTCTCGACAGGTAGCATTACAGTTTTGAATTGACATTATCGAAAAACCTTGATTGATAGCCACACTTTGATAAACCGTCGGAAGGACTGGCGCTAGTTTGCTAGCTAAAACGCTAACATGAATACAAGAGACATGAACGTCTTTCCCAATTAAGAAACATTATAGCACAATCTAATATATAAATAATATACAAAAACAGAGATGGCCCAAAAGGACAAGCGGTAGAAACTGTGGTAGACCTGCTCAGTGGCCTAGTGGTTAGAGTTTCCGCCCTGAGATCGGTAGGTCGTGAGTTCAAACCCCGGCCGAGTCATACCAAAGACTATAAAAATGGGAGCCATTACCTCCCTGCTTGGCACTCAGCATCAAGGGTTGGAATTGGGGGTTAAATCACCAAAAATGATTCCCAGGCGCAGCCACCGCTGCTGCTCACTGCTCCCCTCACCTCCCAGGGGGTGAGGGTGATGGGTCAAATGCAGAGGATAATCTCACCACACCTAGTGTGTGTGTGACAATCATTGGTACTTTAACTTTAAAATGGATGGATACATACCGTATTTTTCGGACTATAAGTCGCAGTTTCTTTCATAGTTTGGCCGGGCTCCTGTGCGACTTATATATGTTTTTTTCCTTTTTTATTATGCATTTTCGGCAGGTGCGACTTATACTCCGGTGCGACTTATACTCCGAAAAATACGGTAAACACATTACTGTCTGAGCATCTAAGATATTCAATTGTGTACAGAATGATCAATATTTACTTGGAGGAATATGACACAGAGGTATTTTTACGGTGCGCTCAAGGACCGCTGAAAAGAGTAGGACATCACAACGCCCACCAGAACACGCTTATCAGTCGAGCATAAGAAACACACGACATGCAAAATAGTGGGCTATTTAACAGTGGGTCTATTTATTTTACTTATATAAAAAACTCTAAATAGTGTGTCTATAAGTACTTTTTCAGCATATTAAACAATACTGCGATACTGGTAAATGGGTTATACTTGTATAGTCCTTTTCTACCTTCAAGGTTCTCAAAGTGCTTTGACGCTATTTCCACATCCACCCATTCACACACACATTCACACTGACCTGTTAAGTGCACTGCGCCTGGTCCGCCCCATGTTGTTTAGTGTTATAAAAGCAAATACATGTGACTATGAGTATTTGGTAACAACATTATTATGAAAAAGTCCTCCTCTTCATAAAAAACGTGTATTCACAGTGATAGAGCGTCTGAATTTAAAGTAAAAATAAAAAAAAACCTCCAAAGGCATCGCTGCCTCACCTTGAAGGTTATCGCACGCCATTGCCCCATTCTGGCTTCCCTCCGCTGGCTCCCGGGTTCATTTTAGAATTCATTTAAAAATTGTATTGATTGTTTTTAAATCTCCTAATTGATCAGCACCTCAATATACACTATATTGCCAAAAGTATTTGGCCACCTGCCTTGACTCACATATGAACTTGAAGTGCCATCCCATTCTTAACCCATAGGGTTCAATATGATGTCGATCCACCTTTTGCAGCTATTACAGCTTCAACTCTTCTGGGAAGGCTGTGCACAAGATTATGGAGTGTGTTTATAGGAAGTTTAGACCATTCTTCCAAAAGTGCATTGGTGAGGTCACACACTGATGTTGGTCGAGAAGGCCTGGCTCTCAGTCTTCGTTCTAATTCATCTCAAAGGTGTTCTATCGGGTTCAGGTCAGGACTCTGTGCAGGCCAGTCAAGTTCATCCACACCAGACTCTGCCGTCCATGTCTTTATGGACCTTGCTTTGTGCAGTGCTGCACAGTCATGTTGGAAGAGGAAGGGGCCCGCTCCAAACTGTTCCCACAAGGTTGGGAGCATGGAATTGTCCAAAATGTTTTGGTCTCCTGGAGCATTCAGAGTTCCTTTCACTTGAACTAAGGGGCCAAGCCCAACCCCTGAAAAACAACCCCACACCATAATTCCTCCTCCACCAAATTTCACACTCGGCACAATGCAGTCCGAAATGTAGCGTTCTCCTGGCAACCTCTAAACCCAGACTCGTCCATCCTACTGCCAGATGGAAAAGCGTGATTCATCAGTCCAGAGAAGGTGTCTCCACTGCTCTAGAGTCCAGTGGCAACTTGCTTTACACCACTGCATCCCACGCTTTGCATTGGACTTGGTGATGTATGGCTTAGATGCAGCTGCTCGGCCATGGAAACCCATTCCATGAAGCTCTCTGCGTACTGTACGTGGGCTAATTGGAAGGTGACATGAAGTTTGGAGCTCTGTAGCAACTGACTGTGCAGAAAGTCTTTGCACTATGCGCTTCAGCATCCGCTGACCCCGCTCTGTCACTTGGTTCCTGAGTTGCTGTTGTTCCCAAACTCTTCACTTTTCTTATAATAAAGTTGACTTTGGAATATTTAGGAGCGAGGAAATTTCACGACTGGATTTGTTGCACAGGTGGCATCCTATGACAGTTGCACGCTGGAAATCACTGAAAGCGGCCCATTCTTTCACAAATGTTTGTAGAAACAGTCTCCATTAGAGATGCGCGGTTTGCGGACACAACCGCGGAGTCCGCGGATTATCCGCGGATCGGGCGGATGAAATTAAAAAAACTAAGATTTTATCCGCTCGCGGGTCGGGTCGGGCGGATTAATTTTTTTTTTTTTTTTTTTTTTTGCGGGTGGCAGTTAAACCAATTCGGAAATATATATACATAGTTAAATGTTGTTACCCACATACAAAAAACGAGCAGGCACCTGCTGCATATGCCACAACAGAAGAAAAAAAAAGAAAAGAGATGGACACTTTTACGGAGCGGAGAAGGGACGCCTCGCCGGGGTCCGGGACCAAGGCCCCTTCCCCCGAGAGGGCCCCACCGGGAGCCGTAGCTGAGGCGATCCGCGAGAAGGGCCCGACGCACGTCCAGGGTCACTACCGCGCCCACCGCACCGACACCCCGCCTCGTCCGCTTTCGCCGCGGCCGGCGTCACGCGCAGCAGGTAAACAGCTTACCTGCCCGCCACCCCCGTGGCCAGGGGCTCGTAACATGGGTCACTCCGCGCGCTCCGCCCGCGCAGCTTACCTGCTTGCCACCCCTGTTGCCGGGGGCGCGTAACAGGGGTCACTCCGCGCGTAGTGCGCTCATGAAAGGGGTGGGGCTCACCCTGGTTGATATAGAGAGCAGGACGGTGGCCATGGAAGTTGGAACCCGCTAAGGAGTGTGTAACAACCCACCTGCCGAATCAACTAGCCCTGAAAATGGATGGCGCTGGAGCGTGGGCCCATATCTGGCCGTCGCCGGCAGCGAGACGCGCTTGGAGGTGCGCTCAGCGCGGCTCCCATATGATTGCGCACTGGTGTGCGTCTGGGTCGTGACAGCGTGGCACGCGAATGTCTGTGCATTGGATCAGTCTCCTTTCTTTAACAGGCAAAAGCTTTATAACCTCACCATACCTGCCAACTTTTAAATCAGAAAAACCTAGTAGCCAGGGTCCAAGGGCCGCAGGCCCCGGTAGGTCCAGGACAAAGTCCTGGTGGAGGGTTCAGGGCTTCGCCCCCCGACGCAAAATGACTATTAGCATTCAGACAGGTTAAAATGTTGCTAAAACCATCACTTTTCTATCAGTCACAGTGACTTTTCAAAACAAAAATATTACAGAAAAAATCATATGGGTTGATTGACATGTTTATTCTGTAAGCTAACTTCAATAGTTTGAAATTATTTTGACAGTTAATGCCAGTTATCCTGTCAACCTTTCACAAGACTTCAATTTGTTAATTGAAAGTATAAATAGTATAAACACTTTTTACAGTATGTCGTGCTGTGAAATACAGCCGACAGGATTGCGCATGCATGGTGCAGGAGAACAAAGGACTTCTTTCATTTAAGGTTTGTGATAAACCATCAAACTCATTCGTTAAAAGGACTCTATAGTAATATAAAGCGAATTTTTCTGGACATTATCATGCAAGAAAAGTTTATTTTTGGGATCGCGATCACCGCGTAATGATTTTTAAAGGTTGCATTACATTATTAACTGTCCCATGTGATCAGCCAGTGCGATTGGAAGTCCATGCTCAATTATTGCCTCCGTAAATAAAACTTCGGCATTTATCACATCCAAAGAATCTGTTTGGGCGACGAAAAACGTTGAAAGTTTTCCACTTGTATCGCTAGCAACGGCATTAGACTTGTGTTTTTTTGTCCCAACGTGGTCTTTTACATCGCTAATTCCTCCGTGTCCGATCGAAAAATCTTGTCTGCACAAGGTGCAATTCGCGTAGTTTTCACCCTTTTTTTAAATTTTTTTATTAATATTAGATATATAACAACGGGCGGATGGTGGGCGGGTGAAGTTCTGATCAAACGTTACATCGGGTGGATGGCGGATGGTTGACGACTTTCTGACGCGGTTGCGGATGAAATAATTGCCTATCCGCGCATCTCTAGTCTCCATGCCTAAGTGCTTGATTTTATACACCAGACCAAGTGATTAGGACACCCGATTCTCATCATTTGGATGCGTGGCCAAATACTTTTGGCAATATAGTGTATTTCTGACCTCTTACATGTCTAAACCTCCACAAGGTCTGTGCAGTCTGCTGGTCAATGGCTAAGTGTGGTTCCTAAAGACCAGCTTCAAATCTCGTGTTTTATTACCGATGCAGCACTGCCCTGAACATGAATAGTTTTCAAATAAATACACTGTGTATACTTTTTAGCCTATTTTTCCTGAGTCTTAAGTCCTTAGAAACACCTGTTTGGACCTTTTTGTTCCACAAGATTTGATGTGTTCAAAGCCACCAGCTACCAAACACGTTGAACCCACGGGTGTCATTTTCTAGGAATTGTGCGCTGTACTTAACAGCGGTGACTCACATCCCGCTCTGACTTTGCTTTTGTGTTGCATTTTAAGAGACTGCCTTCATGCAGATGCTGTTCGTCTTTTCAACAACGGAACGCCACTGTCAGCTATCGCTTCGGCATAAATCCTTAACGGAACAGAGCCGCCGCTTTGTCACTGCTGTATGCGCCTTGAAGGGGTCATGTTGTCATTTCATTTCAAACACTTCCTTGTGGTCTACATAACATGGAATGGTGGTTCTTTGGTCAAACTGTTTCATAGATTAGGTGTTACAGATCGCTTTCCAGCCGCTTTCTGACTGTTTCTTCAGATGTGCTGTTTTGTAGGCTGACTTCTCCCTGTCAGCAATGTAGTTTTTAGCGCTTCCATAGCGAGTGTTACCTACTGGGAGGAGTAGACGGCACAGACCACAAGGGGGCGTAGTATCTCTGTTTTATCACATATATATATCCATCCATCCATCCATTTTCTACCGCTTATTCCCTTTGGGGTCGCGGGGGGCGCTGGAGCCTAGCTCAGCTACAATCGGGCGGAAGGCGGGGTACACCCTGGACAAGTCGCCACCTCATCGCAGGGCCAACACAGATAGACAGACAACATTCACACTCACATTCACACACTAGGGCCAATTTAGTGTTGCCAATCAACTTATCCCCAGGTGCATGTCTTTGGAGGTGGGAGGAAGCCGGAGTACCCGGAGGGAACCCACGCAGTCACGGGGAGAACATGCAAACTCCACACAGAAAGATCCCGAGCCCGGGATTGAACCCAAGACTACTCAGAACCTTCGTATTGTGAGGCAGATGCACTAACCCCTCTGCCACCGTATATATATATATATATATATATATATATATATATATATATATATATATATATATATATATATATATATATATATTTACATATATATATCTATCTATATATATATCCATAGCGAGTGTTACCTACTGGGAGGAGTAGACGGCACAGACCACAAGGGGGCGTAGTAGCTCTATGTTTTATCATATATATATATATATATATATATATATACATATATATATATATATATATATATATATATATATATATATACATATATATATATATATATATATATACATATATATATATACATATATATATGTATATATATATATATATATATATATATATATATATATATATATATACATATGTATATATATACATATATATACATATATATATATATATATATATATATATGTATATATGATAAAACAGAGCTACTACGCCCCCTTGTGGTCTGTGCCGTCTACTCCTCCCAGTAGGTAACACTCGCTATGGAAGCGCTAAAAACTACACTATACTTAGCCATATATATATATATATATATATATATATATATATATATATATATATATATACATATACATACATATACATACATACATATATATATATATATATATATATATATATATATATATATATATATACATATACATACATATACATACATATATATATATATATATATATATATATATATATATATATATATATATATATATATATATGTAAACAACAGTATAATAAACTCAAGAATGGAGTGTGACTAAATTCAAGAGTGTATGGTGTGAGACTATGTGTGGGAATTACTTGCTGAGTGTTACTGTGAGTGTTGAGCGGGAGGCGGAAGTCCTGGAGGGGAAAGGCAGGCTCGAACGTCTGTGAGACAGGCAGGTTGTCGGGGGGGCATAGCGAGGCGTCAACAGGTCCGTGTCCAAGCAGGGGTCAAGGATCGAGGGAGGCTGTCCGGAATCCAGAGAACAGTCGAGGCACACAGCTCGATTACAGGAGACAGGGAAAGCAATGCGGGAAACACGAAGGACATAAGACGCGGGAACTGGGAAGGCACAGAGAGAGAGAGCAAGCACGCGGGAGGGGAGCCAGAGACGCAATAGCTTACTGTGTACAGAGAACTACGTTCCGGCACTGGATCATCGGGTACGCTGGTTTTTATGCCGTCTGCCCTCATCAGACCCAGGTACACTGATTGCAGATTGCTTGCAGCCGAGCAGGGGCGTGGCCGTGGTGCGGGAAGAGCGAGCAGAGGCGTGTCCCGGCGCGCCTCCTGAGCAGAAGGAATGCGGGACTGCGCATGCGCCGTGACAGCGAGTCTACTGATAGATGTACGTTCGAACTATACGCTACTTTGTATTGGCAAACGCATCAGCGGAGGATGCACGTGCATGTACGAACCAGTCTGCCCCACAACAAGAGAGAGAAAAGGAAGGAGTTTAGTGACTACGTCGGACTACAATTGCGGACTCGCGCAAAGCTCTTCGGGTAAATTTATACCATATATGGATAATCCACTGACGTCATCATTTGGAAAAAATGGCATAAATTGTGCAAATTTGTTAGTTTGGAGTAAATAAGAAGAAAGGAAAGATTGTTCTGTAAATATCTCCACAATGCTTATGTTGGGTTGTTTAAAAAGCCGCTGCCTGACCAGGGCTCAGAAAATCAGCAGATCCCACCCCCACCAAGAACTGTTTTCACTGCTGGACTCTGGAAAGAGGTTCCGCAGCCTCCGTAGCAGAACCTCCAGGTTCTGTAACAACTTCTTCCCTCAGGCCATAAGACTCTTGAACGCATCATAATAATCCCCTCAATTCCCCCCAAAAACGGATTAACTCGCTGGAATATAAAGACAATATAATATAAATCCATAAACCTGGATGCATATGCAAAAGTGCAATACATTTATCTGTACAGTAATCTATTTATATCTGCACCTTATGTTGTAAATGCAAACACTCTGCACCTTATTGCTCTTTTATCCTGCACTACAACAAGCTAACTTTTCATTCATTTCTCATTTGTTTTTTTTCGTTCTTTCTTCTTTCCTTTCTTTCTTCTTTACTTCCTTGCTCCTTACCTTCCTTCCCTCCTTTCTTCCTTACCCGTTTCCTTTCTTTGTTCCTTTTTTCCTTCCTTGCTTCACTCGCTCCTTTGCCCCTTTGTTTTTTCCTTCCGTTGTTCCCTGCTGCTTTCCTTCCTTCCTTCTTTCCTCCTTCTTCAATTAATTATTTTTTTTCCTTTCTTGCGTCGTCCTTGCTTTTTTCCTTTCTTCCTTCTTTCCTTTCCTTTCTTCTTTCTTTCCTTCTCTCCGTTGTTCCTTGCTTCTTTCCTTCCTTCTTTAATTCGTTACTTTTTCTTCCTTGCCTCCTTTGCTTTTTCTATTCTTTCTTTACTTTCTTCTTTCTTTGTTTCCTTCTTTCCTTCCATTGTTGCTTGCTTCTATCCTTCCTTCCTTATTTCCGTCATTCTTTTTTTCTCCTTCCTTGCTTTTTTCCTTCCTTCATTCTAACCTTTCTTCATTAATTTGCCTGTTCCTTCCTTTCCTCCTTCTTTCATTCCTTTCTTCATTCCTTGTTTCTTTCCTATCTTCCTTCTTTCCTTCCTTTCTTCTTTCTTTCCTTCCCTCCGTTGTTCCTTTCTTCTTTCCTTCCTTCTTGAATTCATTATTTTTCCTTCCTTGCCTCCTTTGCTTTTTCCATTCTTTATTTACTTTATTCTTTCTTTGTTTCCTTCTTTCCTTCCATCGTTGCTTGCTTCTATCCTTCCTTCCTTATTTCCGTCATTCTTTTTTTCTTCCTTCCTTGCTTTTTTTCCTTCTTTCATTCTTACATTCCTTCATTAATTTTGCTGTTCCATCCTTTCTTCCTTCTTTCATTCCTTTCTTTGTTCCTTGTTTCCTCCCTTTCTTCCTTCTTTCCTTCCTTTCGTCTTTCTTTCCTTCCCTCCGTTGTTCCTTGCTTCTTTCCTTCCTTCTTTAATTCATTATTTTTCCTTCCTTGCCTCCTTTGCTTTTATTCATTCTTTCTTTACTTTCTTCTTTCTTTGTCTTTTGTTTCTTCCCTTCCATTGATGCTTGATTCCATCCTTCCTTCCTTATTTTCTTCATTCTTTAATGATTTTTTCCTTCTTTGCTTTTTTCCTTTCTTCCTTCTTACCTTCCTTTATTAATTTCTTGTTTCTTTCCTTTCTTCCTTCTTTCATTCCTTGTTTCCTTCCTTACTTCCTTCTTTACTTTCTTGCTGTCCGTTCTTCGCTCCTTTCCTTTCTTTCTTTTTTTCTTCCTTCCATTTTTTATTGCTTCTTTCCTTCCTCTTAATGGATTCCTTCCTTGTTTCTTTCCTTCCTTCTTTCCTTTTTTGCTTCTTTACTTACTTACTTTGTTAGTTGCTCGCTCTTTTGTTTCCTTCCTTTCATTCCCTGCTTCCTTTTTTCCACCCTTCCTTCCTTCCTTGTCATCTTGTCAGTGTTTGGTTTGAAGGTAAAACTGACACCAGGCCCAGTTTGGGCTTCACAATGTCCCAGTTGCAACATATTGGAATTCATCTCTTCCCTCAATGTAGCGCAGCTTCAGAGTTGGCAGCACTCATGCAGCCTCAGACCACCACCATGCTCTACTGTAGCATAGCAGGCCATTATCATCTTGCTTCTCACTTGTGTTGGCAGATATTTAGACAATCATTTAGTTGTGTCGACTCATTTTCAGTGGACAGCAAATCTCTATTGCTATACAAGCTGTACACTGACTACACTAAAGTATGTCCAAGTTTATTTTCTGCAGTCCTTTCAATAGCGTGAGGGCTGCACTTCCCCTGTAGTTTATTGTTTGTTCATGAAAGTTTACACGTGTAGTGAAATACTGTATATTCACTCGGCACATTTTTACTACCTTTTTGTTTCGGGCCGTATTTACTGTCTGCGTGCCATAAAACACCAGCGGCGATTCTTCTTCGGATGGAATGAGAAAGGGAGAAAAGATTTAAATCCAAACTCTGAGCGCAAGCAGAGTGAATATCAATCAAAAGAAGAGGAAACGCACAAGAATTTCAATCAGGCAGCTCCCGATTTAAATATCTATGTTCTTTCTGGAAGCTGGAGGAACTTACTAGATTTATTGCCCTCATGCATAACTTACTCTGATCAGTTTTTCATTTTGTAATAGATTTGCTTTAAATAAACGGAATTACAATCATTAAACAAAAGTCACCAAATTCCAGCAAATACACTATATTGCCAAAAGTATTTGGCCACCTGCCTTGACTCACATATGAACTTGAAGTGCCATCCCATTCCTAACCCATAGGGTTCAATATGATGTCGGTCCACCTTTTGCAGCTATTACAGCTTCAACTCTTCTGGGAAGGCTGTCCACAAGGTTGCGGAGTGTGTTTATAGGAATTGTCCACCATTCTTCCAAAAGCACAATGGTGAGGTCAGTCTCTGTTCTAATTCATCCCTAAGGCGGTTTATCGGGTTCAGGTCAGGACTCTGTGCAGGCCAGTCAAGTTCATCCACACCAGACTCTGTCATCCATGTCTTTATGGACCTTGCTTTGTGCACTGGTGCACAGTCATGTTGGAAAAGGAAGGGGCCCGCTTCAAACTGTTCCCACAAGGTTAGGAGCATGGAATTGTCCAAAATGTTTTGGTATCCTGGAGCATTCAAATTTAATTTCACTGGAACTAAGGGGCCAAGCCCAACTCCTGAAAAACAACCCCACACCATAATTCCTTCTCCACCACATTTCACACTTGGCACAATGCAGTCCGAAATGTAACGTTCTCCTGGCAACCTCCAAACCCAGACTCGTCCATCAGATTGCCAGATGGAAAAGCGTGATTCATCAGTCCAGAGAACACGTCTCCACTGCTCTAGAGTCCAGTGGCGACGTGCTTTACACCACTGCATCCCACGCTTTGCATTGGACTTGGTGACGTATGGCTTAGATGCAGCTGCTCGGCCATGGAAACCCATTCCATGAAGCTCTCTGCGTACTGTACGTGGGCTTATTGGAAGGTCACATGAAGTTTGCAGCTCTGTAGCAACTGACTGTGCAGAAAGTCTTTGCACTATGCGCTTCAGCATCCGCTGACCCCTCTCTGTCATTTTACGTGGCCTACCACTTGTTGGCTGAGTTGCTGTTGTTCCCAAACTCTTCCAGTTTCTTATAATAAAGCTGACAGTTGATTTTGGAATATTTAGGAGTGAGGTAATTTCACGACTGGATTTGTTGCACAGGTGGCATCCTATGAGAGTTCCACGCTGGAAATCACTGAGAGCAGCCCATTCTTTCACAAGTGTTTGTAGAAACAGTCTTCATGCCTAAGTGCTTGATTTTATACACCTGTGGCCGGGCCAAGTGATTAGGACACCTGACTCTCATCATTTGGACGGGTGGCCAAATACTTTTGGCAATATTGTGTATGTTATGACATCATTTTAATAGTTTTGTCAAGCCACCCCAGCGTGCTCAAACAATCTGTGATAATACTGTATCATCTATTTAGCTTTCAGACTTGTCAAGTCTTAAGTCTGTATTCCTTTTTTTTTTTTTTTTTTAAATCAATTCTTCACGCACGATTTAAGAGGGATGTGGTAAAAACTAAACCTAACCTACACTTAACTTGTGCACCTATGTAAGGACAAAACATGCGCATTCAACTTAGGTACTTATTTTGTGTACTTTGTAAGTGCACTTGCCATGTGTACTTAACTTGTGTCCTAAGTGCAGCTCCCGCTCTTCAACATGTCAACCAATTTGAACATTGAAGACATTCTTACATTCAAAGTATTTCCACCTTCATTCTACATTCCATCAGCATTTCACTTGAGCTTCAGCATTGCAGCATTCACACGTAAACTAGTTATTATTTGTTGTTTTTTATTGTTACTTTTTAATTCTGATAAACAAGAGTAAAAGTGAACCGCTATTGTTTTATAAAGTTAAAACTACAGCAGTATTTTGGTAGAAGTGTTACAAAAACTTTAAAAAAGTGAATTAGTGGTCATTATCTTGCATTCAAAGACATAATTGGCCTCGTTATCAAGACCCCATGACACTGAAATACATTTCAGCCGAAGAACAGAATGAACGGGTCTGCACTCTCTTTAAATGGCGACACCTGCAGAGTTGCTCTTTTCCTCCGCTAGCACTTAGCGTCCAAAATTCACTTAAAGATGCAATTAGTGCCTTTTTCCAGCAGCCACTTTAAACCGTGTCGACCAAGGCGGTCTCAGCACGTCTTTCCGTTAACATTCCCTTTTTTGGGGCAAAATGACCATTTAATGCACGACAGGTGCAGAACTACGTCAAACAAGTCCAACTAGTGAGCAAGAAATCCGAAAAACAGAGCTTAGCTACAGCTGCAGTTGATAACATTGCCCTTTGGTCCTGAAGGCGTAAGGTAAGGTCAAAGTTTAAACAAGATCGCATGTGTTTGGGAAAGCTAACTCGTCTACTCCCAAATCTACGGAGCTCCTTAAGGGACATGGATGTTTTGCGAGATCTCGCAATACTTTTTGCGAGTTCTCGCCCAAAAATTTTTTCCTACGTCAGTGAACCGGAATTAAAACAGACACAGCGATGGAGGAGCCACCCTTTGCTCTGATTACTGCTTTGCACACTCTTGGCATTCTCTCGATGAGCTTCAAGAGGTGGTCACCTGAAATGGTTTTCACTTCACAGGTGTGCTTGAAGCTCATCGAGAGAATGCCAATAGTCTGCAAAGCCGTAATCAGAGCAAAGGGTGGCTATTTTGAAGAAACTAGAATATAAAACATGTATTCAGTTATTTCACCTTTTTTTGTTGAGTACATAACTCCACATGTGTTCATTCATAGTTTTGATGCCTTCAGTGACAATCTACAGTGTAAATAGTCATGAAAATAAAGAAAACGCATTGACTGAGAAGGTGTGTCCAAACTTTTGGCCTGTACTGTATATCAGTGACTTCATCACAGTCAGATTTACAAACTTATGAACCCTAAAGAGTATCTTATTCACCATTTGATTGGCAGCAGTTAACGGGTTATGTTTAAAAGCTCATACCAACATTCTTCCCTGCTTGGCACTCAGCATCAAGGGTTGGAATTGGGGGTTAAATCACCAAAAATGATTCCCGGGCGCGGCGCCGCTGCTGCCCACTGCTCCCCTCACATCCCAGGGGGTGATCAAGGGATGGGTCAAATGCAGAGGACAAATTTCACCACACCTAGTGTGTGTGTGACAATCATTGGTACTTTAACTTAACTTTAACTTTACACATACAAACTGTAGCACACAAAAAAGCACATTTAATTAAAAAAAACGTTATTATGGTCTTACATGTATGTAATATATTGGGTTGGAGGCAATAACCAGGCGAGGTGATGAAGTACGTCTCTTTACTGTAGACTTCAGAACAGACTTAACACACTTGACGTCAGGTGCGCAACACCACGTAAATCGTTGGCCAACCAAAAAGTAACCACAGTACGCTATAGCCAACATTAACCAGGAGATGGCATCAGACAAACATAGATCACTCTATTACATTCCTCCTCTTTTAGAAATGTAGTAAGTGTAAGTTACTCAAAAGAAATAAACAACCCAACCAAAAAATGCAGCAGCTCAATAAGAAGCCAAAAAGTGCAAAAACAATAATGTTTGTGTTGGAGGAGTTGTGAATGAATGAAATATGAAATCCGTACTGCAGTCTGCAGGTGTACCTAATGTTGTGGCCCTGTCATTCACAACTCCTCCAACACGAACATTTTTGTTTTTGCACTTTTTGGCTTCTTATTAAATAACTTTTTTAAATAGATTCAATCTTGCACGTGGAAAGTTAAAGTGTGGGCTTTAGTCGATATAACACTCCCTGACGGGAGTGTTGTATCGGCGGGAGTGCATTCTCTACCACCAGGAGGCGGGATTACTGTGAGCCTCACACAGTGCGTCTTCGCAGCAGTTTTATGATTGCTCAGCACAATAAATACTTTACACACATACAGTTGTTGACAAAATACACTGTACATTATATACCTCAGCTAACTAAACTATGGAAATGTATAATATAATTCATATAGCAATACGGTCTCACTGCACAGCAGGCCAGCAGTTAGCCGAGTCCGCAATCCATGGTGAGGCACAAATGAGTGACGTGCCTCAACTGGCTGCTGATCACCGCACCGTCTCTTCTCAGTATTTGAACGGCAAATGTGAAAATTCAGCGATTTTAAATAAAAATAATCTAAAACTGGTGAAGTTAAATGGAAAATAACTTTATAGTATAATCACTGGATACATATAACAATTAAATTTTTTTTTGTTTGTTTTTACATTTTTTTTCTTTCTTTCCTCTAGTGACTGCACGTCACTGCTCTATATATATATATATAATTCACTGATTGTTGCATAGCCAACGTACTGTGTGGAAGTGTGGGGTAGTGCCTGTAAAACATATTTAAATCCAATCTTCCTTCTGCAGAAAAGAGCCGTAAGAATCATAAGTGGATATGCATATAGGGAACCCACAAACCCAATATTCAAACAGTTAAACTTATTGAAATGCAATGAATTGGTAGAGTACAATATTTTGAAAATTATGTACAAAGCACATGCACAAATTCTGCCAAACAACATTCAAAACAGATTTGTTAAAAGAGGAAGTAGTTATAATCTAAAAGGAACTGAGCTATTTACTAAATCGAGATTTAGAACAGGGATGAAGGAAAGGAGTATTTCAATCAAAAGTGTTAGTTTATGGAACAATTTGACAGTGAAATAAAAGAATCAAAATCTCCTACTGTATTCCACAAAAATTAAAAAATCATGATTGTTATACATATATAAAATATATGTATAAATAAGAAAATAATATAATAAACAAGGAAATGGCCTGTGGCGAATCCGAAAGTGTGTACGGTGTGTGACTATGTGTGGGAATTAAATGTTGAGTGTTTCCAGTAGTGTTGAGTGAGAGGCGGAAGTCCAAAGAGGGGCAAGACTGGCTCGGGGGTTCGTGAGCAGGCAGGAAGTCGGGGGCAATAGAGAGGCGTCAAAGTTTGTGTCCAGGCGGGAGGTCAAGATCCAAAAAGTGCAGCCAGAGAACCAGAGGGGAACACAGGGACATGAGACACACATCTCGTAACGCGGGAACGGAGGAAGTCTGCTGGAAGACGACAAGGGGGACATGAGACCAATCAACACGGAGGGGGAGAAAGACAGAGAGAGAGAGTATGCATATAGCGAGTAGAATATCGGCTTACTGTACAGGAACAGGTAGCTACGTTCTGGCACAGGATGCAGGTTCGCACTGGCTTATGAAGGCAGATCCTCTCATCAGTGACAGGTGTGTTGATTGCTGATGATTGATTGAATGCAGCTGCTTGCTGCAGCCGGAGTGACGCGCACCGGCACACAGATGAATGCGCACTGGTGTGCGCCCAGGCAACAATGATGATGAAAATATATTATTTGGATTAAATGATTTAGGGATTTTGTTGTATGTTATGAAATATGTATGTTACAAACATATATAGCTAGTCTTCTGAGTTCAACAACAAATGTTGTAACTGTATGAATAGGGGGCAGATATGATACGTCTTTCTGGTCCTTTTCGTTCATTGTTTATTTTAAATGTTATGTTGATTGTTTGTGTTTGATAGATAAAACATGTTAAAAGATAAAGTAAGCAGATATTATCAGTAAATTAACAAGTAGATTAATAATTCATTTTCTACCACTTGTCCTTAATATTTTTGACAATAATAAAGAATAGAAAATGACACAATATTTTACTGCATATGTCAGCAGACTACTTAGGAGCCTTTGTTTGTTTACTTACTAATAAAAGACAAGTTGTCTTGTATGTTCACTATTTTATTTAAAGACAAACTTGCAATAAAAAACATATGTTTAATCTACCCTAAGATTTTTTGTTAAAATAAAGCCAGTAATGCCATTTTTTGTGGTCCCCTTTATTTAGAAAAGTACCGAAAAGTATCAAAATAATTTTGGTATCGTAACAACACTAGTTTGGCCATATATGAAAATCAGGGTAACATTCGGTGAAAGCTGTCAATCAAAAATGACAAAAGACAGAATGGACAGAAAGAAACATCCTTAATTAAGCGTTTCACTGACAAGAGCTTCAGTAACAAACACAACAGTTTGAGCTGTTTGGCATTCCAAATATGAAAGAAATGACAAAATAACCATAAAAGACTTTTTGAGGGTGTCGTTAATAATCCTATAAATGTAAACAGTGCTGTGTGACGTTATTATCCATCTTGCTATTGATGTTGTTTACACGCCGTCACTGCTCTGTATGTTTCATTTCCACACAAAGCAGATTTATCGGCAGGGTCTCTGTGATTCATAAAGGAGCAATAAGAAGAATGAAGTGTTCTAATACAACAAATCACACCTTTTCCAGCATGTTCTCCTTTTATCTCCGATTGCTGCTGCGATACAGGATTATTTGGACACTTCCTTTGTGTGACTTTGGTCAAGTGCATCGAACAACAAAAGTCTCCTTGAGAAAAGGACTCTAAGATACTTTATAAACTCTGCAGTTTGTCGCATAAACAAAATGAATGATGCATATAGGAGGATTATTAGATGAACCCTCTCTTTCAATAATTATTATATACTGTGTTTTCCGGACTATAGGGTGCACCGGATTATAAGGCGCACCGCCGATGAATGGTCTATTTTAAGGAGTCATATTATTATTATTTTTTTCTAAATGTAAAACACTTCCTTGTGGTCTACACAACATGTAATGGTGGTTCTTTGGTCAAAATGTTGCATGGATTATGTTTTACATATCATCTTCAAGCCGCTTTCTGACAGCTGTGGTTGGCTTAGGGGAAAGTCGTATGGCACCAACTCAATAAAAGTAAGAAAATACCGGCTTGTCAGGTCAATACAGTAATAGAAATATAATTTCTGAATGTTTTACAGTTGAACTTCTAAACTTAAACAACTCCGTGTTAGACCAACAACTTAAGGTTCTGTACTATATCGTAGTGTGCTGGGGGGGCAGCACATCTAAGAAGGACAGCTCCAGACTTTTTTTTTTTTTTTTTTTTTTTTTTTTTTTAGTCATGTATCTCGTGCGCACGAGAAAATTTTTATAAAGTTATAAAAATATTTACTTTTATTTTTTTTTAGACATGTTTCTCGTGCGCACGAGAAACTTTTTATAAAGTTATAAAAAAAAAAATGTTTTAATTTTTTTAGACATGTTTCCCGTGCGCACGAGAAACTTTTTATAAAGTTATAAAAATAAAATGTAATTTTTTTTTTTTTAAGACATGTTTCTCGTGCGCACTACAAACTTTTTATAAAGTTATAAAAATTATTATTTTTTATTTTTTTGGACATGTTTCTCGTGTGCACGAGAAACTATAAAAAGTTATAAAAATAAAATTTATAAAAAAAAATAAAAAATTTTTAAAGACATGTATCTCATGCACACGAGTTTCTCGAGATACATGTCTAAAAAAATTAAAAATATTTTTTTAATTTTTTTTTTTAACTTTATAAAAAGTTTCTCGTGCGCACTAGATACATGTCTTAAAAAAAATAAAATTAAATAAAAAAAGTGTTCCCCCCATGTCCCTTTAGGGGCTCCGTAGAAATGGCTTAGTGGTTAGAGTGTCCATCGTGAGTTCAAACCGAGTCATACCAAAGGCTATAAAAATGGGACCCGTTACCTCCCTGCTTGGCACTCAGCATCAAGGGTTGGAAATTGGGGGTTAAAATCACCAAAAATGATTCCCGGGCGCGGCCACCGCTGCTGCTCACTGCTCCCCTCACCTTCCAGGTGGGGTGATCAAGGGGATGGGTCAAACGCAGAGGACCAATTTCACCACACCTAGTGTGTGTGACAATCATTGCTACTTGGGGCGGTATTGCCCGGTAGGTAGAGTGGCTGTGCCAGCAACTTGAGGGTTCCAGGTTCGATCCCTCACTTCCGCCATCCTAGTCACTGCCGTTGTGTCCTTGGGCAAGACACTTTTACCCCACCTGCTCCCAGTGCCACCCACATTGGTTTAAATGTAACTTAGATATTGGGTTTCACTATGTAAAAGCGCTTTGAGTCACTAGAGAAAAAGCGCTATATAAATATAATTCACACTTCAGACTGGAGAAACTGATCAGGCGGGCCGGTTCTACGATCGGAATAAAACTGGACTCACTGGTGACGGTGGCAGAGAAGAGGACTGTGGAAAAACTCGTGAGCATCCTGGATGATGCCAGTCACCCTCTGCATACCGTTATCAGTAGCCAGAGGAGCCTGTTCAGTGCTAGACTGCTTCATCCCAAGTGCAGGACTAATAGACTCAAAAACTCCTTTGTCCCATATGCCATTAGACTGTACAACTCCTCTCTGAGGGGAGGGGGGTACTAGGATGACAGGGGATGCAAAACAATAACAGTGCAATACTTTTTCATAACATGGTCACTACTGCCTAGTTTCTCTTGTTATATTCTTATTTTACGGTTATATTTTTATTCTCATTGTTGCTTTTTATTTTTATTCTATTGTAATATTTTTCTATTTTGTTTCCATTTATACTTCCATTATTAACCTTTTACTTTTTAAATTCGATCTCAATTTTGTACACTGCTGCTGGAAATTAAATTTTCCTGAGGGAACTCTCCTGAAGGAATCAATAAAGTACTATCTATCTATCTATCTATCTATCTATCTATCTATCTATCTATCTATCTATCTATCTTAAAGGGGAACATTATCACAATTTCAGAAGGGTTAAAACCATTAAAAATCAGTTCCCAGTGGCTTATTTTATTTTTCGAAGTTTTTTTCAAAATTTTACCCATGACGCAATATCCCTAAAAAAAGCTTCAAAGTGCCTGATTTTAACCATCGTTATAAACACCTGTCCATTTTCCTGTGACGTCACATAGTGATGCCAATACAAACAAACATGGCGGATAGAACAGCAAGCTATAGCAACATTAGCTCTGATTCAGACTCGGATTTCAGCGGCTTAAGCGATTCAACAGATTACGCATGTATTGAAACGGATGGTTATAGTGTGGAGGCAGGTAGCGAAAACGAAATTGAAGAAGAAACTGAAGCTATTGAGCCATATCGGTTTGAACCGTATGCAAGCGAAACCGACGAAGACGACACGACAGCCAGTGACACGGGAGAAAGCGAGGACGAATTCGGCGATCGCCTTCTAACCAACGATTGGTATGTGTTTGTTTGGCATTAAAGGAAACTAACAACTATGAACTAGGTTTACAGCATATGAAATACATTTGGCAACAACATGCACTTTGAGAGTGCAGACAGCCCAATTTTCATCAATTAATATATTCTATAGACATACCCTCATCCGCTCGCAGATTTCTTTGACTTTATTGTTAGAAATGCATCTGCTTTGAGTTTCGTCGGTAAAGTATGCGGAACAAACGTCCAATTTTTTGCCACTTTCGCATCTTTGGGCCACTGGTGCAACTTCAATCCGTCCCTGTTCGTGTTGTTACACCCTCCGACAACACACCGACGAGGCATGATGTCTCCAAGGTACGGAAAATAGTCGAAAAAACGGAAAATAACAGAGCTGATTTGACTCGGTGTTTGTAATGTGTTTGAGAAAATGGCGGATTGCTTCCCGATGTGACGTCACGTTGTGACGTCATCGCTCCGAGAGCGAATAATAGAAAGGCGTTTAATTCGCCAAAATTCACCCATTTAGAGTTCGGAAATCGGTTAAAAAAAAAAAAGGTCTTTTTTCTGCAACATCAAGGTATATATTGACGCTTACATAGGTCTGGTGATAATGTTCCCCTTTAAGGGGAAAAAAGGCCTTTTAAAGTTGCATAAAAACGTTCAAACTGTCAACTTCTTTTGCTTTTCCTTTGACTTTTTATTTGACCATATGTAGAATATCGGACGTTTTGCAGTTATTTTTTGTTTTGTTTTTAGAACAACGTCAATATTTTGGAACCGACAAACTTCCACAACAAAGTATATTGCATATTTTTTTCCAAAGCAAACGTTATTTTTAAGCACAATAAATAGCGTTAGAGTGAACGTTTGTCTTAGTTTGGTATTGTCTTAAAGGGAAACTGCACTGTTTTTTGTAAATTTGCCTATGTTTCACAAACATTATGAGAGACAAGAAGACGAAAGTTTTTTTTTTTGTTTTTTTTTGCTCTCTAACATGTAAACATCGGCTCCTTCTCGGAGGCTAGCCATGCTGCTAATGAGAGCAATCAATTGTACTTCTAAATCACTTTAAAAAGGCATTCAAAAACTGTCAATACATTTATGTTCCGTAACCTGCAAAAGAACCAAGCGGTAGCAACATTGTTATTGTAAGAGCGAACACTGAATAACTATTTTTCCAGCGTATTAACAACATGATTGTAAAAGCTAGCTACGGAAAGTGTTAAGCTAGTTTCTACGTCAACATAAAACGCATTTCAGTTTGCAATGCATAACACTGGCACCAACTTGTACTGACATATTTCAGCACCTGTAAAGCAGGGGTGTCAAACTCAAATACAGAGTGGGCCAAAATTTAAAACTGAACTAAGCCGCGGGCCAAGGTTGAACAAATTAACCTTTTTAATAGGGACCCAAACAAGTTTTGCATTAAATATTGAACAAGCAAGGATTATATAACTATAGTGACATGCAAAATCGAGTTTCAAATAATAATAATAATAATAATTAAAACATATCAATGGCATATCAAATACAATTTAAATAAAAATTGAATGCCTCTTTTCTATTTGCAGCCTTCTGAGGTAAGTATCAACATTAACTTTTTCCACAGGCTAATACATTTGAAAATAAAATAATGAATAAACCAACCATTCTGGACTTTAAACTGCTCAGTTTGCAACACACTGATCTAATCTGATGTGCCCAAGCCAGATACCTGGCATCTTTTCTTGGATGCTAGTTAATTAATGTTGGGGCTCAGGCTTTGAGCTGAGGCAACCTTCATTATCGAACGAAGGTGTTCATCAGTCATTATATCTCGTAGTCCACCTGGACCACAGTCTTGGGGGCGTGCCTTACAGGCACTGCTTTTAACGTCCTCTACGAGCTGTCGTCACGTCCGCTTTTCATCCCTTCTAACAACGTGCCCGCCCAGTCACAAGATATGTGCGGCTTCTGTATGCACACACACGTGAATGCAACGCATACTTCATCAACAGCGATACAGTTTACACAGAGGGTGGCCGTATAAGCAACTTTAACATTGTTAGAAATATACGCCACACTGTGAACCCACACCAAACAAGAATGACAAACACTCCGCACCGTAACACAACATAAACACAACAGCACAAATACCCAGAACCCTTTGCAGCACCAACTCTTCCAGGACGCTACAAAATACAAAAGGGGACGTGACGATTTTTGGGAGGGGCACTGAAGTTTGGGAGTCTCCCGGGAGGGTTGGCAAGTATGAGAGTTAGCGGTGAATGCGGTGTACCGCGGCACCGCCGCTGCATACAATTGGCGGGCCAGCTCTAGTGTTAATTTGATATTGCCTCAAGGGCCAAGTGAAATTGCACGGCGGGCCGGAGTTTGACACCCATGCTGTAAAGTATTAGCCCACATTTCATGTTTTGTTTGCACACAGTTATCCAGACAGCGTATGTACTGTAGTTGTAATAACACGCATGACGTGCTGCGTATATCGTGAGTAATATTAAAGTGACTCACTCGATGGACAATTGTGCGTTTGGTCCAGCTGGCCGGGGGACATTTTTTCCCGGTTGATTTGGGTAAGCACTTCATTTATGTCGAAACAGCTTGGCTCCAAGTTCTACATTTATAGCGTCAAAGTCACTTTCACCTCACTCTGCTCCAACGTCTCACCCTTCCTTCGTGCTCGCTTCGAGAAGCCGTAGTTCATCCTCAGTATATTCAGAATTAAAAATATAAGGTTGTGAATCCTCATTTCTCCAATAATAGTCGTCTTTGTTGTCTGTTATCGATTCTGCCATGATTAGAACACACACACACGTTTGTTTCCGGACGTAGGAGCACACATTTGTTGCCAGAAGTCGGACGTGCGTTGCTATAGAAACAGAAATCAGTGCGCTGAAGAAATGGATTAAAATGATCAAAACAGGGTAAATATTGTACATATTACATATTGTTATGAAGGTGTCTGTTACTACATTATATATAGACTTGCAGTGTGAAAACAAAACATTGATGGAGGGTTTTGAAGTTGTTTTAGAGGGCTTTGAAGGTGATGGACTCCCGTTAGCCGCATCTTCCAAACTTTTTTTTATCATCTTTAAATTCCTAAGACAAATAACAAAAGCAAAATTCCCCTTCAGAGACTTACTTAGAGCGAGCTAGCTATTGTTAGGTATATTAGTGTACCTTTTAACCTAACTTCTGTTCAATGTATGATGGAGGTGAAGTTGTGTGTCATTTAATTGGACTGAGAAATTGCCTTGCTCAATTCCTAGAATGTTTTTTTTAAGAAGAAAAGCTTGTGTACCAAACTGTGCCCTTCAATTCGTCTTCTTGGTCAGCCCGCAATATGAAGTCTTCGGTACGATCAAATTTTAAACCCTTTTTTGGTTTGTTATTATTGTCCGTCATCTTTGACGCCAGAGCAAAAATGAATGTTTATTGTGAAATGAAATTTGGTCGCATGAAGGACAAACAAATTGCTTTGAGGATTGAAGGTGAGTCTGAGTGTTGACTTCTTTATTGAACTGCTGTGGCAGGATAGCATCATGGCAGTGCTTTGTGTTGACTTCTTAGGAAACCTTTTTGTCTTGCTGCTGAAGACAAAAATGTGTTTTGCAAAATATGCCAGCCAAAGAATAGAATAGCTTTATTGTCATTGCACTTACAAAATACAACAAGTTTCATTTTCAGTACAAGCATCCAAGAGCAGTCAAAAGTTGTACACATACACTTGTAAAGAATATAATGTCATGGCTGTCTTGAGTTTCCAATCATTTCTACAACTCTTATTTTTTTTGTGATAGAGTGATTGGAGCACATACTTGTTGGCCACAAAAATGAAGTTTGGTTCTTTTATGAATTTATTATGGGTCTACTGAAAATGTGAGCAAATCTGCTGGGTCAAAAGTATACATACAGCAATGTTAATATTTGGTTACTGTCAGGCTTGTCCCTGACAGTTTGGTCATGTTTTAGTTTTTCCTCTGTGTCTGTTCTTATTTTGTCTTTATTTCCTGCTTGTATCCCTGAGTGCTTTTTCCCCTCAGCTGTGGCTGATGTACACCTGGCCACACCTGGTGTCAATCAGCCAGCTACTATTTAGTCCTGCTTTGCCCTCCAGTCAGTGCTGGAGTATTGATTGTCAATGTACTCTGCTCATGTCATAGTTCCTTCGTGTCACAGTAAGTGTTTTTGTTTCTTGTCCACAGTTAGCCTTTGTGCTAGTTTTTGTTCATAGCCAAGTTTGTTCTCCACCTTGTGCGCGCCTTTTGTTTGTACCCTTTTGTTTGTTCTTGTTTTAGTGTTTAATTTAATCATGTTTTCCTGCACCAAGCCTGCCGTCTCTGCATCTTGGGGTTTGTCACCACCTACACCCTGTGACAGTTACATGTCCCTTGGCATATTTCATTGCAATAAGGCGCTTTTGGTAGCCATCCACAAGCTTCTGGTTGAATTTTTGACCACTCATCTTGACAAAATTGGTGCAGTTCAGCTTTTCTGACTTGGACTTGTTTCTTCAGCATTGTCCACACCTTTAAGTCAGGACTTTGGGAAGGCCATTCTAAAACCTTAATTCCAGCCTGATTTATCCATTCCTTTACCACGTTTGACGTGCGCTTGGGGTCATTGTCCTGTTGGAACACCCAACTGTGCCCAAGACCCAACCTCCGGGCTGATGATTTTAGGTTGTCCTGAACAATTTGGAGGTAATCCTCCTTTTTCATTGTCCCATTTAAAGCACCAGGTCCATTGGCAGCAAAACAGGCCCAGAGCATCATACTACCACCACCATGCTTGACGGCAGGCATAGTGTTCCTGGGATTAAATGCCTCACCTTTTCTCCTCCAAACATATTGCTGGGTATTGTGGCCAAATTGTTTTTTTTTTCAAGAGTTGTAGAAATGATTGGAAACTCAAGACAGCCATGACATTATGTTCTTTACAAGTGAATGTAAACTTTTGACCACGACTGTAAATAGCAAAAGATCGTCTGACAAGACATTTTGAACTTGCCCCCCTCTGTTAATTCCCAATATTTTTTTGTTTTGTCGCAGGGCTATAGCTATTGTCTCGATGGCGAGATTAAATAGGAGATGGGGGACACCCGATGGAGGGTGAAATGCTCCGAATCAATATTGTTAGCCTGTGGCATTGAGTGCAGAGTTTGAAGCCATTAAATAAAAGTTGTGCCTAATCAAATCTGTTTAATGATGTAAAAAGGTGTCCGTATTCGATTCGGTCAGAAGCTTTGTGTGCGTCCAATAAAATGACAATTTCTGGAAGCTGGGTGGAGTGTTCAGAATATACAATATTAAGGAAGCGACTGCCTGCCCTTAATGAAACAGTCAGGTTCAAACACTGATGACATCTATTAAACAGACTAGAAGCAAGGAATCATGCAGAGACAGAGTTACATTTTGCTCAATTGAGAAGAGACGTGTTTTGGGCTGTATTCTCGTTACAGATCCAAACTACGTTCTAAAAGTCCAGCCCACGTGCTTCCTCTATTTATTTGGGAGGTCCCTGGTTACATCACTGAAGCTGTCGCTGAGGGAAGGGTGTAATCTCGACAGCTCCAGTTAGACACAATATATGATTATACAAAAATGCAAATGTGCTGACAGTCGTTATATCACCTTGTCTCTGCTCTGTCTGCATCACGGTACTCGATGTTCGGCCTTGGCAGTCAGCAGGCCGATTCTGAAAACAAACGCTGATACGAGACTGGCTTGCAATCTTTTGAATTGCCAGCTTTGCACAGACAAAGAGAAATACCACTTGAGGAGAATTGATAATAACTCTAGCAACGGCCCTTAAGCATAAGAGTTGTGTGATAATATATACATAATTATTCTAACAGAAACCTCTTTGGTCAGGGTGCACAATAGTTGGTAAAACCGATTCTAATCATAAGGCAAGGATTTTTGTAAGTATTTTGTAGTCACATATAAGTAAGCTAAATGGTCAATATGAGTCGCACTTTATCGGGTCTTTATCGTTGTTGGCAGGATAGAGAGTGAGGCTTTGGTCATAGATGCAGGGAGCTTTTTTTTGTTTTTAACACTATTCAACTATACTTTATAGAGGTGTGACTCTTTAGGCACTTAACAATTCGAACCGATTCCAATTCCTGGGGTGAGGATTGGATTCAGAATCGATTCTCAATTCAACACGATTCTCGATTCAAACCAATTCTCGCAAGATTATATTATAATAAAACTTTTTCAAAACAGGTTACATGTTAGAACAGCTCCTTCTGGTTGCCATACTTGACAACCTTGAGACCTTCGAATCCGGGAGATGGGGGGTTGAGGTGGTGGTGGGCGGGGTGTATATATTTTCAAGTATTTCTTATTATATATATATATATATATATATATATATATATATATATATATATATATATATATATATATATATATATATAGATAAATATATATATATATATATATATATATAGATAAATATATATATATATATAGATAAATAATCAATTCATGAATGAGTATATCCGTTCGGCCACCGTGTTCAATGGAGAAGTCTGATCTACAAAATTTGCAGGCAGCATACCCCTTCACCTTCGAGCTGTCCTGGATGAACTGAAATTCTTTTTTCCAATCATTTTGGAACTTGCAAGCGTACTTCTTCTTCTTACTCGTCGTCGCCATGTCTCTTCTTCGTTCTTCTGCTTCGTCTCTGTTATGTTTTTGGACATTACTACTTGCCGTAGTTTTGAAGCAATGCATGGTGGGAATCGGGATGTTGTGTGTCAGTGTATTAACGTGCCGGCTGGAATAAACACACGCTGAGAAATAGCTCCGTGCCTGCCTACTTTATGGGTTATAGATAAACTTATGGATAACGGAGACATATATAATAGTCTCCTTTTCAGGTGAGACAGGACGCTAAAGGCAGTCCCTTTAAGGCACGCCGCCAATATTGTTGTTCGGGTGGAAATCGGGAGAAATTCGGGAGAATAGTTGCCCCGGGAGATTTTCGGGAGGGTCACTGAAATTCGGGAATCTCCCGGGAAAATCGGGAGGGTTGTCAAGTATGCCTAAGGCTACTGTCAACAACCCGTGATCTGATTGGCTATCGCAACTGTCTATCAACTGTGTGTGCTCCGTTCGCCTACACTGCACAGACCGCTGCATTGTTGATTCGGAAGGCGTCGGCAGATTTCGTTCAGCGTTGGCAACGAGCTAGCTGAATTCTGATCGGATAAAAGCTGTTATGCAGCAACACTTGACCCTAATATGAGATAAAGAGATATATGATGAATACTTTTAGGGAAAGTAACTTAAAATAGAATTAACTTGTCAATTTATGATCATGATTTATGTGTGGCCTTGCTGGCATTGACAGCCCACTACTGTCTATATATGACCAGATTAGAGATTTCCGATAATATCGGGCTGCCGATATTATCGGCCGATAAATGCTTTAAAATGTAATATCGGAAATCATCAGTATCGGTTTCAAAAAGTAAAATGTATGACTTTTTAAAACGCCGCTGTGTACACGGACGTAGGGAGAAGTACAGAGCGCCGATAAACCTTAAAGGCACTGCCTTTGTGTGCCGCCTCAATCACATAATACCTACGGATTTTCACACACACAAGTGAATGCAATCCATACTTGGTCAACAGCCATACAGGTCACACTGAGGGTGGCTGTATAAACAACTTTAACACTGTTACAAATATGCGCCACACTGTGAACCCACACCAAACAAGAATGACAAACACATTTAGGGAGAACATCCGCACCGTAACGCAACATAAACACAACAGAACAAATACCCAGAACCCCTTGCAGCACTAACTCTTCCGGGACGCTACAATATACACCCCCCGTTACCTCCACCAAAACCTCGCCCACCTCAACCTCCTCATGCTCTCTCAGGGAGAGCATGTCCCAAATTCCAAGCTGCTGTTTTGAGGCATGTTAAAAAAAACAATGCACTTTGTGACTTCAATAATAAATATGGCAGTGTCATGTTGGCATTTTTTTCCATAACGTGAGTTGATTTATTTTGGAAAACCTTGTTACATTGTTTAATGCATCCAGCGGGGCATCACAACAAAATTAGGCATAATAATGTATTAATTCCACTACTGTATATATCGGTATCGGTTGATATCAGAATCGGTAATTAAGAGTTGGACAATATCGGATATCGGCAAAAAAGCCGTTATCGGACATCTCTAGACCAGATGTTTCTAAAGACCAGAGGTTTTGTAATTCTGATCTTGGTTGTGCTATTTTTGTACATCCTCTCTCTTATTTGCCGACTCTTTTTCAAGTAGAAGGGTGTATTGATTAAGCCTGGAGGAGGAGACAGAAGTGCAAGAAAAATGGGAGTCTTGCTAACGGATGGTAAAATGTGCAAAAGAGGAGGAGGCAGAATAGTACATCCGTCTCCCAGAGTCAGCCCAGATTGCTAAAAGCCCGGAGGGAGAGAGACTATCTCTGCTTCTGTCTCCATGCTGGACCAAAGACGAATAAACTGCACTTTTTTTTTTTCTTTTTTCTTTTTTAGAGTGGTTCCCACTGAGCTGGAACATGTGTCGGAGGTTTTCACAGAACCGAACCGGTAGGAAAAATGGTCACAGAAGCGCTGAGTTGTCGGAAAAAGGGAAGAAACCCCAAAGATTTGGCGAACAACAGCAGTGGTAGCTTGTCTGTTAGCGTTTAATGAGGAGCGACTCGGTCATCATTTGAAACAGTGGTTTGTGTTTTTAGGCTCATGTTGTTCATCTAGTGGACACATTTACACCACCGACCTTTGCCTGACTGTTTTTCATGAGCTTTGTTGCCCGTGCCAGTGTTGGGCCCGGCCGGCTCTTGGACCACATTACTGCTGGCGCGGTCCTTAGTCGCCATTGACGCTTAGCCATTTGCATGAGAAGGCTACAAGAGGCACTACTTGGAATGTGCCGAGTCAAGCACTTTTTTGCTGCACTTAAACCGTCAATCTCTTAAAAGTTAAAGTTAAAGTACCAATGATTGTCACACACACTAGGTGTGGCGAGATTATTCTCTGCATTTGACCCATCACCCTTGATCACCCCCTGGGAGGTGAGGGGAGCAGTGGACAGCAGCGGTGGCCGCGCCCGGGAATCATTTTGGTGATTTAACCCCCAATTCCAACCCTTGATGCTGAGTGCCAAGCAGGGAGGTAATGGGTCCCATTTTTATAGTCTTTGGTATGACTCGGCCGGGGTTTGAACTCACAACCTACCGATCTCAGGGCGGACACTCTAACCACTAGGCCACTGAGTGCACACTTAATGCACAGCTACAAAATAATGACAATAAAAATACTAACATTATTTTGAACGCTGCAGCATAATACCCCACAGTCTCTCCCTTACTGCAGCGCTCCTTTTCCTTGCTGCCCTCAATCTCCTCTTAAGACAAAATGTATCTCCTAATACAGAGGTATCATATTGCGTGCCTCAGCCATGTACAGTTCAGTATAACACTCCACAGTCTCTACCTTGCTGCAGCGCTCCTTTTCCTTGCTGCCCTCAGTCTCCTCTTAAGACTCCTAATATAGAGTTATCATATTACGTGTGTGTGAATGGTTGAATGTGGAAATAGTGTCAAAGCGCTTTGAGTATCTTGAAGGTAGAAACGTGCTATACAAGTATAACCCATTTATCATTTACGTGCCTTAGCCATGTACAGTTCAGTATAACACTCCACAGTCTCTCCCTTGCTGCAGCGCTCCTTTTCCTTGCTGCCCTCAGTCTCCTCTTAAGACAAAATGTATCTCCTAATACAGAGTTATCATATTGCGTGCCTCAGCCATGTACAGTTCAGTATAACACTCCACAGTCTCTACCTTGCTGCAGCGCTCCTTTTCCTTGCTGCCCTCAGTCTCCTCTTAAGACTCCTAATATAGAGTTATCATATTACGTGTGTGTGAATGGTTGAATGTGGAAATAGTGTCAAAGCGCTTTGAGTGTCTTGAAGGTAGAAAAGCGCTATACAAGTGTTTTAGCCATGTACAGTCCAGTATAATACCCCACAGTCTCTACCTTGCTGTAGCGCTCCTTTTCCTTGCTGCCCTCAGTCTCCTCTTGGATGCATTTTTCTCCTGATACAGAGCTACAACATGACCTGGATAAGCACACATGCTAATGTCATCTGTGTGCATATTACTGTGCTTTAAATACTGCCATTGGAGTATTGTACTCCACAGTCTCCACTTTGCTGCAGACCTCCTTTTCCGCGCTGCCCTCAGTGTCTGTGCTTTTTAAAGCACAGCTACAAAATGACGAAAACATGCATGCTAACGTTATCCTTATCTCTGAACGCTGCAGTATTATATTCCACAGTCTTCATTTTGCTGCAGCGCTCCTTTTCCTTGCTGCCCTCAGTCTCCTCTTAAGATAAAATGTGTCTCCTAATATAGAGTTATCATATTACGTGTGTGTGAATGGTTGAATGTGGAAATAGTGTCAAAGCGCTTTGAGTGTCTTGAAGGTAGAAACGCGCTACACAAGTATAACCCATTTATCATTTACGTGCCTTAGCCATGTACAGTCCAGTATAACACTCCAGTCTCTACCTTGCTGCAGCGCTCCTTTTCCTTGCTGCCCTCAGTCTCCTCTTAAGACAAAATGTGTCTCCTAATACAGAGGCATCATATTGCGTGCCTTAGCTATGTACAGTCCAGTATAACACTCCACAGTCTCTACCTTGTTGCAGCACTCCTTTTCCTTGCTGCCCTCAATCTCCTCTTAAGATAAAATGTGCCTCCTAATACAGAGGTATCATATTGCGTGCCTTAGCCATGTACAGTCCAGTAATACACTCCACAGTCTCTACCTTGTTGCAGCGCTCCTATTTCTTGCTGCCCTCAGTCTCCTCTTGGATGCATTTTTCTTCTGATACAGAGCTACAACATGACCTGGATTAGCACACATGCTATTGTCATCTGTGTGCATATTACTGTGCTTTAGATATTGCCATTGGAGTATTGTACTCCGCAGTCTCTACTTTGCTGCAGACCTCCTTTTCCGCGCTGCCCTCGGTCTCCTCTCTGAAAAAATATGTCTTCTAAAGCACAGCTAACGTTATCCTTACCTCTGAACGCTGCAGTATTGTATTCCACGGTCTTCATTTTGCTGCAGCACTCCTTTTCTTTTGCTGCCCTCAGTCTCCTCTTAAAATAAAATGTGCCTCCTAGGATAGGATAGGATAGGTCTTTATTGTCATTGCAACAAGTACAACGAAACTATGTTTTCAGCACAAACCCGTTCAAGATTAGACAAACAGTGTACAGAGTTACAGAACAGGAACGCTGATGGGTCGCCACGAGGCGCCACGTAAAAGGTGGGAAAAAGGTAAAACGTTAGGGAAGAAGATGAGTAAAAAAATACAATCTAGACTTGGCTCCTAAGGGGGCCTAGTCTGGAGTGGGAAAAAAAACCTCCATGCCATGCACACATAAACATGTTACATTTAATCACGACAACTCGCAACAGAGGGGAGGGGGAGTTGGGGCCCTGGAGGTCGACTGCTGCTATGAAGCGCTGCCAGCCATCCATCACCCCGAAGAGGAATCAAGCGGTGGTGAAGGCGTGGGGTGGGGGTAGGGGGGGTGTGTGTATATGCCCATTGTCTTGGGTGTGTTGATGGAGTATTCATGTTCATAGGCCTGGGGCCGTTCTGCATGCAAGCAAAAGTTCGACTCCAGGTGTCGTTGAGGAGGTCAAAATACAGAACTCCTAATACAGAACTACAAAAACACACAGCTAACGTTAGCTTACGTGCTTACAGTGTCGCTGGCTCCGCTCTGTTTTAAATACTCATTTTTTTGGTTGCCCTCAGTCTCTTCTTGGATGCATTTGTTTTCTGATACAGGGCTTCAAAAGGTGTGCAAACATGTGCTAACTTTCATCTGCGATTGTACCACAGTGCCTTTCCATTGCAGTATTTTTACTCCAATGTTGAAACACTCCTTTTTCTGTGCTGCCCTCAGTCTCCTTTCAGAAAAATGCACGGCTACAAAATGACAAAAATAAAAAACTTGCGCGATAACAATATCCTTAGCTCCTAGGACGGCGTGGCCCAGATGGTAGAGCGGGTGTTACGGAGGCCAGCCAGAGTGGCTGTGCCAGATGTAGGTTGGTAAACCTCGCCCCCTGGTGATTGGATGTGCCGTAGGCCGTAGCCACGCTCCCCGCTACAAATCTAGCTTACCACCATCGAAGTGTGAAATAGGAGTGAATGAATGACGGGTTCTCAGTTCTGTGTGAAGCGCTATATAAATCTAATCCATCCATCAGCCATTGGCATTGCAGTACTATGCTCCACAGTCTCTACTTTGCTGCAACACTCCTTTTCCTTGCTGCCCTCAGTCTCCTCTCTGAAAAAGCGAGTCTTCTAATGGCAAAAGTAAAAACACATGCTCACACTATTGGTGTGAATTAACTCTGGACTCCGTTTAACCCTAAGTGTCCTCTTGAATAAAAACAGTCTTAATGCCCTCGTTCTCCTCTTGTTGTTTTTGCCTATGCATTTGATGCGGTGTGGTTATCTGCAGATTTAACGTGGCAAATAAAACCGAATAAATTCCCTCAGTTCCACAGTGAACATGTTCAATCAGCACATGGTGTCAGAAGAGGAAACACGCTCGACTTAAATGCAAATTACTGCCGAGTTTTTCCTCGGTCCGTTCAAAGCCAAAGTGTCGACTGTCATATCTTTTCATTTCTGCTTTTGAATTACTTGGAGGAATGAAATAGTGGCTAACCGAAGGAGGAGATGCAGAAGCCCTGCCTGTACCAATAGAAGTCTGTTTTAAAAAACATGAACCGAACAACCTCCAGCTGTATTTTTAATTCTCTTTGAGGAGTCAGCGTGAGGCCACAGACCCTGAAGGCTCCTTCAAAGCGTTTGAGAGGCTCACCTATGTAGAAACCGGTCTTATTCACACCCCGGAATACCATATATACAGTCGTGGTCAAAAGTTTACATACACTTGTAAAGAACATGGCTGTCTTGAGTTTCCAATAATTTCTACAACTTTTATTTTTTTGTGATAGAGTGATTGGAGCATTTACTTGTTGGTCACAAAAAACTCTCTGAGCCTGTTTGTTCTGGCTCTGATGCACCTATAGCGCCTGCCCGATGGTAGCAGGTCAAACAGGTGGAAGCCAGGGTGTGTGCTGTCCTTGGTGATGTTATTTGCTCTGTTGAGGCAACGGGAGTTGTGTAAATCTTTCAGGGAGGGGAGGGGGCAGCCCATGATTTTTTGTGCAGACTTTATGACCCTCTGTAAAGAACATAATGTCATGGCTGTCTTGAGTTTCCAATAATTTGTACAACTCTTAGTTTTTTGTGATAGAGTGATTGGAGCACATAACTTGTTGGTCACAAAAAACATTCATGGAGTTTGGTTCTTTTATGAATTTATTATGGCTCTACTGAAAATGTGAGCAAATCTGCTGGGTCAAAAGTATACATACAGCAATGTTAATATCTGGTTACATGTCCCTTGGCAAGTTTCACTGCAATAAGGCGCTTTTGGTAGCCATCCACAAGCTTCTGATACAGTTTTTAGACCACTTCTCTTGACAAAATTGGTGCAGTTCAGCTAAATTTGTTGGTTTTCTGACATGGACTTGTTTCTTCAGCATTGTCCACACGTTTAAGTCAGGACTTTGGGAAGGCCATTCTAAAACCTTCATTCTAGCCTGATTTAGCCATTCCTTTACCACTTTTGATGTGTGTTTGGGGTCATTGTCCTGTTGGAGCACCCAACTGCGCCCAAGACCCAACCTCCGGGCTGATGATTTTAGGTTGTCCTGAACAATTTGGAGGTAATCCTCCTTTTTCATTGTCCCATTTACTCTCTGTAAAGCACCAGTTCCATTGGCAGCAAAACAGGCCCAGAGCATAATACTACCACCAGCCATCTGCTTCAGGGGTTATCTGTCATGTCTGTGTAATCATGTTTTGTTTTAGTCATGTTTTGTTTAGTTATTGGACTCTTTAGTTTCTGGCTTTTCACTCCCTTGTCTTGTTTCCATGATTACCCATTAGTTTCACCTGTTCCACGTTTGGACTCATTGTGCACTCTTGTTTGTCACCATAGCAACCCATTAATTTTCACCTGTCACGTCACGCACCTGTTTCACGTTTTGAGTCACGCACCTGTTTTCGTTAATCATGTCTGTAGTATTTAAGTTCATTGTTTTCAGTTTGTCTTTCTCGTGACATCCCACATTTATGCTCTGCACATTTCTGACACTTTTCTCATGTCCATCGTTCACGCTGCTCCTTTTGTCCATGCCAAGTAAGTTTTGTTTATTAATGCCACAGTTAGTGTTTTTTGTTGTTGTTCATAGTTTCTGCCTTTGTGCAAGTATTTGTTTTCATAGCCAAGTTGTTTTTCCGCCACTGTGCGCGCTTTTCGTTTTTTTTTGATAAAATTAAATAAATATGTTCTCACATTCCCGTCTCGCCCGAGCCAACTTTCCGTTGCCTTCTAGAAAAACTAAACCCCAGGACCAAGTCATGACATTATCGGCCAGGCTTGTGGGGGCGCCTTTGTGTCAGCGTCCTGGTGGCAATGGTCTGATGACTTCCTGGTGCAGATGGCTCCTGTGATAGTGTTTACTCACATGTCTCCTCTGTACTCAGCCATGCAATCATTGCTCCATATAGTCGCATATGTTTGTGTTTGTGTTTGGTATCTGTGTCCGTGCGTACGTATGTGATAATGGGGGATATGGGTCACCGGGGTATTGTTTTTAACTTTGTAAAGCACTTTGCGTTGCATTTCTTTTATGTATGAAAAGCGCTCTATAAATAAAGCTTGATTTGATTTGATTTTGATGATAGATTTTAGGCCTTATCGCCCATTCCTAACTGAACGTAAACAGGGTTAGGTTGGTTGGGTTATGGTTAAAAAACTGAAATTAAAGGACATATTTATCAAACCCAATGACAGAATCGCTCTGCGGGATGCTGAACTTGTTTGTTTACATCCAATTAAACCTCAGTGGAAACAGCAGTGATGTTAAAATGATGTCATTACGTCATTGAAATCTTCCATTTTAAAGTGGTGTGTGTTTGCCAGTCTCTGCTTTTTTTTTTTACTGACAAGATAAGAGCCGAAGGAGGAGAGGGGAAAATCTCTGGCAAAGTGCTTGCCTTGCCGCCGCTGAGTGCACACCTGCAGAGCGTAGATTAGACGTGAATTATCTGAAGAGTGAGCCTAGGCTGATAGCTCTCCCTGGCTAATCTGACGCTTTCATCTGAAAGCTTCGTTATTGCTGCTTTTTTTTTTTTTAACGCTACAGGACTCTCTCAGAACTCCCTGAATGCGGATGCCAAAACTTTTTGGCTATGAAGCGGCAGACAATTTTGTTGTGTTCTAAAGTAGATGTTGACTGACTGACGGACGTATTCTAACGCACATTCAAAATGTGTTGGTCATTTAGATAAAGGATCTACGAAGATATAAAACTTTATTGCTGTTAAATGACAAACATTTTAATGAAGTTAACATATTAGTATTTATAATAGACGTACCAAACGCGACAACATCTTATTTTCACACCTAATGTTGTACGTTTAATGTTTTTAGGTGAGGACTAGGGATGGGTATCAAATTTGGCACAAAATTTGAAGGTGTTGTAATCGCCATATAAAATCACTAATGCTAATCAGTAACACGTACATGACTAAGGATGCACGATAATGTCGGTGTTCAATAATTATTACTATTATTTTATTATTTATTATTACTTTTTTATTTATGTATATTTATATATTATTTATATATTATTTAATTATTTATTTAATTATTTAATAAATAATAGTATTTATATATATTTATTATTTATTATTTTTACTATAATTATTATTATTATATTATTATAGTATTGGTGTTTAATAATCATCGACTAATAAAGCTGCTTCCACTCCCCTACGGTATGGTCACATATTTGTGCTGTCACAATAGTGTGGGCGCGGCCTGTTGTGTACAGATGTAAGCATCATGGCGCTACCTGGTGTGAGGTTAAAAAACAAGCACATTACATCTGAAGAGTCTAAAGTGAAGATTTATGGGAGCAGTACGAAGCTGCCTTTGCTTTCAAACCAAGACCGAAGGTTAATAGCAGCGACCGCAGCAAACATAAAGCAACGAGACTGATGAGAAAACGTTTGATAAGAAGCAACAATTTGAAAGAAAACACCTTAGGGGGGAATAATTTGACGACAAAATGACTAGTTGTTTAACTTCATAGTTCATCTGGAGGCACAGGTTAGTTACAGTACTTTTTATGAGTTGAAAATTCACTTTATCATTTGAAACATGATTTCTTTATGTTCTACAATTGGATGTTGCCTTTAAAACGGACAGACACTCATTGCACTATTTTATTACTTAATTACTTACTATCAGGGGAAAAACATTAAATTTTTTATCAATCAACAGATGTGACTCCAACTTTTTCACTCTTGTTGCTAATGGCAATGCAGAATCTTATGGCTTAGTTATATACTGGCCTCATTTATATGTTGTGTTGGACAGATTGTTTGATGTATTTTTATTTATTTTTTCCGTTTTATGAAATCATATTCACAATGTTTGAGTTTTTTTCGTTCTCTATTAATTAAATCATTGAAAAGTTGAAAAATCAACAAATTCAACTTATTTTTGCTTCATGCAATGATTTCAATTGTTTGCATGGGTCAGAATTACAGTAGAAAGTGTATTTACTCAAATTATAGTTAATAAGGTAGGAACATATCAGTTGACATGATCCTATTCCCTACAATATATTTTTATATTATTTGTTAGTATGTACATTTTAGGGAAAAGTGGGAACTGTTAAAATAATTTATTCTCCAAAAAGCTTATGTAAATATACAGTATATACATAATTATCGGTAATCGTTTGTAAAGGTCTGGAATACTGTATATTGGCGATCGGTTGTAAAGGTCTGGAAATGATCGGTTATCGGTATCTGTTTCAATGTCCAGTATCGTGCATCCCTATATATGACATATCCAATATAAATTACAATCGAGCTCGTGCATTTTGAAAAGTTTAGCTTTACTTTTGAGTGCTTTCTATCCGGGATGATTGCTTTGTTTACATGGAAAATCACAACATTCCTAGAAGCAGTCCGCTACGAATTCGCACGATCGGACGTGACGTCCCATGAAAAAAAAAAGGTATTGAAATATGGTACCGTTTGATTTTACGTGAATCCCTACCTGATAGTTTCGACGGACTTTGGTTGATACCCATAAAAGTACTGAATTCGGTACAAATCCCTAAATGTAAGTAAAGCTTTTCGATCCTGACAAAGGTAAAGACACCGCAATTTGAAAATAAAGATGTCCATCGTGAGACTTGACGGTGAACAACTCTTCTTTACACCTTTGCTCATCACAAATAGGTGAGAGTTGAGTTCTGAAGAAGAAATACATCGTGTTTTAAAATGCACATACTGGTGACATTACTGAACATGTCGATTGGCAACACAAAAAATTCAAAATTGACACAACAATGATAGATAGATAGATAGTTAGATAGATAGATAGATAGATAGTACTTTATTGATTCCTTCAGGAGAGTTCCCTCAGGAAAATTTTAATTCCAGCAGCAGTGTACAGAATTGAGAACGAATTAAAAAAGTTAAAGGGGAACATTATCACCAGACCTATGTAAGCGTCAATATATACCTTGATGTTGCAGAAAAAAGACCATATATTTTTTTAACCGATTTCCGAACTCTAAATGGGTGAATTTTGGCGAATTAAACACCTTTCTAATATTCGCTCTCGGAGCGATGACGTCACAATGTGACGTCACATCGGGAAGCAATCCGCCATTTTCTCAAACACCGAGTCAAATCAGCTCTGTTATTTTCCGCTTTTTCGACTGTTTTCCGTACCTTGGAGACATCATGCCTCGTCGGTGTGTTGTCGGAGGGTGTAACAACACGAACAGGGACGGATTCAAGTTGCACCAGTGGCCCAAAGATGCGAAAGTGGCAAGAAATTGGACGTTTGTTCCGCACACTTTACCGACGAAAGCTATGCTACGACATAGATGGCAAGAATGTGTGGATATCCTGCGACACTCAAAGCAGATGCATTTCCAACGATAAAGTCAAAGAAATCTGCCGCCAGACCCCCATTGAATCTGCCGGAGTGTGTGAGCTATTCAGGGACAAAGGACCTCGCTAGCACGGCAAGCAATGGCGGCAGTTAGTTCCCGCAGACGAGCGAGCTAAACCCCCTGGATGTCTTGGCTCACACCGTCCCTTATGCCACCGAAGATGATCAAGAGAAGAATATCAACCCTAGCTTCCCTGGCCTGCTGACATCAACTCCAAAACTGGACAGATCAGCTTTCAGGAAAAGAGCGCGGATGAGGGTATGTCTACAGAATATATTAATTGATGAAAATTGGGCTGTCTGCACTCTCAAAGTGCATGTTGTTGCCAAATCTATTTCATATGCTGTAAACCTAGTTCATAGTTGTTAGTTTCCTTTAATGCCAAACAAACACATACCAATCGTTGGTTAGAAGGCGATCGCCGAATTCGTCCTCGCTTTCTCCCGTGTCGCTGGCTGTCGTGTCGTTTTCGTCGGTTTCGCTTGCATACGGTTCAAACCGATATGGCTCAATAGCTTCAGTTTCTTCTTCAATTTCATTTTCGCTACCTGCCTCCACACTACAACCATCCGTTTCAATACATTCGTAATCTGTTGAATCGCTTAAACCGCTGAAATCCTAGTCTGAATCCGAGCTAATGTCGCTATAGCTTGCTGTTCTTTCCACCATGTTTGTTTGTGTTGGCTTCACTATGTGACGTCACAGGAAAATGGACGGGTGTATATAACGATGGTTAAAATCAGGCACTTTGAAGCTTTTTTTAGGGATATTGCGTGATGGGTAAAATTTTGAAAAAAACTTCGAAAAATATAATAAGCCACTGGGAACTGATTTTTAATGGTTTTAACCCTTCTGAAATTGTGATAATGTTCCCCTTTAAAAGTAAATAATGGGGGTATAAATGGAAATAAAATAGAAAATATAACAATAAGAATAAAAATAAAAAGCAACAATAAGAATACAAATATAACTGTAAAAATAAGACTATAACAAGAAAAACTAGGTAGTAGCAACCATGTTATGAAAATGTAAAAAAAAAAAAAAGATGACGGTTTACTGATTGATATTGTCAAATCCTGTTCCACATTTGAGTCTGTTAAGTAAAAACCGACAGCTTCAGTGGATCCCTCAAGAAATTTCCAGCACGTTTCTCTCTCCAAGCAGCTACTTCAATTATATTCGAGAAGTGGAGGACAAAAGGTCTAATTTCATTATCAAAGTAGCTTATTTGTGTCAAGGAGAACTGATCATAGTGCTTAAACATAACCTACAAATCACCTTATAAACTGCAAAGTTCAGCCTTTTTTTTTTTTTTTCAAATTTGTCCGACTGCTTGAGCTTCGTAACCTTTTTAACGCCGGCTGATTAATAAGTTTCATGGAGTCAGGTTTTTGCACTTTAATCACGACTTCCTGGCGCCCACTTTTTTGAAAAGGACCTTCTTCTTCCCTGAGCAGTGACTTTGTCCTCACATGTCCTTCGCCACAAAAGCTAACCTTGACTTGTTCATGTACTCAGCTTGACAGCGACCCAACACAACTCATCTCTAATGTCTGACATGCTATCCCAAAGACAACGATGCAATCTTAGAGCCTGAGCTACTGAGATCCAAATAACACGTGTGCAAACTGTAAAATTGTGGGCGTGTTGAGAGTGATCTCCTAAGACTGCGTGTACAATTGATAAGAAGTGCAAAAATAGTGCAGACCCTGCCCAATTTAAATGAAGTTTGTGTGTGTGTATACCGGCTGTTACCATGGAAACGCTCATTTACCTTCATATTTATGTCATCATCATACTTGCCAACCTTGAGACCTCCGATTTCGGGAGGTGGGGGTGGGGGGTGTGGTCGGGGGTGGGGCGGGGGCGTGATTGGGGGGGCGTGGTTAACATATATATATATATATATATATATATATATATATATATATATATATATATAAGAAATACTTGACTTTCAGTGAATTCTAGCTATATATATATATATATATATATATATATATTTATATATATATATATATATATTTATATATATATATATATAAATAAATTAAGTAAATACTTGAATTTCGGTGTTCATTTATTTACACATATACACACACATAACACTCATCTACTCATTGTTGAGTTAAGGGTTGAATTGTCCATCCTTGTTCTATTCTCTGTCACTATTTCAGAACACACACATTATACAAATATACATTATAAAATCAATAAGAAAACGGGAGCTCTAATTTGGGAGTCTGAATTAGGATCAGAAGTTCCTATATAAACATTGCGCACTCACGTCGCCTTTTTGTATTGATTACTGCAGCTGTGCACTGGATTCATTCACAAATACAAACTACAACTCACAAACACTTTAGAGTTAGGCTCCACCATCAGAATGTGTACTTAAACTTATAAAGATCACACGGATATTATTCAGTGAGATGATTCACCAAAACTAACCTGTTATACAGGAGGAAAAAGCACACAGGACGTTTCAATTGTTCACAGACTAGTCGCGCTCATCAGAATGACAAGACACTTCCGGTCTGCAGGTGATAGCATTCAATTGGGAAGAAACGCCCTACTGCCCCCTACTGACCAATATGAATACTGATAAATGTGTAATGACAGATCCAAAAACGAATTCAAACCACAAAATAAAATAAATAAATCAACACAAAAATGTGGCACATTATGTGTGGGTCACATATGCATGTACAGTTACTTTTAAACAGTATTGTCCTGTTTAAAAGTGTCACAACATTGCTGTTTACGGCAGATGAACTGCTTTACTGTAGACGAAAACTTGACTGCTGTTGTTGTGTGTTGTTACCGCGTTGGGAGGACGTTAATGAAACTGCCTAACAATAAACCCACATAAGAAACCAAGAACTCGCCCTCGATCATTAGCTGTTTATATTGTGGGAAAGCGGACGTGTGAACAGGCTGTCAACACGTCACTCAGGTCCGCATGGAGCTGGAGGGGCGTGGCCTCCAGCTCCGCCTGAATTTCGGGAGATTTTCGGGAGAAAATTTGTCCCGGGAGGTTTTCGGGAGAGACGCTGAATTTCGGGAGTCTCCCGGAAAATCCGGGAGGGTTGGCAAGTATGGTCATCATACGGACCAACCAACATGCAGCACATAAATATAATATGAGCCACCTTCTCTAGGCTATATTGAAGCGCAATCTAGGCAATAAGGGTGCACAAAAAATGTATTCATATCCGAATCGAGTCACCCTGATTCTAAATCCATTAAAGGGGAACATTATCACCAGACCTATGTAAGTGTCAATATACACCTTGATGTTGCAGAAAAAAGACCATATTTTTTTTAACCGATTTCCGAACTCTAAATGGGTGAATTTTGGCGAATTAAACGCCTTTCTATTATTCGCTCTTGGAGCGATGACGTCACGTTGTGACGTCACATCGGGAAGCAATCCGCCATTTTCTCAAACACATTACAAACACTGAGTCAAATCAGCTCTGTTATTTTCCGCTTTTTCGACTGTTTTCCGTACCTTGGAGACATCATGCCTCGTCGGTGTGTTGTCGGAGGGTGTAACAACACGAACAGGGACAGATTCAAGTTGCACCAGTGGCCCAAAGATGCGAAAGTGGCAAGAAATTGGACATTTGTTCCGCACACTTTACCGACGAAAGCTATGCTACGACAGAGATGGCAAGAATGTGTGGATATCCTGCGACACTCAAAGCAGATGCATTTCCAACGATAAAGTCAAAGAAATCTGCCGCCAGACCCCCAGGAAAAGAGAGCGGATGAGGGTATGTCTACAGAATATATTAATTGATGAAAACTGGGCTGTCTGCACTCTCAAAGTGCATGTTGTTGCCAAATGTATTTCATATGCTGTAAACCTAGTTCATAGTTGTTAGTTTCCTTTAATGCCAAACAAACACATACCAATCGTTGGTTAGAAGGCGATCGCCGAATTAGTCCTCGCTTTCTCCCGTATCGCTGGCTGTCGTGTCGTTTTCGTCGGTTTCGCTTGCATACGGTTCAAACCGATATGGCTCAATAGCTTCAGTTTCTTCTTCAATTTCGTTTTCGCTACCTGCCTCCACACTACAACCATCCGTTTCAATACATGCGTAATCTGTTGAATCGCTTAAACTGCTGAAATCCGAGTCTGAATCCGAGCTAATGTCGCTATACCTTGCTGTTCTAGCCGCCATGTTTGTTTGTATCAGCATCACTATGTGACGTCACAGGAAAATGGACGGGTGTATGTAACGATGGTTAAAATCAGGCACTTTGAAGCTTTTTTTAGGGATATTGCGTGATGGGTCAAATTTAGAAAAAAAATTCAAAAAATAAAATAAGCCACTGGGAACTGATTTTTAATGGTTTTAACCCTTCTGAAATTGTGATAATGTTCCCCTTTAATAATTTTTTTTTTTACAAAAAAATATAATTTTTTTTTAATAGGAATCAATTTTTAAAATATGTTTCTCCATGCAACCAGAAAGTGCTTTTTTCACCTGTAACCTGTTTTGAAAATGTTTCATTATAATTGTTGCACTAAATAATACATCGCGAGTATCTGTTTGAATCGGGAATCGCGCTAAATCGATAATCGATTCTGAATTAAATCTCACTTTAAGCATCTGATCGAATTGTGCCCAAATACAACGATGCAATCTTAGAGCCCGAGTAAATGTTTCATTATAATTGTTACACTAAATAATACATCGCGAGTATCTGTTTGAATCGGGAATCGCGCTAAATCGAGAATCGATTCTGAATGAAATCTCACTTTAGGCATCTGATCGAATTGTGCCCAAAGATTCACACCCCTACTAGGCAAACGGAACATACTTTTAGCATGCTGAAAGTGCGCTGCGGTGTGGTAATGGTGCGTTTGGAATGATCCAGACACAAGAAAATGCATATTGCAAGACGTTCAAATAGGAGATATGTTGTGATAACATATTTCCTACATGGAAAAAACGCCAGCAGGCACCAGAAATTAGTTGAATTCATTTTAATCAGCACCTTGAGTCATTTAGCAATTGTAAAATTATCAAATGATATTTAATTCTGACAGTCTAGACATGTTGGCACACACAGGCGGAATAGTCTCACTCTCAATTGTCTGTCTTAACAGCGTGATCGTCAATAGACTGGTTTGGTCAGATGGTTAATGTACGAATTATTGTTATTATTATTATTACCTTTTTTTTTTTTTGCTTGTTTTTTTTTGTTATTATTTAAAAATTGTTTTCATTTTGGATTTTCTCTAGTTCATGTAAGCTTCTCTCAATGGATGTGTGTGTCAGTGGGAGAGGGGGTTGTTTTGTTTGGTTTTATTTGCTTTGTTTTATTTTTTCTCTGTTTGTTATATGTTTTGGCTGGTGTTATTTTTGGAAAATAATTTATAAAAATTAGAGATCTCGATAAATGCCGATAAATGTAATATCGTAAATTATCGGTATCGGTTTCAAAATTATCGGTATTGGTTTCAAAAAGTAAAATTTATGAATTTATGAAATGCCGCTGTGTACACGGACGTAGGAAGAAGTACAGAGCGCCAATAAACCTTAAAGGCACTGCCTTTGTGTGCCGGCCAAGTCACATAATATCTACGGCTTTTCACACACACAAGTGAATTCAATGCATACTTGGTCAACAGCCATACAGGTCAAACTAAGGGTGGCCGTATAAACAACATTAACAGTTACAAATATGCGCCACACTGTGAACCCACACCAAACAAGAATGACAAACGCATTTCGGGAGAACATCCGCACCGTAACACAACATAAACATAACAGAACAAATACCCAGAACCCCTTGCAGCACTAACTCTTCCGGGACGCTACAATATACACCCCCTGTTACCCCCAACCCCCTTGTTACATTGTTTAATGCATCCAGCGGGGTATCACAACAAAATTAGGCATAATAATGTGTTAATTCCACAACTGTATATATCGGTATCGGTTGATAACGGAATCGGTAATTAAGAGTTGGACAATATCGGAATATCGGATATCGGCAAAATAGCCATTATCGGACATCTCTAATAAAAATATAAATTAGAAAAAAAACAAAACAGCCATTTCGTAACAGTGCCAGTTTGCACAATATAGACGCAAAAACAGCGGTTTAATAAATCACAATACGAGTACTAAATGACTCCTAGCATTGTGGGCATTCTAATAATCAGCATTGTTTCTGCATGTTCACGAAGACAGACACGCTAAATGGATTGCCCTTTCTACATTGCTCATTTAAGAGACGCACGAGCTTAGTAGATCAGCTCTCTGCGCGCTACCAAGCTTTAATACAGGCAAACCTTCAGTAGATCAGGTCCTAAGTCTATAATTATTGTTTCTGGAAAACGTGTCCAGGTGGAGGGTCAATTGACAACAGGTAACAGGAAGGTTTTTAGGATCGCCAGACTCACATCCGACTGTTGCTAAACGGCAGGCATTACTTCATGGACTCGTAAGTCAATTTGAGGAAAAAGGGACTTGAGGTGAGGAACAATAGAGGATATCCTGGACAGCCCGTGCAGCATGTTTGGAGCTTAGCGCTAAGACCAGGCAGCTGGAAAGGTGGTTGTTGGGGTGTCGAGTGACGGGACATGACCCGGGGTTATGCTAGGTCCTTAAACTGGTAGTTTGTCTTTGGGAGCATAGAACGATTGTTTTGACAGCACTCACCAGGTACTAAGCAGTGCCCTATAAAAAAGAACGGTAACACTTTAGTATGGGGAACATATTCACCATTAATTAGTTGCTTATTAACATGCAAATTAGTAACATATTGGCTCTTAATTAGTCATTATTAAGTACTTATTAATGCCTTATTCTGCATGGCCTTATTATACAACCAGTAAGCCATTAAAGGGGAACATTATCACAATTTCAGAAGGGTTAAAACCATTAAAAATCAGTTCCCAGTGGCTTATTTTATTTTTCGAAGTTTTTTTCAAAATTTTACCCATCACGCAATATCCCTAAAAAAAGCTTCAAAGTACCTGATTTTAACCATCGTTATATACACCCGTCCATTTTCCTGTGACGTCACATAGTGATGCCAATACAAACAAACATGGCGCATAGAACAGCAAGCTATAGCGACATTAGCTCGGATTCAGACTCGGATTTCAGCGGCTTAAGCGATTCAACAGATTACGCATGTATTGAAACGGATGGTTGTAGTGTGGAGGCAGGTAGCGAAAACGAAATTGAAGAAGAAACTGAAGCTATTGAGCCATATCGGTTTGAACCGTATGCAAGCGAAACCGACGAAAATGACACGACAGCCAGCGACACGGGAGAAAGCGAGGACGAATTCGGCGATCGCCTTCTAACCAACGATTGGTATGTGTTTGTTTGGCATTAAAGGAAACTAACAACTATGAACTAGGTTTACAGCATATGGAATACATTTGGCAACAACATGCACTTTGAGAGTGCAGACAGCCCAATTTTCATCAATTAATATATTCTGTAGACATACCCTCATCCGCGCTCTTTTCCTGAAAGCTGATCTGTCCAGTTTTGGAGTTGATGTCAGCAGGCCAGGGAAGCTAGGGTCGATATTCTTCTCTTGATCGTCTTCGGTGGCATAAGGGACGGTGTGAGCCAAGACATCCAGGGGGTTTAGCTCGCTCGTCTGCGGGAACAAACTGCCGCCATTGTTTGCCGTGCTACCGAGGTCCTTTGTCCCTGAATTGCTCACACACTCCGGCAGATTCAATGGGGGTCTGGCGGCAGATTTCTTTGACTTTATCGTTGGAAATGCATCTGCTTTGAGTGTCGCAGGATATCCACACATTCTTGCCATCTCTGTCGTAGCATAGCTTTTGTCGGTAAAGTGTGCGGAACAAACGTCCAATTTCTTGCCACTTTCGCATCTTTGGGCCACTGGTGCAACTTGAATCCGTCCCTGTTCGTGTTGTTACACCCTCGGACAACACACCGACGAGGCATGATGTCTCCAAGGTACGGAAAACAGTCGAAAAAACGGAAAATAACAGAGCTGATTTGACTCGGTGTTTGTAATGTGTTTGAGAAAATGGACGTTGTGACGTCATCGCTCCGAGAGCAAATAATAGAAAGGCGTTTAATTCGCCAAAATTCACCCATTTAGAGTTCGGAAATCGGTTAAAAAAATATATGGTCTTTTTTCTGCAACATCAAGGTATATATTGACGCTTACATAGGTCTGGTGATAATGTTCCCCTTTAACTAAGAGTCTTCCCTCAATAAGACTAGAGTTAGGGTTAGAGTTAGGGTTAGCGTTAGGGTACTTAGAATATGTTCCCTTAGTTTCCAAATAACTGTAAATTAAGTCTTTGTTACTTAGAATATGCTCCCCATACTAAAGTGTTACCAAAAGAACAGAGACTGACTCGCCAACCTGTGAGATTCTTTGTTAGGACACACTATTCCGCCGACAAATGGACTAGTTTGTTATGAGCGATATTTGGTCGTACAATAACCGGAGAATTGGTTAGGGCAGTAATTCTCAAACTTAAATAAATATTGTAATGTAAAAGTTTTATTTGCCTATATTCAAACAGTGTTAGTGTTCAAATGTTACAATACACTTGCTAAATAAAACTTCTGTATTTGAATGTTGGTCATCATGGGGGTACTTGGAGTACCAAGTGTTTTCTGAGGTGGTACCTGGGCACAGTTGCCAACCCTCCCGGATTTTCCGGGAGACTCCCGAAATTCAGCGCCTCTCCTGAAAACCTCCCGGGACAAATTTTCTCCCGAAAATCTCCCGAAATTCAGGCGGACTCAGGTCCATGAGGACCTGAGTCCGCTAACCCACAATATAAACAGCATACCTGCCCAATCACGTTATAACTGTAGAATGATGGAGGGCGAGTTCTTGTTTTTTTTTGTGGGTTTATTGTTAGGCAGTTTCATTAACGTCCTCCCAGCGCGGCAACAACACACAACAACAGCAGTCACTTTTTGTATACGTAAAGCAGTTCGTCTGCCGTAAACAGCAATGTTGTGACACTCTTAAACAGGACAATACTGCCATCTAGTGCATTTGATGAAAGCACTTTTGTGCGTGCCACACATCAATGCATCATCAGAGAGGGTGTTCAGCATGGTTCGAAAAATAGTGACAGAGAATAGAACAAGGATGGACAATTCAACCCTTAACTCGACAATGAGTAGATGAGTGTTATGTGTGTGTATATGTGTAAATAAATGAACACTGAAATTCAAGTATTTATTTTATATATATATATATATATATATATATATATATATATATATATATATATATATATATATATATATATATATATATATAATAAATATATATATATATACGTATATACGTATATATATATATATATATATATATATATAATAAAATACATATATATATATATATATATATATATATATATATATATATATATATATATATATATATATATATAGCTAGAATTCACTGAACGTCAAGTAATTCTTATATATCCATCCATCCATTTTCTACCGCTTATTCCCTTTGGGGTCGCGGGGGGCGCTGGAGCCTATCTCAGCTACAATCGGGCGGAAGGCGGGGTACACCCTGGACAAGTCGCCACCTCATCGCAGGGCTTTCTTATATATATCATATATATATATATATATAAGATATATATATATATATATATATATATATATATATATATATATCTCCATCCATTTCTACCGCGTATTCCCTTTTGGGGTCGCGGGGGGCGCTGGAGCCTATCTCAGCTACAATCATATATATATATATATATATGTATATATATATATATATATGGCAAGTATGTACCTGGGGATGAAAATTTGAGAGCCACTGGGTTAGGGTGTTCAGGAACAATCAAATACCCAGCAAGGCTCAAACCTACAATGGACTTGAAACTGCATTCATTCCCATACTGAGGCTATGTTCACACTGCATGTCAATTATGATATTTTTGTTCATTTATGACTTGTATCAGTTTTTTTCTAATATCAAAGCGAACAAAATAATTCCTGTTTTTGTCAAATCCGACCCAGGCCTCTTTGGTGTGTGGATATAAATCCGATACGTATCCGATGCAAATGCAGTCTGAACGATGGGGTTGCGTTTATTCGACTGATACGATATCATAAAGCAGTAGTTCTCAAATCAGTATCATGCTTCAAACCCTGCTTCGATAAGCTGTGCATGACAAAACATGCTCATTGCAGCCATTAATCCTGACTCATTTTAAATAAATAAAAATTCAGCACATTGTTTTGTTAATTTTGGGTTTGTCTTTTATGTTTTTTATGTCAAATATAAAAAATTTTAAAACGTAAATTGTATTTTATTATTCAATATCAAATGGTTCAAGTCAGTTAAAAATGTTTATAGTTTCAATAAGGATTACCTTTTGTTTTATTGCAGGCAAAGTGATGCACTTTAAATATTTTCTGTTACAGACTAAAAATGTTAATAAAGTTAGTTTTTTCTTGTAAGTTAATCTATTTGTCTTTTTTTTTTTCTTTTAAGTTAATAAAGATACAATGCTATGCAGAGGCGTACTTATAACAATTTAATAGACAAGATAGTAGGATGGGGGCCAGGGAGAGCAAAATGTTTTCTTCGTTCAATGGGGTACATAACAGAAAAAACTTGAGAAGCACAGTCATGAAGCGACAAATATCATCATTTTTCGCTAAGATAGACATTTGCGAAAATAATTAGTGGACGATTGAGCAGGAAATAGCTGAAAAGAAGAGGTATTAGAACTCACGTCAATGTCCCTCCATGTTAGCTCCTTGGAACAGATGTTGCAGCGAGAGATCAAATTCTTCCTAATCGGCAAATATTGACTCTGGTTGCACAAAATTGTTAACATTTTCACAAATGTGCCAGGAATGACACCTACTAGAATCCCATAAACACACTGCAGCACATGAACTTGAAGGACCCATTATTTTAACATTAGAAATCAGTATATTTTCAGTAATATAACTACATAAAAAGATCGGATTTAATACAATTAAAAATCCAAATTATGCATAATATCCTGCAGTGTGAACGTAGCCTGAGTGTTTGTAAGCGTCTTACCAAAATGCTAACTAATGTCTGACTAACCGCTGGCGAAATGAGCATGCCCAATGTAAACGCCCAGCATTTGACTGAGGACAGCTTCGCTACACATCCCAAAAAAAATCACTCGTTCTCTGCCAACTAACACAGGTGTGAGCTGAAAGTTCGATGATGTAGTTTTTCTTGAGAGGCTAGGCCTTTGGTCGGCAACCCAAAATGTTGAAAGAGGACCAAAATGACAAAAAACAAATCTGTCTGGAAACGCAAACATTTTAAAGTGTTATAACGAAGGCAACACATGATGTAAATTTCTATATTAGCTATAGCCTACTATCAAAATGACTATGTGTCCTAGCTTGACACAAATATTAATTGACAGAAATGTAAATGTAGAATTTGTTCGACACATTTTTACACCATTGGAAAATATTTGTAAAACAGAGGCTTCTTCTCCTGGAAATGACTGGCTTAGAATGGTCAAAGGTATACATGTGTGTGTCCAAGTTAAAGGAAACGGCAGGCTGTCTGCTTCTAATGGATTTATTACAATCTTTGCAAGCTGGGTAAGGTTTGCTGTGGTCTGGAACAAGATGGCACACAAACAACTATCAGAAATGCAGCCAATATTACATACAGATAATGTGTCATGAGACATGCAAATATAAATTAAATACAAAGAGGACATAAGTAAAGGAAATTAAATTAGTTCAAATATACCGTATTTTTCGGACTATAAGTCGCATTTTTTTTCATAGTTTTGCCGGGCTCCACTGCGATTTATATATGTTTTTTTCCTTATTTATTATGCATTTTCGGCAGGTGCGATTTATACTCCGGTGCAACTTATACTCTGAAAAATACGGTACCTACAAACGAGGCATAATCCTGCAATATGTACATACAGCTAGCCTAAATAGCATGTTAGCATCGATTAGCTTGCAGTCATGCACTGACCAAAATTGTAAAAATGTTCACCAATGTGCCAAAAATGATAAATATAAATTAAATACACAGAGGACATTGTCATGATCCGTGGTCCGGATCATGTTTTTGTTATGTTCTGTTAGTTTTGGACTCTTTTAGTTCCTGTTTGTCACCTGAGTTTGTTTTAGTTACCATGGCTACTTATGATTTTTACCTGCCTCTGGTGTTCGGGACGCGCACCTGCTTCTAATCAGAGGACTATTTAAGCCTACCTTTACCAGTCAGTCATGCTGGCGTCATTATTGGTTTCATGCCACAGTTTTGTGTTTGTTCTGTGCCATAGTTAATGCTATTGGTTTCATGCCACAGTTTCGTGTTTGTTCTATGCCATAGTTAATGCTAGTTGTTTCATGCCACAGTTTCGTGTTTGTTTCATGCCACAGTTTCATGAGGTTCATGTCTATAGTTTCATGTCCTAAGTTTTTGCCTTAGCTTCCGCGTGCGATAAGCACGCTTGCCTTCGGGTTGTTTTCTGTTTTGTACCTCGTTGATTGTTTCTTAAAATTAAATCATGTTCCTACCTGCAAGTCCTGTCCGGAGTCGTCCGTTTGCTTTCCTGGGAGAACGACCCCGCAGTAAGCTGCGAAAACCATGTCGTGACAGACATAAGGAAAGGAAATTAAATGAGCTCAAATATACCTATTAACGAGGCATAATACTGCAAAATGTACATACAGCTAGCCTAAATAGCATGTTAGCATCGATTAGCTAGCAGTCATGCACTGACCAAAATTGTTAACATTTTCACAAATATGCCAGTAATGACACCTACTAGGATCTCATAAACACACTGCAGCACATGAACTTGAAGGACCCATTATTTTAACATTAGAAATCATTATATTTTCATTAATATAGCTACATAAAAAGATCGGATCCAAAAAAATCCAAATCAAATACACAGAGGACATAAGGAAAGGAAATTAAATGAGCTCAAATATAGCTACAAACGAAGCATAATGATGCAATATGTACATACAGCTAGCCTAAATAGCATGTTAGCATAGATTAGCTTGCAGTCATGCACTGACCAAAATTGTTAACATTTCCACAGATGTGCCAGGAATGATAAATATAAATTAAATACACAGAGGACATAAGGAAAGAAAATTAAATGAGCTCAAATATAGCTACAAACGAGGCATAATGCTGCAATATGTACATACAGCTAGCCTAAATAGCATGTTTACATCAATTAGCTTGCAGTCATGCACTGACCAAAATTGTTAACATTTTCACAAATATAACATCAACAAAACGCACCTTTGTGCATCCACGCACAGCATAAAAAGTTTGGTGGACAAAATGAGACAAAGAAGGAGTGGCATAAAACACGTCTTTCTGTGGCAGCGTCAGAGAAAGTTAGACATGTAAACAAACTAATGTCAGGTTCAAACACTGATGACATCTATTAAACAGACAAAACAGAGACAGAATTAAATTTGGCTCCATGAGGAGAGCGCATACACCTGCACCCTTGTACAGTGTCCCACCACGCTCTGACGAAAGATTGTACGCCTCCTCTTTTATTTGGACTTTCCCTGATTACATGGCAACAGCTGTTTCTAAAGGAAGGGGGTCGTAAACAGCCGCTGCCTTTGGTCACAAAACAGTTCAAAGAAAAGGTGCCTGGAGGGGAATCAGGTCCTTCTTCCTCTTTTACAAGCCTTTTGATTGGTAAGATCAAAGACAGCTTTTGTGTGCTCGCCGGGAACTCATTGAAACACAAAGTTTTGTGGTAACTTAGATACAATTATTCTGACAACTACGGTGAGTTCAAGGACGGCCAAAATTAATAGGACAAAACGGCGCATCAGTGAAGTATAAACATAAACAGTGGGTTTTGTAACAGTGAGGAAGGTTTGTGTCATGTTTGTCCTTCTATAAAAAAACATATTGAAGCAAAAATAAATTTTTTATCTTATTCAATTTTCATAAATCTTTGAAAAACCAGAAGCGACTCGAGGAGTGACAGAAATATTGTGACATTTGCAGCTCTTTGAGTCTGCTCTAATCACATTTGCATTCTGCCATGGGAGGTCTCTGTCAGCAGGGATCAATACGTCATTTGCGTCCTAATAGAAGCCAGTAACTATCCAAATGAAGGAGGAATGATCATCAGCCTCCTATCCACTTGACACGGGTTAGCGCCAAGCTCTGCTTCCATACTTCCTCCGTTCTGCATGATTCTCTTCCCTCTCATTATGTTGAGGCAGCGTCGTGGCCTCAATTAGCATATTCAATTAAAAGGGCCAGCCTTTGTGCAATATTGGATTGAGAAAAAAGTCCTATCACTGAATTCCCAGGCTTATACACTGTGTAATACAACTAATCATCAATACAGCCAACTTTTACTCTTAAGCTTCTTGAATTACTCTTTAGGCTTACTGAAGGAACTTTTCCTTTTAGGCTTGAATGAATGAATGAATGAATGTGTTTTTTCCGGCAGACAGACATATATAGCCACACTTCATCACTCTTTGTAATTTGACGGACACCCATCGAAAAGGGATACGGGAAAAAAGCAAGAACTAAAGTTAAAAGTTAAAGTACCAATGATTGTCACACACACACTAGGTGTGGCGAAATTATTCTCTGCATTTGACCCATCCCCTTGTTCCAACCCCTGGGGGTGAGGGGAGCAGTGAGCAGCAGCGGTGGCCGCGCCCGGGAATCATTTTTGGTGATTTAACCCCCAATTCCAACCCTTGATGCTGAGTGCCAAGCAGGGAGGTAATGGGTCCCATTTTTATAGTCTTTGGTATGACTCGGCCGGGGGTTTGAACTCACGACCTACTGATCTCAGGGCGGACACTCTAACCACTAGGCCACTGAGCAGGGGCTCTTTTTTTTCTTTTTTTTGTCATAACAAAATACAATCATGTGTGCTTACGGACTGTATCCCTGCAGACTGTATTGCTCTAAATTTATATATAATGTAGGAACCAGAAATATTAATAACAGAAAGAAACAACCCTTTTGTGTGAATGAGTGTAAAAGGGGGAGGGAGGTTTTTTGGGTTGGTGCACTAATTGTAAGTGTATCTTGTGTTTTTTATGTTGATTTAATAAAAAAAAAAAAAAAAAAAGTATTTTTTTGTTTTGTTTTTTTAATTTCTTGTGCGGCCTGGTACCAGTCGATCCACGGATCGTTAGCGGGCCGCGGCCCGGTGGTTGGGGACCACTGCTTTACACAGCAAACTGGTTGACCCTGATTCAGGAGCGCCTCTGCTGGTGGTACACAAGTATTGCACTGCGTTTTGCCTCGGAATGCAATTAATGAAACATCAATTTGGCGCTGCTGATTCATTGACAGCGATCAGTTAACCAAAGGGGTCCCCAAACTTTTTGACTCGGGGCCCGCATTGGGTTAAAACAATTTGGTCGGGGGCCGGGCTGTGTATGTATATATATATATATATATATATATATGTATGTGTGGGAAAAAAAATCACAAGACTATTTCATCTCTACAGGCCTGTTTCATGAGGGGGGGGTACCCTCAATCATCAGGAGATTTATATATATATATATATATGTATGTGTATGTATGTATGTGTATGTATGTATGTATGTATGTATGTGTATATATGTATGTATATGTATGTATATGTGTGTATATGTATGTATATATATATGTATGTATATATATATATATGTGTGTATATGTATGTATATATATATATATGTGTGTATATGTATGTATGTATATATATGTGTGTATATGTATGTATATATATATATATATATATATATATATATGTGTGTGTATATATATATATATATATATATATATATATATATATATATATATATATATGTGTATATATGTATATATATATATATATATATATATATATATGTATGTATGTACAGTATGTATGTATATATATGTGTATATATATTAATATATATATGTGTATATATATACACGTATAAATATATATATATATATGTGTATATATATAATACATATATATATATATATATATATATATATATACAGTCGTGGTCAAAAGTTTACATACACTTGTAAAGAACATAATGTCATGGCTGTCTTGAGTTTCCAATAATTTCTACAACTCTTATTTGTTTGTGATAGAGTGATTGGAGCACATACTTGTTTGTCACAAAAAAACATTCATGAAGTTTGGTTCTTTTATGAATTTATTATGGCTCTACTGAAAATGTGATATTAATTGACTGAAAGAGCACGCACTTGCCGCTGATGATGTCATGTTATCGATGGGAAAATGCATTTTCACTATGATTTGCCTGAGCGGATAGGAGACACCCAGAGTAACAAGCGCTAAAATAATAATTTAAAAAAAATAAAATAAAAAATTCACTTTGGGACTTTTCTACGGGCTTGATTTTGGACGCTGGCAGGCTGGATCCGGTTTGAGGACCCCTGAGTTAACCGATTAATGTCATGAAGAATGCTAAAATGGTATTGCCTGACCATTTATTAATAGTTTATGAAGGCTGCATTTTTGACAGATTATTAATACATGAAATTGTCAATGAAAAAAACGTTGCATTAAACTCACCATAAAGGTCAAAACATGCAAAATGTCCAAAAGTGAGGTTGTGAGGTTTTTTTTTTGTTTTAATTGATTGCTGTTAAGTCACCCTAATCAAATACGTCCATTGAAATTCCCCTCAGGAGGAATTATAATAAGTTTTGCTTAGCCTTTTGACTTTTAATTACACACAGCGGCATACTAAAGTGCTAATGTGTCCAACAGTGAGGATAGTTTGATTGGTGTCAGGGCCAATCGCCGCTAAAGGAGTCATGTGTCATTCAACTTCTGTTCAACTGCCGCACATTTACAGCTAATTATCGATGGTTCCAATGCGATTACAGGGCGGCCGCGGACACTAATGGTATGGTGTGGTATGAAAGCGAGAACAAGGATGTTTTTTTTTGGAAAAATCCCGCACTATTGTCGAGGTTTGACTGGTCGGTGCCGCTACCCGGAGTGGACTTTGGCTGTAAACGGCCAATTAGCATCACCGGAGGCGTAATTGCGAGCGGATGTCGGTTGAGGCGCAGTGAAGACGACGGAGGCTTTAATCTAATTTCCCACAAATGCTTGCAGTGTAGAAGCGCCTGCAAGCGCCGGGTCGCGCTGATGATGAATTAAACAGCGAGAGCCGCGGCCACCATATGGCACATGCCATCAAAGTGCAATTTCCACCGTGGATTAGCGCGGCGGCGCCAGTGAAACCGCGGCCTTTTTTCATGAATAAATGAAACGGCCTCATCACGACACTTCAGTCTCCGTGATTAACAAGGACCCTCCCGTTTTGTTTTTAGCTCGTGAATTACGAGCTCCTGCAAACTATACGCTTGAAAAGGAAGAAAAAAAAACCTCCATTCAATAAAATAAAGGCGACATGTCACAGTTTGGTTGTCAGTAGTTTTACTTTTCAAAGTCAAGCCTTGAGGCGGGATTTTATAGTTTGAAAAATTTTAATAGGCCCACACTGTTTTGTGTGTCTGTAGCTTTAATGCTAATAAGATGTCTCTTTTTACATATACACTCGTACCTCAACTCGCGAGCTCAATTGGGTTGAGTTGAGTTTGAGTTTATTTGGAACATGCATGCATACAACATGATTAGGGTTGCAAAATTCCAGGAATATTCAAAGTTGGAAACTTTCCATGGGAATTAAGGGGAATATATGGGAATTAACAGGAATTAATGGGAATAAACATTGAATGCAACATGCTACATCTTGCAGCACGATTATTAGCTAAAACAACCTGATTTAATGCAAATTCAGTAGAATTTCAACCCTGAACTGTGCATTCCTCCATCACGTGCAGATAATTCCCAGCATGCTACACTCTACAGCAGAACTATTGAGGCCACACTAGTATTTGAGCCCAAATGTTGCCAAACAGCTCAATTGTTGTTTCATCTGGCCACAGAACTTTCCTCCAGAAGGTCTTATCTTTGTCCATGTGTTGTCAGATGAAACAAAAATTGAGCTGTTTGGCCACAATACCCAGCAATATGTTTGGAGGAGAAAAGGTGAGGCCTTTAATCCCAGGAATACCAAACCTACCGTCAAGCATGGTGGTGGTAGTATTATGCTCCAGGCCTGTTTTGCTGCCAATGGAACTGGTGTTTTATAGAGAGTAAATGGGACAATGAAAAAGGAGGATTACCTAAAAATTCTTCAGGACAACCTAAAATCATCAGCCCGGAGGTTGGGTCTTAGGCACAGTTGGGTGTTCCAACAGGACAATGACCCCAAACGCACATCAAAAGTGGTAAAGGAATGGCTAAATCAGGCTAAAATTAAGGTTTTAGAATGGCCTTCCCAAAGTCCTGACTTAAACGTGTGGACAATGCTGAAGAAACAAGTCCATATCAGAAAACCAACACATCGAGCTGAACTACACCAATTTTCTCAAGAGAAGTGGTATAAAAATGTTACCAGAAGCTTGTGGATGGCTACCAAAAGCGCCTTATTGCAGTGAATCTTGCCAAGGGACATGTAACCAAATATTAACATTGCTGTAAGTATACTTTTGACCCAGCAGATTTCGTCACATTTTCAGTAGACCCATAATAAATTCATAAAAGAACCAAACTCCATGAATGTTTTTTGTGACCAACAAGTTATGTGCTCCAATCACTCTATCACAAAAAAATAAGAGTTGTAGAAATTATTGGAAACTCAGGACAACCATGACATTATGTTCTTTACAGAGGGTCATAAAGTCTGCACAAAAAATCATGGGCTGCCCCACCCCTCCCTGAAGGATTTACACAACTCCCGTTGCCTCAACAGAGCAAATAACATCAACAAGGACAGCACACACCCTGGCTTCCACCTGTTTGACCTGCTACCATCGGGCAAGCGCTATAGGTGCATCAGAGCCAGAACAAACAGGCTCAGAGACAGCTTCTTTCCCAGAGCTGTCACCATCTTGAACTCTAACTTATGATAAAAAAATTCACCCCTATACAATATCCTACCTTAATACCCTACTGTGCAATATTACCCTTCGAGTGCAATACATCCGACACTGATTGTTATCACTCCGGTACTCTTGTCTTGTTCTGTATATTGTACAGTATTTTGTATATTGTACAGGATTGCTTATTATTTTTATTGGATAGTAGTCTATTTATTTAAATTCTTAGTTTTATCTTTATTACTTCTTGTGTAATTTATTTGTATCCCATATTTGTTCCCACTACCGCACCTTAAATTGGAGTCCTTAATCTCGTTATATGCAAATATAATGACAATAAAGTCCATTCTATTCCATTTTATTCTAAACTTTTGACCACGACTGCATATATATATATATATATATACAGCCCGGCCTCCGGCCAAATAGTGAGCTAAGTGTGTTGAAATGTTTTATTCTACAAACCCCGTTTCCATATGAGTTGGGAAATTGTGTTAGATGTAAATATGAAAGGAATACAATGATTTGCAAATCATTTTCAACCCATATTCAGTTGAATATGCTACAAAGACAACATATTTGATGTTCAAACTGATAAACATTTTTTTTTGCAAATAATCATTAACTTTAGAATTTGATGCCAGCAACACGTGACAAAGAAGTTGGGAAAGGTGGCAATAAATACTGATAAAGTTGAGGAATGCTCGTCAAACACTTATTTGGAACATCCCACAGATGAACAGGCAAATTGGGAACAGGTGGGTGCCATGATTGGGTATAAAAGTAGATTCCATGAAATGCTCAGTCATTCACAAACAAGGATGGGGCGAGGGTCACCACTTTATCAACAAATGCGTGAGCAAATTGTTGAACAGTTTAAGAAAAACCTTTCTCAACCAGCTATTGCAAGGAATTTAGGGATTTCACCATCTACGGTCCGTAATATCATCAAAGGGTTCAGAGAATCTGGAGAAATCACTGCACGTAAGCAGCTAAGCCCGTGACCTTCGATCCTTCAGGCTGTACTGCATCAACAAGCGACATCAGTGTGTAAAGGATATCACCACATGGGCTCAGGAACACTTCAGAAACCCACTGTCAGTAACTACAGTTGGTCGCTACATCTGTAAGTGCAAGTTAAAACTCTCCTATGCAAGGCGAAAACCGTTTATCAACAACACCCAGAAACGCCGTCGGCTTCGCTGGGCCTGAGCTCATCTTAGATGGACTGATACAAAGTGGAAAAGTGTTCTGTGGTCTGACGAGTCCACATTTCAAATTGTTTTGGAAACTGTGGACGTCGTGTCCTCCGGACCAAAGAGGAAAAGAACCATCTGGATTGTTATAGGCGCAAAGTTGAAAAGCTAGCATCTGTGATGGTATGGGGGTGTATTAGTGCCCAAGGCATGGGTAACTTACACAACTGTGAAGGCGCCATTAATGCTGAAAGGTACATACAGGTTTTGGAGCAACATATGTTGCCATCCAAGCAACGTTACCATGCTTATTTCAGCAAGACAATGCCAAGCCACGTGTTACATCAACGTGGCTTCATAGTAAAAGAGTGCGGGTACTAGACTGGCCTGCCTGTAGTCCAGACCTGTCTCCCATTGAAAATGTGTGGCGCATTATGAAGCCTAAAATACCACAACGGAGACCCCCGGACTGTTGAACAACTTAAGCTGTACATCAAGCAAGATTGGTAAAGAATTCCACCGAGAAGCTTAAAAAATGTGTCTCCTCAGTTCCCAAACGTTTACTGAGTGTTGTTAAAAGAAAAGGTGATGTAACACAGTGGTGAACATGCCCTTTCCCAACTACTTTGGCACGTGTTGCAGCCATGAAATTCTAAGTTAATTATTATTTGCAAAAAAAAAATAAAGTTTATGAGTTTGAACATCAAATATGTTGTCTTTGTAGTGCATTCAACTGAATATGGGTTGAAAATGATTTGCAAATCATTGTATTCCGTTTATATTTACATCTAACACAATTTCCCAACTCATATGGAAACGAGGGTTTGTAGCATCATACTGTGTGTTTTTGTGATTTTGAGCCGGTGCCGTTGCATCATACTGTATGCTTGTAAATCTGACTAGTGGGTCAGTGCCTCTCCAATCTCAAATCTCAGGTTTTTACTTCTGATTACTCTTCTTTCAAGAGCAGGCAAGTGAAGAAGACGATCGATGTTTGTTACGTTTGGTGTTCATAAGCAGGCTCGAGGGACGCATATTACTTTTGGGATGTCATTAAAAAGTCCCTTTTACAGAATAGGTGACCTTCTAAGACTCTATGTGGCAGCAAATTGATGTTATGTCACATGATTTATTTATCTTGATGCGTCAAAATATCAATATTGGAATATCAGAATTGAAACCTCAGTAACGGCAGTATTGATACTGACATCGACTAGTAATGGAATTCCATTGTGTCCCAAATGAAAGAGTGTGTGTGTATGAAAGTGGAGTGCAGTAACAAGCTTGATCTCATTCAGCATGGAAACAAAGAGCTTTTGTCCCCCCAGCCTTGAGATGACAGCGCTGTGATGTCCATGTTTCATGCTTCGCTAATGAAGACTCTTGCCAGGGCAGTGGGCAAGGTGGTCTGCCTTTGATGGCTGCTCGTTCCAGACAAAAACCAACAGGCCCCTTTCTCGCAGTAGAGCTTCAGGGGATGGGATTTTTGGAATATATTTAGAAGGCGACACTCCGACTCGAGCATCTGTGCCTTTTCCGCCTGCCGAGAGACTCCGCAGCGCCTCATCCATCCCTCCTTGGCGGGCTTGTTGGAGTGAAGAGCTGCCAGAAGGCTCTCTGCCACACTCGTCTTGTTCCCCGCGTACTGTGTGTGCATGCCTGTGTGTGTGTGTGTGGGTGTGTAGCGCTTTTGTTCTGGCTTCCACAGTTAGAGCGTTTTTTTTTACGCTAGGCACGAGGCGTCGCTTTGGTCAAGTTGAGTTAATTTGTCTATTTTACCAAAGCGCCAATTCCCACTAAAAACATGTTGCTCACATTGAAGTCCACATGAGCACAAGAAAAGGAACAGAACCAAAACACGCCCACTGGGCGGCGCATTTGGCAACATCGTGAATATTCAAATCCAATGGCTTATGTCATAATTAGACTTAATGTCCTACTACTGTTTATGATTCAAAAAGGAAAATCCTCCAGAAAACCGACAAAAAGATTCCTTGAAAATGGCAATATTGTGTTCCAAGTGTGTGTGTGTGTGTGTGTGTGTGTATATACCGTATTTTCCGCACTATAAGGCGCACCGGATTATTAGCCGCACCTTCAATGAATGGCATATTTCATAACTTTGTCCACCAATAAGCCGCCCCGGACTATAAGCCGCGCCTACGCTGCGCTAAAGGGAATGTCAAAAAAACAGTCAGATAGGTCAGTCAAACTTTAATAATATATTGAAAACCAGCGTTCTAACAACTCTGTCCCAAAATGTACGCAAATGTGCAATCACAAACATAGTAAAATTCAAAATAGTGCAGAGCAATAGCAACATAATGTTGCTCGAACGTTAATGTCACAACACACAAAATAAACATAGCGCTCACTTTCTGAAGTTATTCTTCATTCGTAAATCCTTCGTCTTCGGTGTCCGAAGTGAAAAGTTGGGCAAATGTGAGATCCAAAATGGCCGGTTCCGTCTCGTCGAAGTCATCGGAGTCAGTGTCACTGTTATCCAGCAGTTCTGTGAATCCTGCCTTCCGGAAAGCTCGGACCACAGTTGTGACCGAAATATCTGCCCAGGCATTTACGATCCACTGGCAGATGTTGGCGTCGTCTGGCGCTGCCTCCCTGTCTTAGTGAAGGTGTGTTCGCCTTCTGTCATCCATTGTTCCCACGCAGTTAGCAGTCTAGCTTCGAATGCCCTGTTGACACCAATATCTAGCGGCTGGAGGTCTTTTGTCAATCCACCCGGAATGACGGCGAGTATTGAATTAATAAGCGCGTAAGCGTGTCTCTTAATGTGATGTTATGAGCTAGCAAATATAACAACTACACTACCCAGCATGCAACGATAGTTACGAGCATGCGCGGTAGCCCTGAGAAGCGTTGTTGTATGCTGGGAGTTAGAATGTGGTTATGAGCACGCTGTGAGTAAACGTTGAGAACTCAGTTAACACGCCTCGTCTGCATTATTTATAATTAGACAGACAACACACTTAATAGGAGCCATTTTGGGGTCTTTACATAAACACACAAATGGAAATGAAACGTCACATATCCCAGCATGCACCGCGCGCTTCTTCTTCTTCCGGGGGCGGGTGGTTGCTTACAGTACAAGAAGAAGCGCTTCCTGTTCTATGGGGGCGGGTGCTTACCTTGGCGGTTGCTTGCGTAGAAGAAGAAGCGCTTCCTGCTCTACCGGGAAAAAAGATGGCGGCTGTTTACCGAAGTTGCGAGAACGAAACTTTATGAAAATGAATCTTAATATTTATCCATATATAAAGCGCACCGGGTTAAAAGCCGCACTGTCAGCTTTTGAGTAAATTTGTGGTTTTTAGGTGCGGCTAATGGTGCGGAAAATACGGTACACACACACACACACACACATATATATATATATATATATATATATATATATATATATATATATATATATATATATATATATATATATATATAGTTACTTTGCATGTGCATACTTTTAGCCCCTGGACAAGTTGTTTTAGCCCAATGCAGCCACCCAGTAAAAAAATTTGGACTTCCCTGACTTATGCCTTCATTAAAGACTTTTGTTGGCCAAAGCGGCGACCAGCAAAGGCCATTCAAACTATGTTATCATTATTTTAAATACTACAGTGGAACTTTGATTTATGAACATAAATGATTCTTGAACAACAACTTGGGGCGGTATAGCTCGGTTGGTAGAGTGGCCGTGCCAGCAACTTGAGGGTTGCAGGTTCGATCCCCGCTTCCGCCATCCTAGTCACTGCCGTTGTGTCCTTGGGCAAGACACTTTACCCACCTGATCCCAGTGCCACCCTAGTCACTGCCGTTGTGTCCTTGGGCAAGACACTTTACCCACCTGCTCCCAGTGCCACCCACACTGGTTTAAATGTAACTTAGATATTGGGTTTCACTATGTAAAGCGCTTTGAGTCACTAGAGAAAAAGCGCTATATAAATATACTTCACTTCACTTCTCTTCACATGGTGCGTAATCCAAAAAGTTTGTATAGTGAAGCAGAGTTCCCCATAAGAGAAAATATAAACATGAATAATTGGTTCTAGCCTTGACAGAAGTCCTTATTTAAGTAAAAAATGCACACTTTGAAGACACTATAATGTGTATATATGTACTGTATATTTATCAAAGCGACATAAGGGGTTAATGGCTAAAAAAATCTGTTATCAAAACAACTGCAAGTTTAACAGTCAACGCGCGCACACACATACACAAGTCCTATTTTTGCTTTCCAAAACATTAAAAACCATGTTGCTACTATTAAAAAAAAAACAAAAAAAGGAAAAGCCTTTTTACCTTGTGTCGGCAAATATTTGCGTCGTTTTTTTTAACACTCCGGGAGATTGTGGTAAACGAGCAGTGGCTTCACCTTACAGTCACCGCTAGCGTTAGCACAAACTTGCAGTGTAAGGCGATCCTTCAATAGCTTATGTCTCGGTAGTGCCTTCTCATCAGTACAATATTCCAGTATTTTTTATTACTATTATTAGGATTATTAGTAGTAAAAATAAATACACTTTAATGTAAACTGGCATGTAATTTAGAACATGTTTCCTGTGAATGAGGACATCTTTTTAAGCCAAATTAATTCTTACTTTTGTCAATTACCGGTATTATTTAATTATGATGTATAATTGTACAAACCCCGTTTCCATATGAGTTGGGAAATTGTGTTAGATGTAAATATAAACGGAATACAATGATTTGCAAATCCTTTTCAACCCATATTCAATTGAATGCACTACAAAGACAAGATATTTGATGTTCAAACTCCTAAACTTTTTTTTTTTTTTGCAAATAATAATTAACTTAGAATTTCATGGCTGCAACACGTGCCAAAGTGGTTGGGAAAATGCATGTTCACCACTGTGTTGCATCACCTTTTCTTTTAACAACACTCAATAAACGATTGGGAACTGAGGAAACTAATTGTTGAAGCTTTGAAAGTGGAATTCTTTCAATTCTTTCCCTTTTTTTTTGTAGAGCTTCAGTCGTTCAACAGTCCGGGGTCTCCGCTGTCGTATTTTACGCTTCATAATGCGCCTCACATTTTCGATGGGAGACAGGTCTGGACTGCAGGCGGGACCAGGAAAGTACCCGCACTCTTTTTTTACGAAGCCACGCTGTTGTAACACGTGCTGAATGTGGCTTGGCATTGTCTTGCTGAAATAAGCAGGGGCGTCCATGAAAAAGAAGGCGCTTAGATGGCAGCATATGTTGCTCCAAAACCTGTATGTACCTTTCAGCATTAATGGTGCCTTCACAGATGTGTAAGTTACCCATGCCTTGGGCACTAATGCACCCCCATGGCTTTTGAACTTTGCGTCTAACAGTCTGGATGGTTCGCTTCCCCTTTGGTCCGGATGACACAATGTCGAATATTTCCAAAAACAATTTGAAATGTGTACTTGTCAGACCACAGAACACTTTTCCACTTTGCATGAGTCCATCTTAGATGATTTCGGGCCCAGAGAAGCCGGCGGCGTTTCTGGATGTTGTTGATAAATGGCTTTCGCTTTGCATAGTAGAGCTTTAACATGCACTTACAGATGTAGCGACTAACTGTATTTAGTGACAATGGTTTTCTGAAGTGTTCCTGAGCCCATGTGGTGATATGCTTTAGAGCAGTGTTTTTCAACCTTTTTTGAGCCAAGGCACATTTTTTTCATTAAAAAAATACGGAGGCACACCACCAGCAGAAAAGGTTAAACAATGAAACTCCACCAGGTTGTCGTGCCTTATTTTGAGTTTGTTGTTGTTTCCTGTGTGTTGTGCTTTAGTTCTTGTCTTGCGCTGTTATTTTGGTGACCCTTCCTGTTTTGTTGGTGTTCTCCTGTAGCAGTTTCACGCCTTCCTTTGAGTGCTATTGCCCGCACCTGCTTTGTTTTCGCAATCAAGACTCTTTAAGTTGTGCGTACTCTATCCTTCTAGGTGGGGACATTGTTGATTGTCATGTCATGTACGGGATGTGCTTTGTGGACGTCCTCTTTGCTCCACACGCTGTAAGTTTTTGCTGTTGTCCAGCATTCTGTTTTTGTTGACTTTGTAGCCAGTTCAATTTTACTTTTGTTTTAGATAGCCATCCCTATGCTTCAGTGCCTTTTCCTAGTGGGACTTACCTTGTTATTTTTTGGTTTAAGCGTTACATACCTTTTTACCTGCACGCTGTCTCCCGCTGTGCTCTGCATATTGGGATCACGACAAACCATCTTCGACGCGTTCCGACTTCTACAAAGCAATGAACTACCTGCTGCCACCTACTGGTATGGAGAATTACAACATTACCCTGCCAAGCTCTGCACAGCACAGGCACTAGACAACGGCACATTATTATGATTATTGATTTGCAAAAAAAATTTTTTTGGACCAATTAGGTGAAGTTGCATAATTCCCCACGGCACACCAGACAATATCTCACGGCACAGTGGTTGAAAATCACTGCTTTAGAGATTGATGTCGGTTTTTGATACAGTGCCGTCTGAGGGATCGAAGGTCACGGTCATTCAATGTTGGTTTCCGGCCATGCCGCTTACGTAGAGTGATTTCTCCAGATTCTCTGAACCTTTTGATGATATTATGGACCGTAGATGTTGAAATCCCTAAATTTCTTGCAATTGCACTTTGAGAAACGTTGTTCTTCAACTGTTTGACTATTTGCTCACGCGGTTGTGGACAAAGGGGTGTACCTCGCCCCATCCTTTCTTGTGAAAGACTGAGCATTTTTTGGGAAGCTGTTTTTATACCCAATCATGGCACCCACCTGGTTCCAATTAGCCTGCACACCTGTGGGATGTTCCAAATGATGAGCATTCCTAAACTTTATCAGTATTTATTGCCACCTTTCCCAACTTCTTTGTCACGTGTTGCTGGCATCAAATTCTAAAGTTAATGATTATTTGCAAAAAAAAATTTTTTATCAGCTTGAACATCAAATATGTGGTCTTTGTAGCATATTCAACTCAATATGGGTTGAAAAATATTTGCAAATCATTGTATTCCGTTTATATTTACATCTAGCACAATTTCCCAACTCATATGGATAAGGGGTTTGTACAAACAATGTGTATTAGTATTATTATTGTTATCATCATTAGCATTTTGTAGAAATCAAATAGTTTTTGAGTTAGACTGTTAATTTCCCTAAATAAACATATTTTGGACCAGATTATCACATGCCTTGTGTATTACTGCAATCTTCTATCAGCCGACTGATTGGATTTTGTGTTAATAGAGCGTCAATCTGTCCAATTTCAGCCGATGCTAATCGCCGTTTTATCACAACATTCTGTCACTCCACACCCAAATTAAAGCAGAAGATAAAAAATCCGTTAGTTGCTCTTGAAGGTTGCTGCTTGGACGACACCCGCCTCTCGCTAATTGAACATAAACCACGGCGGGCGGCTAAAAACCAACTAAGAGGTATTGTTGATGAAGTGATTAAGATGATTTATTGCTAATCTGGTGCGGTGTGACAGGTTTATCCGCTGATTACGCTGCTAATCTATTCGCACAGTGAGCAGGCCAAGCGCTTTAGTGCTTTCCTGAGGTTATTTCTGTCCTTGACCACTGCTGCTATTGATCCACCGACTTATTGGACACCAGTGACTCCCTCTAACCAGGCAAGACAGGACAATTAAACATGTATTCATTCCTTCATTAAATATTATTAAATCATCTGTTTATTATTATTATTATTCCGCCGCATAAGTGTGGCGCTCGCCATAGCCCACAATTTTAATCTAATCGGAACGGTTCAAGAATCAAAATGTTCGGCTCAAGATTACCCGTAATTATCCAGGTTTTCCGGGACATTTTGCCCATTGAAAATTAATTAGCCAATTTTCAAAAATGCACAACTCTCACGTTTTGCACCCAATTCGAACCGTTCTACCATCCTACACACTCCACTCACCTTGGAAGATAAATAGATAGATAGATAGATAGCACTTTATTGATTAACTACCATTTTAACAAAGTAAAAAAAAAAAAATCCAGGAATTCCAAGAATTCCCCGTTTTCCAAAGCCCTATTTTCACCTCTTTCTGGAAAGTTTTCACAGTCCACATTTTTCAACCGTTTTTTGACCGTTCCACCTTCGAAACATTCCTCTTAGCTGGGACAACAAATGCTTCTATATTTTTTTTCTGAACAAATTCCCGGTTTTCCCTAAATTCCAGGAATTCCGAAATACCCACCGTCGTCATTTCAACATTTTTTAACCGATTCCAAAAACTCATATAATCTAGGACAATTGTGCTAGTATCAATATTTTCCTAAATTTCCAGGAAATTCCCATACGAATGAATCATAGTTCTACAATGCCCTAAATTCTTAAAATATTGTGTCATTTTTAAACCCGATTCTGACCTTTCAACTAGAGCTGCAGCTATCGAATATCCCGATCGATTACAACAATCAAAGTACCATTTTAACAAAATTAAAAAAAATTCCAGGAATTCCCAGAATTCCCGGTTTTCCAAAGCCCTATTTTCACCTCTTTAGTTTTCACAGTCCACATTTTTCAACCGTTCTTGACCGTTCCACCTTCGAAACATTCCTCTTAGCTGGGACAACAAATGCTTCTATATATTTTTTCTGAACAAATTCCCGGTTTTCCCTAACTTCCAGGAATTCCGAAATACCCATTCTCAATTCAAACAGTTGCCAATTCAACATGTTTTAACCGATTCCAAAAATTCATATAATCTCAGAAAAATGTGTTAGTAGCAATATTTTCCAAAATTTCCAGGAAATTCCCATACAAATGAATCATAGTTCTACAATGCCCTAAATTCTTCAAATGTTGCGCCATTTTCAAACCCGATTCTGACCTTTCAACTACAGCTGCAGCTATTCAATATCCCGATCGATTAATCGAGTAATCGAATAAATCATATTTTTGCATAATTAAGGTTTAATTATACACGTTAAGATGTGCCCTCAATTATTGCGTTTGGCCTAATTGTCTTTTATTTCCTAAATGCCTGTTTTCAATATTGAAGGCTGACACGCACAGCTGAAATGCGTCAGTGGTTGATTGTGCCAATTTGTGTGTGCTAATAAAAACAGGTGCGCTCACAGCCCTATGTGCTGTGTGGTGTGACCGCATAAACATTCTACAGAGACTATAGTGGGTGAATATAACCTAGGACAATTGTGCCAGTATCATTATTTTCAAACATTTCCAGGAAATTCCCATACAAATGAATCATAGTTCTACAATGCCCTAAATTCTCAAAATGTTGCGCCATTTTTAAACCCGATTCTGACCTTTCAACCATCCACCCACACTACTCTTCCGATATACCGAACGCAAAACATGTTTTCCCTTTCCCAAAATTCACAGTTTTCCCGAAATTTGCTACCCATTGACAATGAATGGGCATTGTACAATCAACTGCATATCCCACATTTCTCTTCCAATTTGAACCGTTCCACCACCCACACACTCGACTCACCTTGGACAATCAAAGTACTATTTTAACAAAATTTAAAAATATTCCAGGAATTTCCAGAATTCCCCGTTTTCCAAAGCCCTATTTTCACCTCTTTCTGGAAAGTTTTCACAGTCCACATTTTTCAACCAATCTTGACCGTTCCACCTTCGAAACATTCCTCTTAGCTGGGACAACAAATGCTTCTATATATTTCTTCTGAACAAATTCCCGGTTTTCCCTAAATTCCAGGAATTCCTAATCATCCATTCTCAATTCAAACAGTTGCCAATTCAGCATGTTTTAACCGATTCCAAAAAACCATATAATCTCGGACAATTGTGCTAGTAGCAATATTTTCCAAAATTTCCAGGAATTTCCCATACAAATGAATCATAGTTCTACAATGCCCTAAATTCTTCAAATGTTGCGCCATTTTCAAACCCGATTCTGACCTTTCAACTAGAGCTGCAGCTATCGAATATCCCGATCGATTAATCGAGTAATCGAATATATCATATTTTTGCATAATTAAGGTTTAATTATACATGTTAAGATGTGCCCTCAATTATTGCGTTTGGCCTAATTGTCTTTTATTTCCTAAACGCCTGTTTTCATTATTGAAGGCTGACACTCACAGCTGAAATGTGTCAGTGGTTGATTGTGCCAATTTGTGTGTGCTAATAAAAACAGGTGCGCTCACAGCCCTATGTGCTGTGTGGTGTGACCGCATAAACATTCTACAGAGACTATAGTGGGTGAATATAACCTAGGACAATTGTGCCAGTATCATTATTTTCAAACATTTCCAGGAAATTCCCATACAAATGAATCATAGTTCTACCATGCCCTAAATTCTCAAAATGTTGCGCCATTTTTAAACCTGATTCTGACCTTTCAACCATCCACCCACACTACTCTTCCGATATACCAAATGCAAAACATGTTTTCCCTTTCCCAAAATTCAGTTTTCCCGAAATTTGCTACCCATTGACAATGAATGGGCATTATACAATCAACTGCATATCCCAAATTTCTCTTCCAATTTGAACCGTTCCACCACCCACACACTCCACTCACCTTGGACAATCAAAGTACCATTTTAACAAAAAAATTTTTTTAAATTCCAGGAATTTCCAGAATTCCCCGTTTTCCAAAGCCCTATTTTCACCTCTTTCTGGAAAGTTTTCACAGTCCACATTTTTGAACCGTTTTTTGACCGTTCCACCTTCGAAACATTCCTCTTAGCTGGGACAACAAATGCTTCTATATTTTTTTTCTGAACAAATTCCCGGTTTTCCCTAACTTCCAGGAATTCCGAAATACCCATTCTCAATTCAAACAGTTGCCAATTCAACATGTTTTAACCGATTCCAAAAATTCATATAATCTCAGAAAAATGTGTTAGTAGCAATATTTTCCAAAATTTCCAGGAAATTCCCATACAAATGAATCATAGTTCTACAATGCCCTAAATTCTTCAAATGTTGCGCCATTTTCAAACCCGATTCTGACCTTTCAACTACAGCTGCAGCTATTCAATATCCCGATCGATTAATCGAGTAATCGAATAAATCATATTTTTGCATAATTAAGGTTTAATTATACACGTTAAGATGTGCCCTCAATTATTGCGTTTGGCCTAATTGTCTTTTATTTCCTAAATGCCTGTTTTCAATATTGAAGGCTGACACGCACAGCTGAAATGCGTCAGTGGTTGATTGTGCCAATTTGTGTGTGCTAATAAAAACAGGTGCGCTCACAGCCCTATGTGCTGTGTGGTGTGACCGCATAAACATTCTACAGAGACTATAGTGGGTGAATATAACCTAGGACAATTGTGCCAGTATCATTATTTTCAAACATTTCCAGGAAATTCCCATACAAATGAATCATAGTTCTACAATGCCCTAAATTCTCAAAATGTTGCGCCATTTTTAAACCCGATTCTGACCTTTCAACCATCCACCCACACTACTCTTCCGATATACCGAACGCAAAACATGTTTTCCCTTTCCCAAAATTCACAGTTTTCCCGAAATTTGCTACCCATTGACAATGAATGGGCATTGTACAATCAACTGCATATCCCACATTTCTCTTCCAATTTGAACCGTTCCACCACCCACACACTCGACTCACCTTGGACAATCAAAGTACTATTTTAACAAAATTTAAAAATATTCCAGGAATTTCCAGAATTCCCCGTTTTCCAAAGCCCTATTTTCACCTCTTTCTGGAAAGTTTTCACAGTCCACATTTTTCAACCAATCTTGACCGTTCCACCTTCGAAACATTCCTCTTAGCTGGGACAACAAATGCTTCTATATATTTCTTCTGAACAAATTCCCGGTTTTCCCTAAATTCCAGGAATTCCTAATCATCCATTCTCAATTCAAACAGTTGCCAATTCAGCATGTTTTAACCGATTCCAAAAAACCATATAATCTCGGACAATTGTGCTAGTAGCAATATTTTCCAAAATTTCCAGGAATTTCCCATACAAATGAATCATAGTTCTACAATGCCCTAAATTCTTCAAATGTTGCGCCATTTTCAAACCCGATTCTGACCTTTCAACTAGAGCTGCAGCTATCGAATATCCCGATCGATTAATCGAGTAATCGAATATATCATATTTTTGCATAATTAAGGTTTAATTATACATGTTAAGATGTGCCCTCAATTATTGCGTTTGGCCTAATTGTCTTTTATTTCCTAAACGCCTGTTTTCATTATTGAAGGCTGACACTCACAGCTGAAATGTGTCAGTGGTTGATTGTGCCAATTTGTGTGTGCTAATAAAAACAGGTGCGCTCACAGCCCTATGTGCTGTGTGGTGTGACCGCATAAACATTCTACAGAGACTATAGTGGGTGAATATAACCTAGGACAATTGTGCCAGTATCATTATTTTCAAACATTTCCAGGAAATTCCCATACAAATGAATCATAGTTCTACCATGCCCTAAATTCTCAAAATGTTGCGCCATTTTTAAACCTGATTCTGACCTTTCAACCATCCACCCACACTACTCTTCCGATATACCAAATGCAAAACATGTTTTCCCTTTCCCAAAATTCAGTTTTCCCGAAATTTGCTACCCATTGACAATGAATGGGCATTATACAATCAACTGCATATCCCAAATTTCTCTTCCAATTTGAACCGTTCCACCACCCACACACTCCACTCACCTTGGACAATCAAAGTACCATTTTAACAAAAAAAAATTTTTAAATTCCAGGAATTTCCAGAATTCCCCGTTTTCCAAAGCCCTATTTTCACCTCTTTCTGGAAAGTTTTCACAGTCCACATTTTTGAACCGTTTTTTGACCGTTCCACCTTCGAAACATTCCTCTTAGCTGGGACAACAAATGCTTCTATATTTTTTTTCTGAACAAATTCCCGGTTTTCCCTAAATTCCAGGAATTCCGAAATACCCACTGTTGCCATTTCAACATTTTTTAACCGATTCCAAAAACTCATATAATCTAAGACAATTGTGCTAGTATCAATATTTTCCTACATTTCCAGGAAATTCCCATACAAATGAATCATAGTTCTACAATGCCCTAAATTCTCAAAATGTTGCGCTATTTTTAAACCCGATTCTGACCTTTCAACCATCCACCCACACTACTCTTCCGATATGCCAAATGCAAAACATGTTTTCCCTTTCCCAAAATTCAGTTTACCCGAAATTTGCTACCCATTGACAATGAATGGGCATTGTACAATCAACTGCATATCCCAAATTTCTCTTCCAATTTGAACCGTTCCACCACCCACACACTCCACTCACCTTGGACAATCAAAGTACCATTTTAACAAAAAAACAAAAATATTCCAGGAATTTCCAGAATTCCCCGTTTTCCAAAGCCCTATTTTCACCTCTTTCTGGAAAGTTTTCACAGTCCACATTTTTCAACCGTTCTTGACCGTTCCACCTTCGAAACATTCCTCTTAGCTGGGACAACAAATGCTTCTATATATTTTTTCTGAACAAATTCCCGGTTTTCCCTAAATTCCAGGAATTCCGAAATATCCATTCTCAATTCAAACAGTTGCCAATTCAGCATGTTTTAACCGATTCCAGAAAATCATATTATCTAGGACAATTGTGCTAGTAGCAATATTTTCTAAAATTTCCAGGAAATTCCCATACAAATGAATCATAGTTCTACAATGCCCTAAATTCTTCAAATGTTGCGCCATTTTCAAACCCGATTCTGACCTTTCAACTACAGCTGCAGCTATCGAATATCCCGATCGGTTAATCGAGTAATCGAATATATCATATTTTTGCATAATTAAGGTTTAATTATACACGTTAAGATGTGCCCTCAATTATTGCGTTTGGCCTAATTGTCTTTTATTTCCTAAACGCCTGTTTTCATTATTGAAGGCTGACACTCACAGCTGTAATGCGTCAGTGGTTGATTGTGCCAATTTGTGTGTGCTAATAAAAACAGGTGTGCTCACAGCCCTATGTGCTGTGTGGTGTGACCGCATAAACATTCTACAGAGACTATAGTGGGTGAATATAATCTAGGACAATTGTGCTAGTATCATTATTTTCAAACATTTCCAGGAAATTCCCATACAAATGAATCATAGTTCTACAATGCCCTAAATTCTCAAAATGTTGCGCCATTTTTAAACCCGATTCTGACCTTTCAACCATCCACCCACACTACTCTTCCGATATGCCAAATGCAAAACATGTTTTCCCTTTCCCAAAATTCAGTTTTTTTGAAATTTGCTACCCATTGACAATGAATGGGCATTATACAATCAACTGCATATCCCACATTTCTCTTCCAATTTGAACCGTTCCACCACCCACACACTCCACTCACCTTGGACAATCAAAGTACCATTTTAACAAAATAAAATAAAAATTCCAGGAATTCCCAGAATTCCCCGTTTTCCAAAGCCCTATTTTCACTTATTTCTGGAAAGTTTTCACAGTCCACATTTTTCAACCGTTTTCGACCGTTCCACTTTCGAAACATTCCTCTTAGTTGGGACAAAAAATGTTGTTGTTTTTTTTCTGAACAAATTCCCAGTTTTCCCTAAATTCCAGGAATTTCGAAATACCCATTCTCAATTCAAACTGTTGCCACGTCAACATTTTTTAACCGATTCCAAAAACTCATATAATCTAGGACAATTGTGCTCGTATAAATATTTTGAAAAATTTCCAGGAAATTCCCATACAAATTAATCAAAGTTCTACAATGCCCTAAATTCTTAAAATGTTGCGCCATTTTTAAACCCGATTTTGACCTTTCAACCACTACTTTTCCGATATATCGAACGCAAAACATGTTTTCCCTTTCCCAAAATTCACGGTTTTCCCGAAATTTGCTACCTATTGACAATGAATGCGCATTATACGATCAACTGCATATCCCACATTTCTCTTCCGATTTCAACCGTTCCATCATCCACACAATCCACTCACCCTGGACATTCAAGCCAGCATGTTTACCGGTCCCGAAAATTCCCTGAATTACCAGGAATTTTCCTACACCGAAAATAAATAGGCAACATTCAAAGCTCTCCATATCCCACATTACTCAACCGATTGGAATCGTTCCAACATCCACACACACTACTCACCCTGGACATTTAAGCATTTCAGTTTCGCACACGCGTAGCAACGGTTTTGCGGGTTGCGCACTTAGGGCATCCACACGCAACTCCTAGCGGAATTGCAAATTCTCGTTATAACCTTATTTCTTTAAATATCATTATAATAACAGAAGAACGGGATCTGTGTACACGTTAATGTTGATGGCCGCCACTGAAACCCATGAAATACCCCCGTAGCCTGTGCATGACTTCTACAATCATCCTGTTATATTAAAAGGCTGCACTCTCCGCATGTGTCCTAATTACCCGTTGGCTCAGAATTAATTCAAACAAATGACTCATTGCGAAGGCGTCAATCAAAATCACTGAGCACAATCCCGACATATAAAATTGTTTTGTTTTTCTCAACAGACGCTGTTTCAAAAGCGCAATTAGTCGATTTCAATCATGATTAAAACACAAAAATCCTATGTGACAAGCATAGTTGTTAGAAAAACAAATGTGTTTATAATAACGTTAATAAAATATTACCTTTGATGTCACGCAGCTATGGTTGGCATTTGGATAAGCCAACAAAAATAAGTAGGACCTAGTGATTGGTACCGTCATACTTGCCAACCTTGAGACCTCCAAATCCGGGAGATTTGGGGTGGGGGGTTGAGGTGAGCGGGGTCGGAAGGGGCGGGGCCAGGGGCGCGGTTAAGGGGGGAGGAGGATATTTTAAGCTAGAATTCTCTGAAATTCAAGTATTTCTTACATATATACATATATATATATATATATATATATATATATATATATACATATATATATATATATATATATATATATATATATATATATATATATATATATATATATATATATATAAAATACTTGACTTTCAGTGAATTCTAGCTATATATATGTATTTTATATATATATATATATATATATATATAAATAAAATAAATACTTGAATTTCAGTGTTCATTTATTTACACATACAGGTATACACACATAACACTCCTCTCTACTCATTGTTGTATTTGAAAGTGCAATGCTTCGCAGCCAGTAGCACAGCCTTTGAAAGAGCATAGGTATGGGCAGTGTAATATTCCGGGTTGGAGTCAATAACCAGGCGAGGTGACGAAGTTACGTCTCTTTACTTCATACTTCAGAATGGACTACCACACTTGCCGTCAGGGTGCGCAATACAACGTAAACCGTTGGCCAACCAAAAAGTAACCACAGAACACTATACGGTATAGTGTTCTGTGGTTACTTTTTGGGTTGGCCAAGCGGACGTGACGACAGGCTGCCCTCACTCAGGTCCGCACGGACCTGGAGAGGGCTTGCCTTAAGTCCGGCTGGAAATCGGGAGAAATTCGGGAGAATGGTTGTCCCGGGAGATTTTCGGGAGAGACACTGAAATTCGGGAGTCTCCCGGAAAATTCGTGAGGGTTGGCAAGTATGGGTACCGTTCACATTTGAACCGAAACAATACCAATTCCCAGTAACTTGGAATCAATACCGGTACTCAACGGTACCAATTTTTGGTGCTTTTGTGTGTTGATAAATAATAATTGGTTATGATAACTAATTATGATAACTGCTGTTCAGTTGTTATATCTTGTTTTATTATCATCATATTGTCATTTGCGAGTAAGACAATAGGTTGCAATTACAGTTGCAAGTCTTTAGTTTATAGTGGGCTTTTTTTGTTGGTTTTTGTTGCGGCCTATAACGTATTAATACTCTATTGTACTTATTACGCACCAGTTGTTTTATTGTAATGTGCATCTTAGTTGTAGTTTTTATTAACAGATTTGGAAGTGTTGAAATTCCCATGTAAAATTGCTAATGCTAATCAATAGCGTGTCAATGGCTTTTAAGGGAAAGTCTAGCCTTGCTTAAATTACGTTTTTTTGTTGGTATTGAAAATTGCAGCTTTACATAGGAGTAGTTTGGCTGAGTCCGCTCTCAGTGCTGCTGGAGTGATCGCTAAAGTGCAGAGCCAACTGGTTGTGATTTCATGTGCATTTCAGGTACTGAAACATGGCATTATTGGAATGTGAATCGGTGCCCGATAGGACCGGAAAAAGTACCGGATTCAGCACTCATCCCTAATAGTGCCTGGTTGTTGTAAGTTATCTGTTCCAAAAGGTCCGACAAAAATGAACTGTACAAAATCAAAGCAATTTTTCCCATTAAAAATAATGTAAACTCTTTGAGGTACATTGGTACCCCAAGTACCCCAACTTAAGAGTCATTTGAGATAAACACCGTCTCTCAGCGAACTGTTACGCTTTAAATTTGCCATCTTTGCCATTAGCGAATGCCACAATGAACCTCGTAAGATCCGACCAAAACATTTGGTCTTATAAGTTAGCATTAGCTTACAGTTAGAGATTAACATAACTTTTTCCAAGCATGGGATGAGATCAGAAAAAACAACTCTAAAGTTTGCCAAGAGTTTTCATCTTTTCGACCTTGTAGCCCTTATGAGGCTAATGTTATGTAGCTAATTTAGCTGAGAACTGAGATAGATCATGTTGCCATTGACTGTAACTTTTTACTCAGCTCCTCTTGTTTCTGTGGTCGCCAACATTTAGTTGAAGTAGTGTATCGCTCCAGAGGAACCGGCCGAGGTTTCCCTCTGTGTTTATTTTAGCGCTGTGTCAGAAATGAGAGCGCGACAGGTGCAAACCTGGCTAAACAAATGGATTGGGAGCTCAGTGATGAGCTCAGGTCCGATTAGCTCCCCTAAGCTCTATCAGCGAATGCTCCCACGGCATGTTTTGCCTCCACTTCAAGAACAAATCCACCAAGTGAGCGACCCAAAGAGGATTTCAGCAGGCTGCGGGTTTAAGGTTAATCAATCCGCAGGAACGCTGAAGAAATTAGCTAAGTCGAATGTTGTCGTTCATCCCTTAAAGGTTATTACCAGTACACTTGTTATGTTTACGGGGGTAGTCGACGGCACAGACCACAAGGGGGCGTAATATAGCTCTATGATTTATTTTAAATATATATATATATATATATATATATATATATATATATACTTATATATATAATAACAAACAATAATAATATTAATAAACTCGAGAATGTAGTGTGGCAAAAATCCAAAAGTGTGTATGTGTGTGACAATGTGTAGGAATTAACCGTTGAGTGTTGAGCGAAAGGCAAGTCCAAAAGGAGCAGGGCAGGCTCAAAGATCCGTAAGGCAAGCAAGAAGTCTGGGGCGATAGCGGGGCGTAGGAGGTCCGTGTCCAAGCGGGAGGTCGAGATCCACGAGGCAGTCAGGGAAGCAGAAGGAACTCGAGGGGAAAAGACGAGACGCACAGCTCGTCACGAGGAACGAAGGCAGACTGCTGGAAGGACGACAAGGAAGACACGGGACTAGTCAAACACGGGGAAGAAAACACAGAGAGCAAAGAGCAAGATTGCATAGAGCACGATGATCGCTTACGGTACTCCAACGGATGATTACATTCCGGCCCGGGATAGCAGGTTGTGCAGGCTTTTGAAGGCAGGACCTCGGATCAACTTCAGGCATCTGATTTTTTTTAATTTATGACTGTCACGGAAGAGCTTTCTTCTTCAATCATCTTGCTTTTACCACAAGCTATACATTTAATGATAGCTAACGTAGCTAAACTTTGCCTACAACACACTTAACTAATGGGCTTCCACGTTTGTTACGTGTGATGTAGTTAACGTCTTCAAAGACAGTAAAATGGTGCCAAATCCCTGTGCGTAAAAAACACAGTTTGCGTGCTCGCAGAGTTATTTTGCTCGTGCACGTTTGCGCTCGCGAGGCGTTTAAAGTGACCAATCAGAAAGGAGGGGAGTTGCTGGCCAGTGTATTTAATGTTACTGTTACCAAGTAATGCTATTCCCCAACGGTAGAAGATAAAGTCAGACACGAATACAAATAGAGTAGAAATTAAAGAATAAAATAAATAACATTTTTGGGCATAATAAGAGATGAGAAAATGAACTGGACATTTTATGTAAAAAATATACAACATAAGGTGGCAATAAATATATTGAATAAAGCAAAATATGTTCTTGATCAAAAATCACTCCATAATCTCTACTGCTCGCTAGTGTTACCATATCTGAGTTATTGTGCGGAAATATGGGGAAATAACTACAAAAGCACACTTATTCACTAAGAGTGTTACAAAAACGATCAGTCAGAATAATACATCATTTTTATTTTTAAAATAAAAAATATTAAAAATTCAATGATTTGGTGCATTTGCAAACAGCTAGAATTATGCACACAGCAAATTAGGGTTGTACAGTATACCGGTATTAGTATAGTACCGCCATACTAATGAATCATTTTCAGTACTATACCGCCTCTAAAAAGTACCGGTCCCCCACCCCCCTGACCCCCCCGTCGTCGTCACATCATGACATTGCTGGTTTACGAGCAGACGAGCATGTTCGGCAGCGCACAATCACTGAGTACTTACAAGCAGACACAGTGTGTAGACATAAAAGGGAGAACGGATGCATTTTAGCTTAAAAACTAACGATACAGGTAAAGTTATAACACTGAAACGCCCTCAGGAAGAGGTGCTTTAAGACATGGCTAGCGAGCTAGCGAGCTAGCGGCTAACGTCCATCCCCAGTCGACAGTGTTTTAGCTACTTCTAAATCACTAATCCTGGCCTCCATGGCGACAAATAAAGTAAGTTTCTAACAAGTATCATCCCTGCAGGACGAGGAATAGCTAAACATGCAAACATTCACTACACACCGTAGCTCACCGGCGTCAAAATGTAAACAAACGCCATTGGTGGATCTACACCTGACATCCACTGTAATGATACCAAGTACAAGTACGTATCTAGTCGATACTACTATGTTTATATCGATTTTTTTTGGCATCACAACATCTTCTTTCATTTAAATTTTTTTTGAATATGACCAATGTATGACCCTGTAAGTACTTGGTATCGGATTGATACCCAAATTCGTGGTATCATCCAAAACTAATGTAAAGTATCAAACAACAGAAGAATAAGTGATTATTACATTTTAACAGAAGTGTAGATAGAACATGTTAAAAGAGAAAGTAAGCAGATATTAACAATAAATGAACAATGTCCTAAATAATTTTAACAAAATAATAGAATGATAAATGACACAATATGTTACTGCATATGTCAGCAGACTAAATTAGGAGCCTTTGTTTGTTTACTTACTGCTAAAAGACAAGTTGTCTTGTATGTTCACTATTTTATTTAAGGACAAACTTGCAATAAGAAACATATGTTTAATGTACCCTAAGATTTTGTGTTAAAATAAATCCAATAATGCAATTGTTTGTGGTTCCCTTTATTTAGAAAAAAGTATTGAAAAGTATCAAAATAAATTTTGGTACTGGTACCAAAATGATATTGGTATTAGGACAACACTACAGCAAACTATTACCTGCCACCTAAGAATGTACAACAATTCTTCTCAACAAAAGGGGACAAATCTAACCTTAGAGAGAAATCTAATTTTAAAACATTTGTTTGTACGTACAACACTTAAAACCTTTAGCATATCGGTATGTGGAATTAAATTATGGAATGGATTAAACCAAAAAATCAAACAAAGTACTAATATGATCCAGTTTAAGGGGCTGTTCAAACTACAAGTGTTTTCTAAGCACAAAGAAGAAGAATGTTGATTATCGTCATGAATGTATGGAAAATAAGATATTATCCATCTCGTTAAGTGGATCATAACCACTAATGATAAGAAGTGATGTATTTAGAACATCCATCCATCCATCCATTTTCTACCGCTTGTCCCTTTTGGGGTCGCGGGGGGTGCTGGAGCTTATCTCAGCTGCATTCGGGCGGAAGGCGGTGTACACCCTGGACAAGTCGCCACCTCATCGCGTGGCCAACACAGATAGACAGACAACATTCACACTCACATTCACACACTAGGGCCTACATATTGAGATAAATTGTATACAAATCGAGAACAGGAAGTATCTGTTGGTCATTGCTATGAAGTTAAAAAGCTGGAGGATTAGATAAGTGTTGTAAAGAAAATATGTGATGCATCATATTGATGTTTGAAATCAACTCCAACCAACCAGGTGCCATAAGAGTGGAACATCGCGTGCGCAGAGAAAGAGGAAGACTGTTGCTGGAATTGTGTGGCTTTGACTCGACAGCTACCAAGTGTTGCAAAAGGTCAAAGACAAATTGCCTTCATTATCTGTTGCTCGCTGAACTGAGGGCTTCGCTAAGGTGTCACGTTCATAGGCCCCGATCTACATTTCTGCCAGTGTGTATTAGTGTTGTCCCGATCCCAATATTTTGATACCGGTACCAAAAGTATTTCGATACTTTTCGGTACTTTTCTAAATAAAGGGGACCACAAAAAAATTGCATTATTGGCTTTATTTTAACAAAAAAATCTTAGGGTACATTAAACATGTATTTTGTCCTTACATAAAATAGTGAACATACAAGACAACTTGTCTTTTAGTAGTAAGTAAACAAACAAAGGCTCCTAATTTAGTCTGCTGACATATGCAGTAACATATTGTGTCATTTTCCATTCTATTATTTTGTCAATATTATTAAGGACAAGTGGTAGAAAATGAATTATTAATCTACTTGTTCATTTACTGTTAATATCTGCTTATTTTTTTCTTTTAACATGTTCTATCTACACTTCTGTTAAAATGTAATAATCACTTATTCTTCTCTTGTTTGATACTTTACATTAGTTTTGGATGATACCACAAATTTGGGCATCAATCGGATACCAAGTAGATACAAGACCATACATTGGTCATATTCAAAGTCTTCATGTGTCCAGGGACATATTTCCTGAGTTTATAAACATAATATACATTTTTTAAAAACGAAAGAAGATGTTGTGATGCCAAAAAAATATCTATACTTTACACTATATATATACTTGATATCATTACAGTGGATGTTAGGTGGAGATCCACCAATGGCGTTTGTTTATATTGTAGCGTCCCAGAAGATTGGTGCTGGTGGGAATTCTGGGAATTTGTTCTGCAGTGTTTATGTTGTGTTGCTGTGCAAAGATTCTTCCAAAATGTGTTTGTCATTGTTGTTTAATGTGGTTTCACTATATGGCACATGTTTATGACAGTGTTGGCATTGTTCATACTGCCACCCTTAGAATAGAATAGAATAGAAAGTACTTTATTGATCCCTGGGGGAAATTCAGCACCACAGTTCGCTCACAATAGACAATAATAATAATAAATAATATCCATCCATCCATCCATTTTCTACCGCTTATTCCCTTCGGGGTCGCGGGGGGCGCTGGAGCCTATCTCAGCAACAATCGGGCGGAAGGCGGGGTACACCCTGGACAAGTCGCCACCTCATCACAGTAATAAATAATATAAATAATATAATATATATAATAAATTATAAATATATAATATATAATATATGAATAATATAAATATATTCTACATATATTCTACATTTGAGTGCAGTCAAGAAGGAACATATGCATTATACAGTCTGATGGCTGTCGGTATGAAGTGTGACATGTATGGCTGTTGACTAAGTATGGGCTTCATTCGCTTGTGTGCAGTGTGTTCAAAGTCAAGATGATTGTGTCATTACTTCATTGTTGGGTATAATGAAATATTGGTTAGTCTTTGTTATTTATAGACGATATGATTTGTGACTTTTTCATTATGTAAAACATACCAAACTCGCTATAAAATTATCAACAAGATTGATTTGTCAAAAATTATTTTAAAAGACTGAAACTTGCCACCAAACCCACGCTGGTGCTCAGCATTGTCCGTGGGTGCTTCGGGGCCCGAGCCTATGGTCATGTTCAAAAGGTTTTAAGAGACTTTGTACAAACCCCGTTTCCATATGAGTTGGGAAATGGTGTTAGATGTAAATATAAACGGAATACAATGATTTGCAAATCCTTTTCAACCCATATTCAGTTGAATATGCTACAAAGACAACATATTTGATGTTCAAACTGATAACAATTTTTTTTTTTTTTTTTTGCAAATAATCATTAACTTTAGAATTTGATGCCAGCAACACGTGACAAAGAAGTTGGGAAAGGTGGCAATAAATACTGATAAAGTTGAGGAATGCTCATCAAACACTTATTTGGAACATCCCACAGGTGAACAGGCAAATTGGGAACAGGTGGGTGCCATGATTGGGTATAAAAGTAGATTCCATGAAATGCTCAGTCATTCGCAAACAGGGATGGGGCGAGGGTCACCACTTTGTCAACAAATGCGTGAGCAAATTGTTGAACAGTTTAAGAAAAAAATTTCTCAACCAGCTATTGCAAGGAATTTAGGGATTTCACCATCTACGGTCTGTAATATCATCAAAGGGTTCAGAGAATCTGGAGAAATCACTGCACGTAAGCAGCTAAGCCCGTGACCTTCGATCCCTCAAGCTGTACTGCATCAACAAGCGACATCAGTGTGTAAAGGATATCACCACATGGGCTCAGGAACACTTCAGAAACCCACTGTCAGTAACTACAGTTGGTCGCTACATCTGTAAGTGCAAGTTAAAACTCTCCTATGCAAGGCGAAAACCGTTTATCAACAACACCCAGAAACACCGTCGGCTTCGCTGGGCCTGAGCTCATCGAAGATGGACTGATATGAAGTGGAAAAGTGTTCTGTGGTCTGACGAGTCCACATTTCAAATTGTTTTTGGAAACTGTGGACGTCGTGTCCTCCGGACCAAAGAGGAAAAGAATCATCTGGATTGTTATAGGCGCAAAGTTGAAAAGCTAGCATCTGTGATGGTATGGGGGTGTATTAGTGCCCAAGGCATGGGTAACTTACACATCTGTGAAGGCGCCATTAATGCTGAAAGGTACATACAGGTTTTGGAGCAACATATGTTGCTATCCAAGCAACGTTACCATGGACACCCCTGCTTATTTCAGCAAGACAATGCCAAGCCACGTGTTACATCAACGTGGCTTCATAGTAAAAGAGTGCGGGTACTAGACTGGCCTGCCTGTAGTCCAGACCTGTCTCCCATTGAAAATGTGTGGCGCATTATGAAGCCTAAAATACCACAACGGAGACCCCCGGACTGTTGAACAACTTAAGCTGTACATCAAGCAAGAATGGGAAATAATTCCACCTGAGAAGCTTAAAAAATGTGTCTCCTCAGTTCCCAAACGTTTACTGAGTGTTGTTAAAAGGAAAGGCCATGTAACACAGTGGTGAACATGCCCTTTCCCAACTACTTTGGCACGTGTTGCAGCCATTAAATTCTAAGTTAATTATTATTTGCAAAAAAAAAAAAAAGTTTATGAGTTTGAACATCAAATATCTTGTCTTTGTAGTGCATTCAATTGAATATAGGTTGAAAAGGATTTGCAAATCATTGTATTCCGTTTATATTTACATCTAACACAATTTCCCAATTCATATGGAAACGGGGTTTGTATTTTTGGGTCAGATTCCGACCTCATTGGTTCCTACTGTACTTTGTGAACACGAATGAAATAACTTTTTTCTGGCCAAACTCACCTCAGCTTGATAGCAGTCTGCTGATTATAGTAATTAGCTGATGTCAGTCATCGGCCGCGGACTATAAAAAGTACCGCTTGGCTTTTTCCCCCTGCTTTATATTGCAGACAATTAAATTGCACTTGCCATGTTTTTTTTGTGTACAACCTCCAGGGTTCGCAGCACGGCATAAAAACAACTTAACTCTTGACACCGATCGACAATCGTGTGTTCTAATGTGGTTTGTCAGCCGCGCACAAACTGACTTCCTCTCGTCGCTGGGAGTGGAGTTACCAAGCATGCCCCCAAAGAAGACATATTTTCTTCTTTGCCGGCTGCTGGAGTCTGACTGTCTGCTCCTTAAATAGAACTGACCTCAGCTGCAACTCCACGACTGTCTTTACTGGGACACGTAGTACTTGTAGTAATACTAGTAGTGGTGTGTGAGAGGGGAAATAGAGGAAGTGGATGCCTCAAAGTGTTTGTATGGTTTATATTATTTACAACTACCTTTATTACATCATAATGCACATTCTTATTAATGTATCCATAGGCAGACATCACGTATCCACCTTATTCTTCATTTTTGGTCTATTGTAGTGTTGTAACGATACCAATATTTTGGTACCGGTACTAAAATTATTTCGATACTTTTTGGTACTTTTCTAAATAAAGGGGACCACAAAAAAATGGCATTATTGGCTTTATTTTAACAAAAAATATTAGGGTACATTAAACATATGTTTCTTATTGCAGATAAGTCCTTAAAGGGGAACATTATCACCAGACCTATGTAAGCGTCAATATATACCATGATGTTGCAGAAAAAAGACCATATATTTTTTTAACCGATTTCCGAACTCTAAATGGGTGAATTTTGGCGAATTAAACGCCTTTCTAATATTCGCTCTCGGAGCGATGACGTCACGTTGTGACGTCACATCGGGAAGCAATCCGCCATTTTCTCAAACACCGAGTCAAATTAGCTCTGTTATTTCTGTTATGTTTTCCGTACCTTGGAGACATCATGCCTCGTCGGTGTGTTGTCGGAGGGTGTAACAACATGAACAGGGACGGATTCAAGTTGCACCAGTGGCCCAAAGATGCGAAAGTGGCAAGAAATTGGACATTTGTTCCGCACACTTTACCGCTATGCTACGACAGAGATGGCAAGAATGTGTGGATATCCTGCGACACTCAAAGCAGATGCATTTCCAACGATAAAGTCAAAGAAATCTGCCGCCAGACCCCCATTGAATCTGCCGGAGTGTGTGAGCAATTCAGGGACAAAGGACCTCGGTAGCACGGCAAGCAATGGCGGCAGTTTGTTCCCGCAGACGAGCGAGCTAAACCCCCTGGATGTCTTGGCTCACACCGTCCCTTATGCCACCGAAGATGATCAAGAGAAGAATATCGACCCTAGCTTCCCTGGCCTGCTGACATGAGGGTATGTCTACATAATATATTAATTGATGAAAATTGGGCTGTCTGCACTCTCAAAGTGCATGTTGTTGCCAAATGTATTTCATATGCTGTAAACCTAGTTCATAGTTGTTAGTTTCCTTTAATGCCAAACAAACACATACCAATCGTTGGTTAGAAGGCGATCGCCGAATTCAACCTCGCTTTCTCCCGTGTCGCTGGCTGTCGTGTCGTTTTCGTCGGTTTCGCTTGCATACGGTTCAAACCGATTTGGCTCAATAGCTTCAGTTTCTTCTTCAATTTCGTTTTCGCTACCTGCCTCCACACTACAACCATCCGTTTCAATACATGCGAAATCTGTTGAATCGCTTAAGCCGCTGAAATCCGAGTCTGAATCCGAGCTAATGTCGCTATATCTTGCTGTTCTATACGCCATGTTTGTTTGTGTTGGCTTCACTATGTGACGTCACAGGAAAATGGACGAGTGGTTAAAATCAGGCACTTTGAAGCTTTTTTTAGGGATATTGCGTGATGGGTAAAATTTTGAAAAAAACTTCGAAAAATATAATAAGCCACTGGGAACGGATTTTTAATGGTTTTAACCATTCTGAAATTGTGATAATGTTCCCCTTTAAATAAAATAGTGAACATACTAGACAACTTGTCTTTTATTAGTAAGTAAGCAAACAAAGGCTCCTATTTAGTCTGCTGACGTATGCAGTAACATATTGTGTCATTTATCATTCTATTATTTTGTCAACATTATTAAGGACAAGTGTTAGAAAATGTATTATTAATCTATTTGTTCATTTATTGTTAATATCGGCTTACTTTTTTTTTTAACATGTTCTATCTACACTTCTGTTAAAATGTAATAATTACTAATTCTTCTGTTGTTTGATACTTTACATTAGTTTTGGATGATACCACAAACTTGGGTATCAATCCGATACCAAGTAGTTACAGGATCATACATTGGTCATATCCAAAGTCCTCATGTGTCCAGGAACATATTTCCTGACTTTATAAACATAATATACATTTTAAAAAAGCAAAAGAAGATGTTGTGATGCCCAAAAATATCGACGTAAACATAGTAGTATCGACTAGATCCGCTACTGTACTTGATATCATTACTGTGGATGTTAGTAACAGTAAACAAATTTCAAATGAGCTAATATTTGCAAAAAATAACATAGTTTTCCAGTTTGAACGTTAAGTGTCTTGTCTTTGCAGTCTCTTCAATTGAATATAGGTTGAAAAGGATTTGCAAATCATTGTATTTTATTTTTATTTACGATTTACACAACTTCCCAACTTTCACTGGTTTTGAGTTTTGTACAATATCCTTCCACTATGATTATCACATAATTTTTGTATGGTTATATTATTAAAAAAAAAAAAAACGTATCATATTCCCACCCCCAATACCCATGCAGAATACACATCTTCATATTGAACAAACTACCATTTTCAGCATTTAGACAAAAACGCTAATGCTAACATTTGTTTTTTTAGCATCATAATCCAACAAGTAAACACAGTTTTTCCGTTTTTCATTGAAAGTGGCTGTAACCAGTAAAAACTTAGTTGTTTTTTATTTTGTTAATCAGAAATTGAGTTAAATAAACTTGTATTATATGATACCTGATTGTCTTCCACTTTACTGATTATCACATATTACTATTATTATTATTATTATCAAGTATCACAATGTTGTGTCAAATTCCCCCCACTTATACAATTTTTAGTAATTAGAAAGAAACGGCAATGTATTTCCAAAGTTTGTGTGTTTTTTTTTCTTTTTAGCTCCGAGAAACTTTGTGTAATCGAAAAGCGAAAATCACACTTTCCAGTTTAAAGTTATTTTGATTTGATGTTGTTATTCATATAATATTTTCCTAGTCCCACATACTCTCTGTAAAGCACCAGTTCCATTGGCAGCAAAACAGGCCCAGAGCATAATACTACCACCACCATGCTTGACGGTAGGCCTGGTGATCCTGGGATTAGTTTTAGTTTAGTTTATTATTTCTTCGGTCAGTGGTCAACAAAATAAACAAACAGTTTTATATGAACAAACAGTTGTACATTCATACATTGAAAATGTTGCAGACCGAAAGGGTTTAGGCTGAAGTTGAACACTTATTGCGCCTAACCCTATAAACAATGTCAAGTACAAGATGAGCTTCCTAAAAATATGAAATTTCCTTTGCACAACATATTATAAATACACTTTGTACACAACATAAACACTGTTCAATTATATACACAGTAAAGACATGGGAAATATCTTTGTACACGTGGACCCCGACTTAAACTCGGGTGTTACCATTTAGTGGTCAATTGTACGGAATATATACTGTGCTGTGCAATCTACTAATAAAAGTTTCAATCAAGCAATCAAAAGTTAAACCTTTGTACCAATTATATACTATATACAAACAATTATACTTCCATTATTATTTATATCCCACATTTAGTGTCATGTCTGTGTGATCATGTTTTGTTTAAGTTATGTTCTGCTTGGTTTTTGGACTCTTTTTAGTTCCTGCTTTTCACTTTCTTGTCTTGTTTCAATGGTTACCCATTAGTTTCACCTGTTCCACGTTTGGACTCATTGTGCACTCTTGTTTGTCACCATAGCAACTCATTAGTTTTCACCTGCCCTCACGACTCACGCACCTGTCTTTATTCATGTCACTACTATTTAACCCTGGAGTTGCCAGGCAGTCAGCCTGGCGACATCAAACTCTTGTCACTCTGCTTCACACTCTCCACACACCCTTATGACCCTTGCTGCTCTTTTTCATGCCGTTTTCTCGTCCAAGTAAGTTTTCTTTATTCATGCCATAGTTTGCAAGTTTTGTTTCATTGTTCATAGTTTCTGCCTTTGTGCAAGTTTTGTTTTTGTAGTCAAGTTTTGTACTTCCACCATTGTGCGCACCTTTTGTTTATTTTTTTTTTGAGTGTTAAAATTAAATATGTATTCACCTGCACGTCATATCTGGTCCAAATCATTTGCACCTCGGGAGAACAAACCACGCCTTAGTCCAAATCTTGACATTTAGTTTGTAATTAACATGGATCATAGTATTAACTACTGTGTTGATTCAAGAGTGATATATTTTTCCAAGACATTGATTAAATTAAAGGGTATTGTGGCCAAACAGCTACATTTTTGCTTCATCTGACATCACATGGACAAAGATAAGACCTTCTGGAGGAAAGTTCTGTGGTCAGATGAAACAAAAATTGAGCTGTTTGGCCACAATACCCAGCAATATGTTTGGAGGAGAAAAGGTGAGGCCTTTAATCCCAGGAACAATATTATATTGACACTACTAATCACTAGAGATGTCCGATAATGGCTTTTTTGCCGATATCCGATATTCCGATATTGTCCAACTCTTAATTACCGAAACCGATATCAACCGATACCGATATATACAGTCGTGGAATTAACCCATTATTATGCCTAATTTTATTGTGATACCCCGCTGGATGCATTAAACAATGTAACAAGGTTTTCCAAAATAAATCAACTCAAGTTATCTAATTCAACTTTTTAAATTCAAGTACCAAACCAAGTGTTACCTGATGTGGCTTTAATGACTTTGCATCAACATTATCAATTCAAGAAATAACCCAAGTGATGCCCAATGTGGATTTAATTCCTTTTTTTATTAATTTTATCAATTCAAGAATCAACCCAAATGTTACTTCATATGACTTTGAAACATGTTTATGGTTTCAAGAAACAACCCGAGTGTTACCTAATGTTACTTAACATTGTTCATGAATACAGTTCAGTTTTATGAGGCAATAGGTAAGATGGTACATTAACTTTATTTTACTTTTAAGCCTACCCACCTTATTTGTTAAAGTTGATTTCAGTCGCAAATTACATTTTCCATGTTTACTATTTTATTACGACTATTGGAGGCTTGAGTTTTGGCCAATACTGATATGAGCAGGAATCATAGTACTACTTTCATTATTGTGTGGTTAGAGTGTTAGATCAGGTTTGATCAAGTTGAATTACTCAGAGAACAATGATAGGTAGAGATGTCCGATAATGGCTTTTTTGCCGATATTCCGATATTGTCCAACTCTTAATTACCGATTCCGATATCAACCGATATATACAGTCATGGAATTAACACATTATTATGCCTAATTTTGTTGTGATGCCCCGCCGGATGCATTAAACAATGTAACAAGGTTTTCCAAAATAAATCAACTCAAGTTATGGAAAAAAATGCCAACATGGCACTGCCATATTTATTATTGAAGTCACAAAGTGCATTATTTTTTTTTAACATGCCTCAAAACAGCAGCTTGGAATTTGGGACATGCTCTCCCTGAGAGAGCATGAGGAGGTTGAGGTGGGCGGGGTTGGGGGGTGCGAGGGGTGTATATTGTAGTGTCCCGGAAGAGTTAGTGCTGCAAGGGGTTCTGGGTATTTGTTCTGTTGTGTTTATGTTGTGTTACAGTGCGGATGTTCTCCCGAAATGTGTTTGTCATTCTTGTTTGGTGTGGGTTCACAGTGTGGCGCATATTTGTAACAGTGTTAAACTTGCTTATACGGCCACCCTCAGTGTGACCTGTATGGCTGTTGACCAAATATGCATGGCATTCACTTGTGTGTGTGAAAATCCGTAGATATTGTGTGATTGGGCCGTCACGCAAAGGCAGGGCCCCCAATGTTGTTGTCTGGGTGGAAATCGGGAGAAATTCGGGAGAATGGTTGCTCCGGGAGATTTGCTGTACTTCTCCCTACGTCCGTCTACCACTCCGTACAGCAGCGTTTTAAAAAGTCATAAATTTTACTTTTTGAAACCGATACCGATAATTTCCGATATTACATTTTAAAGCATTTATCGGCTGATAATACCGGCAGTCCGATATTATCGGACATCTCTACGAATCACATTACTTACCATCGCCAACTACTGGCCTGGCGTGCACATTACATTTTTTTATAATATTTGTATATGTTCTTGTGTGGCCTCATGATTTGTTCCTCTTGCAGTCGTCCGACGGGAACCTTTCATCTCCTACCTTAACTCTGTAGGACAAACGCAACAATACACGTTCAGGGAACAGCGTTAATGAGGTTTAATGCGGCTGTGTTATTCGCCCACTCAGCTATAAAGCAAAGAAGAGAAGAGGTGACTTTAAAAGCAGCACTTGAAGGTGTCAGCATTTAACTTTACAGGATAAAACAGCTTTGTTATCGCTTTACGGCCGCACAAGCAAAAGGTTTATTCCCGTCGCCGCCACCGGGTTCCATCACGTCGCACACTTCCCCCCCCCCGTGCTTGGCATCGCCGAGCCCGGAAAAAGGTGACAGCTGCAGCCGTGAGGAGACCATAGAGGCGGCCGTGGCCTCCTGTGGCTCCAGGCCTCCATAATGAGCACATTTCCACCTGCTACCTCCTCCAGGAGTAGAAACTTCACCAAGGCCTGCAGAGCTTTGCCTAATCAAAGCCTTATTCCACTTACCTTTTCACATTTTCACTCCTCACATTTATACAAATTAAAAAAAAAGCCCTTCAGGTAGTCAAGTGATAAGCTTTAAACGTTGCTGTGCTATTTCATTAAATTCCATTTTAATACGGCTCCGGTTATTTAAAAGGAAAGGGACTTTTGCTAAATGTGCTTTTTCATGTTCTTATGTTAGGAGTAGCAACATTTGGAGCATTGACATTGAACTGTCAGGAGACAAAATATTTAAGAGTTAAAGGGAAATTAGGAGAATAAGACATAAACACTACAAAAAATGTAGAACTTTAAAGAAAGTCTCAAATTTTATTAAAAAAAATAATTTAAAAAATCGGAATTTTTACAAGAAACAAACATTCCATTTAATCGGAAAAAGGTGTAATATTATGAGAAAAAGTTGTAATTTTATAAGACAAAAGTTGGAGTTCTATGAGCATGAAACTGTAGTTTTAAAAGACAAAAACGCTGTGCCTTATGTTGCGTTTTGTTAGTGTTCGCCGGTGTTTTGTGTTAGTTCCTGTACTGTGCTTTTATTTTGGCGGCTCTTCCGGTTTTGTTGATGTTTTCCCCTGGCTGCTTCACTTTTTTCCCGGAGCATTTCCCCCTCACCTGTTTTCTGTTGGCAATCAAGACTATTTAAGTTGATCCCTTTCCTTACTTTCGTTGTCGGGACATTGATGATGTCGTTGTCGTTTCACTGGACTACAGGGGAGCCTATTGATGCTAAGCCTAATACGCACTACTTTGTGGACGCCGTCTGCTCCACATTTCACATGAGTGTTTTGCTGGGTTTCAGCAGTATTGTTTTGTTTTGTTTTCTTCATAGTCTGTCAAGACTATTTAAGTTGATCCTTTTCCTTACTTTTGTTGTCGGGACATTGATGATGTTGTTGTCGTTTCACTGGACTACAGAGGAGCCTATTGATGCTAAGCCTAATACGCACTACTTTGTGGACGCCATCTGCTCCACATTTTACGTGAGTGTTTTGCTGGGTTTCAGCAGTTTTGTTTCGTTTTGTTTTCTTCATAGTCTGTCAAGACTATTTAAGTTGATCCTTTTCTTTACCTTCGTTGTCGGGACATTGATGATGTTGTTAACGTTTCCTTGGACTACAGAGGAGCCTATTGATGCTAAGCCTAATACGCACTACTTTGTGGACGCCATCTGCTCCACATTTCACATGAGTGTTTTGCTGGGTTTCAGCAGTATTGTTTTGTTTTGTTTTCTTCATAGTCTGTCAAGACAATTTAAGTTGATCCTTTTCCTTACTTTCGTTGTCGGGACATTGATGATGTTGTTGTCGTTTCACTGGACTACAGAGGAGCCTATTGATGCTAAGCCTAATACGCACTACTTTGTGGACGCCGTCTGCTCCACATTTCATGTGAGTGTTTTGCTGGGTTTCAGCAGTTTTGTTTTGTTTTGTTTTCTTCATAGTCTGTCAAGAGTATTTAAGTTGATCCTTTTCCTTACCTTCATTGTCGGGACATTGATGATGTTGTTATCGTTTCCGTGGACTACAGAGGAGCCTATTGATGCTAAGCCTAATACGCACTACTTTGTGGACGCCGTCTGCTCCACATTTCACGTGAGTGTTTTGCTGGGTTTCAGCAGTTTTGTTTTGTTTTGTTTTCTTCATAGTCTGTCAAGACTATTTAAGTTGATCCTTTTCCTTACCTTCGTTGTCGGGACATTGATGATGTTGTTATCGTTTCCCTGGACTACAGAGGAGCCTATTGATGCTAAGCCTAATACGCACTACTTTGTGGACGCCGTCTGCTCCACATTTCACGTGAGTGTTTTGCTGGGTTTCAGCAGTTTTGTTTTGTTTTGTTTTCTTCATAGTCTGTCAAGAGCATTTAAGTTGATCCTTTTCCTTACCTTCATTGTCGGGACATTGATGATGTTGTTGTCGTTTCACTGGACTACAGAGGAGCCTATTGATGCTAAGCCTAATACTCACTACTTTGTGGACGCCATCTGCTCCACATTTTACGTGAGTGTTTTGCTGGGTTTCAGCAGTTTTGTTTTGTTTTCTTCATAGTCTGTCAAGACTATTTAAGTTGATCCTTTTCCTTACCTTCATTGTCGGGACATTGATGATGTTGTTGTCGTTTCACTGGACTACAGGGGAGCCTATTGATGCTAAGCCTAGTACGCAATACTTCGTGGACGCCGTCTGCTCCACATTTTACGTGAGTGTTTTGCTGGGTTTCAGCAGTTTTGTCTTGTTTTCTTCATAGTCTGTCAAGAGTATTTAAGTTGATCTTTTTCCTTACCTTCATTGTCGGGACATTGATTATGTTGTTATCGTTTCACTTGACTACAGAGGAGCCTATTGATGCTAAGCCTAATACGCGCTGCTTTGTGGACGCCGTCTGCTCCACATTTTACGTGAGTGTTTTGCTGGGTTTCTGCAGTTTTGTTTTGTTTTGTTTTCTTCATAGTCTGTCAAGACAATTTAAGTTGATCCTTTTCCTTACCTTCATTGTCGGGACATTGATGATGTTATCATTTCACTGGACTACAGAGGAGCCTATTGATGCTAAGCCTAATACGCACTACTTTGTGGACGCCGTCTGCTCCACATTTCACGTGAGTGTTTTGCTGGGTTTCAGCAGTTTTGTTTTGTTTTGTTTTCTTCATAGTCTGTCAAGACTATTTAAGTTGATCCTTTTCCTTACCTTCGTTGTCGGGACATTGATGATGTTGTTATCGTTTCCGTGGACTACAGAGGAGCCTATTGATGCTAAGCCTAATACGCACTACTTTGTGGACGCCGTCTGCTCCATATTTTACGTGAGTGTTTTGCTGGGTTTCAGCAGTCTTGTTTTGTTTTGTTTTCTTCATAGTCTGTCAAGACTGTTTATGTTGATCCTTTTCCTTACTTTCGTTGTCGGCACATTGATGATGTTGTTGTCGTTTCACTGGACTACAGAGGAGCCTATTGATGCTAAGCCTAATACGCACTACTTTGTGGACGCCGTCTGCTCCACATTTTACGTGAGTGTTTTGCTGGGTTTCAGCAGTTTTGTTTTGTTTTGTTTTCTTCATAGTCTGTCAAGACTATTTAAGTTGATCCTTTTCCTTACCTCCGTTGTCGGGACATTGATGATGTTGTTGTCGTTTCACTGGACTACAGGGGAGCCTATTGATGCTAAGCCTAGTACGCACTACTTCGTGGACGCCGTCTGCTCCACATTTTACGTGAGTGTTTTGCTGGGTTTCAGCAGTTTTGTTTTGTTTTCTTCATAGTCTGTCAAGAGTATTTAAGTTGATCTTTTTCCTTACCTTCGTTGTTGGGACATTGATGATGTTGTTATCGTTTCCCTGGACTACAGAGGAGCCTATTGATGCTAAGCCTAATACGCACTACTTTGTGGATGCCATCTGCTCCACATTTCACATGAGTGTTTTGCTGGGTTTCAGCAGTTTTGTTTTGTTTTGTTTTCTTCATAGTATGTCAAGACTATTTAAGTTGATCCTTTTCCTTACCTTCGTTGTCGGGACATTGATGATGTTGTTATCGTTTCCCTGGACTACAGAGGAGCCTATTGATGCTAAGCCTAATATGCACTACTTTGTGGACGCCGTCTGCTCCACATTTTACGTGAGTGTTTTGCTGGGTTTCAGCAGTTTTGTCTTGTTTTCTTCATAGTCTGTCAAGAGTATTTAAGTTGATCTTTTTCCTTACCTTCGTTGTCGGGACATTGATGATGTTATCGTTTCCGTGGACTACAGAGGAGCGTATTGATGCTAAGCCTAATACGCACTACTTTGTGGACGCCATCTGCTCCACATTTTACGTGAGTGTTTTGCTGGGTTTCAGCAGTTTTGTTTTATTTTGTTTTCTTCATAGTCTGTCAAGACTATTTAAGTTGATCCTTTTCCTTACCTACGTTGTCGGGACACTGATGATGTTGTCATCGTTTCCCTGGACTACAGAGGAGCCTATTGATGCTAAGCCTAATACGCACTACTTTGTGGACGCCATCTGCTCCACATTTTACGTGAGTGTTTTGCTGGGTTTCAGCAGTTTTGTTTTGTTTTGTTTTCTTCATAGTCTGTCAAGACTATTTAAGTTGATCCTTTTCCTTACCTACGTTGTCGGGACATTGATGATGTTGTCATCGTTTCCCTGGACTACAGAGGAGCCTATTGATGCTAAGCCTAATACGCGCTACTTTGTGGACGCCGTCTGCTCCACATTTTACGTGAGTGTTTTGCTGGGTTTCAGCAGTTTTGTTTTGTTTTGTTTTCTTCATAGTCTGTCAAGACTATTTAAGTTGATCCTTTTCCTTACCTTTGTTGTCGGGACATTGATGATGTTGTTATCATTTCACTGGACTACAGAGGAGCCTATTGATGCTAAGCCTAGTACGCACTACTTTGTGGACGCCGTCTGCTCCACATTTTACGTGAGTGTTTTGCTGGGTTTCAGCAGTTTTGTTTTATTTTGTTTTGTTTTGTTTTCTTCATAGTTTGTCCAGGCGTAGCACTTCTTGTTGCTCTCGCTTTTTGTTGGTTTATCAATAAAAAACCCTTTTACCTTACGCTCCTACCTCGTTCATCTGCATCCTGAAAATCACGACAACTTCCTGCTTCTTCAACGACGCATCGCTTATCATCGCTTGACTAACACGTCACATTATGAGAATGAAGTCGAAAAGTTGTAGTTTTTCACCGCAATGCTACAGTGAAAAAGTTAAATTTTTTACGGGAATAAAACTGAAAGACTGCGTAAAAGACAATTATGACAATAAAGTTGTAATTAGGGATGGGTGCCAAATCTGGTACGACCAACTACCAAGCACCGATTCACGTAAACCCCAAAGGCGGCATGTTACGGTACATCTTACGCCCGGTTGCCGATTCAGCCGGAACTTGGCGGTCACTCCAGCAGCACTGAGAGTGGACTCAGCCAAACTACCTCAAAGTAATGCTGCAATTGTCAATGCCAACAAATACATTGACTCAAAAACGCTCAAACGTGAGACTCCACTTTTCTGAAAATATTAGCTTGATTCTAATATGCATTGGCTTTGCTATTGACATGCTACTGATTAGCATTAGTGATTTTACATGGCGATTTCAGCACTTCCAAATTTGTTAATGTTACAACTAAGATGCTTGTTAAAATCAAACAGCTGCTGCGTGATAAGTATTTACACGTTTTAGGGCGCTACAAAATACAAAAAAAACACCATTAACTACACACTACTGCCATCTAATGTCTTGGACTTGCAACTGTAATTGCAACTTAGTGTCATACTTGCAAATGAGACTCAGAAATGTGATAATAAAACAAGATATAACAACTCAGTGGCCTTGTGGTTAGAGTGTCCGCCCTGAGATCGGTAGGTCGTGAGTTCAAACCCCGGCCGAGTCATACCCAAGACTATAAAAATGGGACCCATTACCTCCCTGCTTGACACTCAGCATCAAGGGTTGGAATTGGGGGTTAAATCACAAAAAATGATTCCCGAGCGCGGCCACCGCTGCTGCTCACTGCTCCCCTCACCTCCCAGGAGGTGATCAAGGGTGATGGGTCAAATGCAGAGAATAATTTCGCCACACCTAGTGTGTGTGTGCGACAATCATTGGTACTTTAACTTTTTTTTTAACTGTACAGCAGTACCGGTAATCATAATCATCTCATTTTTAAATGTTTTAAATGCAATACATTTTGAATAATAATAATTTTAAATATTTTTTAAATGTTTTAAATGCAATAAAAAAATAGATTGGATTGTGAAAAAGAATTAATATTTTTTTAACACACACAAAAGTGCCAAGAACTTGTACAATTGAGTACCGGGAATTGGTGTTGCGTTCGGGTGACGCTGTAGTGAGGACCGTGTTCCCCAGGATGCAGTGTGCATGTAAGAATCTTTTAATCTACAAAGAAAAGGCAAAAGTACAAAAACGAAGTGCAGCTGGGAGCGCACTGAAGAATCATAGCCGAGCATAAAAAAAAGGGACTTAACAAGGTTTTTGATTGATTTATTGATTGATTGAAACTTTTGTTAGTAGATTGCACAGTACAGTGCATATTCCGTACAATTGACCACCAAATGGTTACACCCGAATAAGTTTTTCAACTTGTTTAAGTCGGGGTCCACGTTAATCAATTCATGGTTAGTGGGTAGTAGTTTAGCGGACTACGAACGTAACTTGTCGTAAAAAAAAACGAACCGTGCCGAGTGCATGTTAACATGGGCTTAAAGGCCTACTGAAATTACATTTTTTTATTTAAACGGGGATAGCAGATCCATTCTATGTGTCATACTTGATCATTTCGCGATATTGCCATATTTTTGCTGAAAGGATTTAGTATTGAACAACGACGATAAAGTTCGCAACTTTTGGTCACTGATAAAAAAAAGCCTTACCTATACCGGAAGTAGCGCGATGTCACAAGTTGAAAGTCTCCTCACATTTCCCCATTGTTTACACCAGCAGCGAGAGCTATTGGGACAGAGAAAGCGACGATTACCCCATTAATTTGAGCCATGATGAAAGATTTGTGAATGAGGAAGGTGAGAGTGAAGGACTAGAGTGCAGTGCAGGATGTATCTTTTTTCGCTCTGACCGTAACTTAGGTACAAGGGCTCATTGGATTCCACACTCTCTCCTTTTTCTATTGTGGATCACGGATTTGTATTTTAAACCACCTCGGATACTATATCCTCTTGAAAATGAGAGTCGAGAACGCGAAATGGACATTCACAGTGACGTTTATATCCACGACAATACATCGGTGAAGCACTTTAGCTTCGGAGCTAATGTGATAGCATCGTGCTTAAATGCAGATAGAAACAAAAGACATAAGCCCCTGACTGGAAGGATAGACAGAATATCAACAATACTACCAAACTCTGGACCTGTAACCACACGGTTAATGATGTACCGCCTGACGAAGCCTAGCAATGCTGTTGCTAACGACGCCATTGAAGCTAACTTAGCTACAGACCTCGATAGAGCTATGATAAAAACATTGCTCTCCACCTACGCCAGCTCTCATCTGCTCATCAACACCGCAGCTCACCTGCGTTCCAGCGATCGACGGCGCGACGAATGACTTCACCCGATCATCGGTGCGGTCGGCGGCTAGCGTCGGATAGCGTCTGCTAGCCAACTCAAAGTCCTCCTGGTTGTGTTGCTGTAGCCAGACGCTAATACACCGATCGCACCTACAGGTTTGTTCTTTGCAGTCTCCATTGTTAATTGAACAAATTGCAAAAGATTCACCAACACAGATGTCCAGAATACTGTGGAATTTTGCGATGTAAACAGAGCTTTTTGTATTGGATACAATGGTGACCGAATACTTCCGTTTCAACCATCGACGTCACGCGCAAACGTCATCATACATAGACGTTTTCAACCGCAAGTTTCCCGGGAAATTTAAAATTGCACTTTATAAGTTAACCCGGCCGTATTGGCATGTGTTGCAATGTTAAGATTTCATCATTGATATATAAACTATCAGACTGCGTGGTCAGTAGTAGTGGGTTTCAGTAGGCCTTTAAAAAACGACACAATTAGGGCGGCAGCAGGTGGAGCCATTAATCATGAAACAAAACCAGGTGTGAAAAATGCTCAATGCACCTAGCAACAGGCACCGTAACTAAGGGCAACATAAACCATAAACAAACCATAAACAGACATGAACTGTAGTGACAGCTCATGACAATTGGTATTGTATCGGTTCCAATGTGAACGGTACACATCCCTATTTGTGATATATACTCTATATATATATATATATATGTTTAGCTATTTTCTCTCTGTATTGTAACCTTTTTCTCCTAATATTGCTTTGTCCCCAAAAAAGTTATGATTTTTTGTTGTTGTTGTTATTTCCCATGGCTAACATGAGAGAAGTAGTTTGGTGATGGAGCGATGGTCACTGGATGTCAAGTCAGTGGTTGCTCTATGAAGTAGAAAAGGGGACAGATATTTTTAAATTGCTGCTGGAGGGTCAAGATTACTGTGACAGCACCCCCCGCGCCCCCTTCCCTCCAAACCAGCCCCCTTTTTTCCTCCAGAGACACTAAAAACAGGCTGGTCGTTGCCTTACAATATGGCCGCGTCAAGGTTACTGTAACATTGCCCTGGATGTGCACACAGACACACATTCATCCATTCACACTCCGCTGGCTTCGGCTTTTTTCCATATTAATGAATGAATGAGTATTGTGCAAAAGGTGCATTGACAGAAGTAACAAGAACACGGCTGTAGAGGGAATGTCTGCAGGAATTTGCCCAAAGCCCTCATCGGTTATTTTTACTTTCTTGTCATGAGGACAGAATGTTTCTGTCCAAAGCCTACAAACCACAAATGACAGTTGTGAGGCTTTGCTGCTAAAAGTAACTCTGATTAGGATGGGAAATGTCCCAAAAAAGAGGAATTTTGTAGGGAAATGTATTTTGTCTGTCTGTCAGAACTCTCAGGGGTGAGGTGGATGGGGAAATTCTTCAGTGGGACTAGACCAGGGGTGGGCAACCCAAAACATTGAAAGAGCCATATTGGACCAAAAATACAAAAAACTGATCCGCCTGGAGCTGCAAAAAAATAAAAGCCTTATATAAGTCTTATAATGAAGGCAACACATGATATAAGTGTCTATATTAGCTATAATAGCCTACTATCAAAATGACTATGTGTTGCAGGCTGAAGCAAATCTTCATTGACAGAAATGTTGAAATTGTATATTCAATCTACACATTTCTACAACATTAGAAACTGTTAGTAAATCAAAGACTACTCAGAAGGTGAGATAACTGCTGGAAATTACTGGCTTTTAATGTCCAAAGGTATAGATGTGTGTGTCCGAGTTAAAGGAAACGGCTGGCTGTCTTCTTTTAATAGATTTATTACAATCTTTGGCAAGCTAGGTAATGTTTGCTGTGGTCTGGAACAACATGGCACACAAGCAACTATCAGAAATGCAGCCAATATTACATACAGAACATGCATACTTGCCAACCTTGAGACCTCCGATTTCGGGAGGTGGGGGGTCCGGGGGCGTGGTTAAGAGGGGAGGAGTATATTTACAGCTAGAATTCACCAAGTCAAGTATTTCATATATATATATATATATATATATATATATATATATATATATATATATATATATATATATATATATATATATATATATATATATATAAAAAAGAAATACTTGACTTTCAGTGAATTATAGCTATATATATATATATATATATATATATATATATATATATATATATATATATATATATATATATATGTATTTATTTTATTATATATATATATAAATAAGAGAAATGCTTGAATTTCAGTGTTCATTTATTTACACATATACACACACATAACACTCATCTACTCATTGTTGAGTTAAGGGTTGAATTGTCCATCCTTGTTCTATTCTCTGTCACTATTTTTCTAACCATGCTGAACACCCTCTCTGACGATGCATTCTGCTTCGTCTCCTTGTTGTGTGCGCAGTTGTGCAATGCACTCTCTAAAAGCCCTAAATGTTATTGTCACATATGCATGTACATTAGATGGCAGTATTGTCCTGTTTAAGAGTGTCACAACATTGCTGTTTACGGCAGACGAACTGCTTTACTGTAGACGAAAACGTGACTGCTGTTGTTGTGTGTTGTTGCCGCGCTGGGAGGGCGTTAATGAAACTGCCTAACAATAAACCCACATAAGAAACCAACAACTCGCCCTCGATCATTCTACAGTTATAACGTGATTGGGCAGGTACGCTGTTTATATTGTGGGAAAGCGGACGTGAAAACAGGCTGTCGACACGTCACTCAGATCCGCATGAATTTCGGGAGATTTTCGGGAGAAAATTTGTCCCGAGAGGTTTTCGGGAGAGGCGCCGAATTTCGGGAGTCTCCCGGAAAATCCGGGAGGGTTGGCAAGTAAGAGAACATGTGTCATGAGACATGCAAAGCTAAATTATATACAACGAGGATAAAAGTAAATGATATTAAATGAGCTCAAATATATTTACAAATGAGGCATAATGATGCAATATATACATACAGCTAGCCTAAATAGCATGTTAGCATTGATTAGCTTGTAGTCATGCACTGACCAAATATGCCTGATTAGCACTCCAACAAGTCAATGTCAACAAAGCTCCCCTTTTGTGTATTCACGCACAGCATAAAACGTTTGGTGGACAAATGAGACAGAGGAGTGGAAGATTTTACATGTAAACAAACTGTTGCGTCACAGTCCACACTATGGTGAGTTCAAGTAGTAGGACAAAACGACGTTCGCCAAATCCTCTCATCTGTGAAGCATACACACAAACATATTAAACAGTGGGATTTCTAACAATTGAGAAGGTTTGTGTCATGTTTGTCCTCAAAAAACATACTAAAACAAAAAAAAAAGATTTCCCCCCCATCTTTTTCCATTTTCAATCCTTTTTTAAAAAAAGCCACTAGACGGACTAGACGGTCCAACGTGTCATTAGTGTGTGTGTGTGTGTGTGTGTGTGTGTGTGTGTGTGTGTGTGTGTGTGTGTGTGTGTGAGAATTACATTTTACATATTTGGAGCCGAAGAGAATTGTGGGCGGAACACCTCATTTGTCAGTCAGGATATCAGCCGGCACAAATTGGGCCTTGGAGCCGCAGAAGGCGGGGTTGATATGCTAAGGTAGAAAACCTCATTTGGACAATTCCCGTCCACCGTGCCTTTTGAAAGAAAAAAAAAAAGCAGCTTTTTTCCCCAAGTCCTTGTTGTGTGTGACCAAGACATGTGCCAGTTATAGAGTTAGTATCAGTTGCTGTCCGACAAGAAATGCATACGCCACACTGTCTACCATACCAACTTTATTTATAAAGGCCTTTAAAAACAACCACAGTTGAAGAACAAAGGGCTGCACACCACAAAGAAATACAGGCAAAGGACAGACTAAAAAATATAATTTAAAACAGAGGTAAAATACACATTGAAAAAGCAAATACAAATTATCTTAAGAACAATTTGTTAGATAAAAAGCAGTTAAAAAAGTGAAAAACTGTCTCATGCTTCAAAAAGTTATTTTTTCATATAGGAGATATGTTAATACTTACAAGAAATGAAAAAAGGAACGCCAGCAGACACCAAAACGCATCAATTGAATTTGTTTTAATCAGCTTTTAGTTCCCAGCATGCAGCGATTAAAATTATAAAACGATGTTGCTGAATTTTTTTTTTCACAGTCCAAATTTGTTGACACACACACATTGTCATGATCCGTGGCCCGGATCATGTTTTTATTATTTTCTGATAGTTTTGGACTCCCTTAGTTCCTGTTGTTTTGCAGTCTTGAGTTTGTTTAGTTACCATGGCTACTTATTATTTTCACCTGCCTCTGATTGGTGTTCGGGGCGCTCACCTGTTCCCCGAGCACTAATCAGAGGCATTATTTAAGCCTGCCTTTGCCGGTCAGTCGGCCAGGCTTCTTTGTTTGCTTCTGCTACAGTTGCGTGAGTATTCCTTGTCTTTTTTCCTATGCTAAGTGTTAGCGTCTGCTTCGAGTGCGATCGGCACATTTTTCCTCTGGCTTGTTTTCAGTTTTTGGTACTTGTTTGAGTTCTACAAATAAATCATGTTCCTACCTGCACGTCCTGTCCAGAGTGGTCCGTTTGCATCCCGGGGGAACGAACCTCGCAGCAAGCTGTGACCCTTCGCACGTAAAACTCAAAATAATGCTCGCAAAACAGTGATGAGTGTTCATAAATCACATTGCACGTGCTAAATAATTATATTTGCGTCCTCTCCTCTCGGTATTGTGTCCCTTTTGACAATCAGCACATATTTGGCATATTAATGAAGACAGAGATGCAAAATGGAGTGCTTTGTAGATGCTCATTTAACAGACGCAATCCACCTTGCACATGTTTAGTAGATTAGCTTTGTGTGTGATATCAAGTTTGCACGTGTTTTAGTACACGCAAACTTTTTGTAAATCGATATTGGAGCCTTGAGTATTGGCCGTTACCAATATTGATCTGATACGATACCGGCAGGAATCATACATACTTATGGTAAGACTTTAGTATGGGGAACATATTCACCATTAATGAGTTGCTTATTAAAGTAACAAAGAATTTATTTAGAGTTATTTGGACACTAGGGGAACATATAAGGGTTAGGGTTAGGGTTAGGGTTACTAATAAGAAATAATTCTGAGGTTATTGAGGGAAGACTCTTAGTTAATGGCTTACTGGTTGTATAATAAGGCCATGCAGAATAAGGCATTAATAAGTACTTAATAATGACTAAGTAAGAGCCAATATGTTACTAATTTGCATGTTAATAAGCAACTAATTAATGGTGAAAATGTTTTCCCCATACTAAAGTGTTACCATACTTATTAGTTTGTAGTGTGGAATGTCGTAAAAAGTTTGATCAAGTAAAATTAGTTAAAAAGGTAGGAATAAAAAACACTAACCTATTTATCATTAACGATCTGGCATGGACTTATGCTTTCTTTAACTTAAAGTGGAAGTGTAATTGGCATTGCTGACACAATTTGTTGAGGGTTTTATTCCCAATTTTTGAATGTGGTACATAATTAACATTTAATTGATATAATTTAAGCATTTAAATTATAAGTCTTTCAAATTGAATGTATGGCTGCAACGATTAATACATTCATTTGATTATGACAAAAGCTCGGATTTATATGCTATTTCTTTTATTCATTTAATGAGTGTAACTAATAAATATTATGAAATCTGGACCACATTGAGTTCTCGGAACTTTAAATATGTGGACATGGCTGACGCTATTGAGTAAACATGAGAGCTGTGGTATGTGGGTGCTGGAGGTGGGACTGTTTGGGCACCTCACAAGTCAATCAGATTTCGATTTTTGGGGGTGACGATTCGATTCAAAATCGATTCTCGACTCAAACCGATTTTCGCAATGTTTTATTTGGTATAGTAATTATAAGAAAACCTTTTCAAAGCAGGTATGACAGGAGGCATGTAGATGGCCTAAAACATATTTTTTACATTAATTATTTGAAAAAATATACATATGTATAAAATAAACAATTTATAAAATGCATAAATGTTTATAAAATATATGACAAATATTATATATATTTTTGTTTTTTTATTTTTATTTATTTATATATATATATATATATTTTTTTTTTTTAATGTTTTGTTTGTTTGTTTGTTTTAATAATTATCAATCGAGTTAGGATAAATAAAAACGATGAACAGATACTTTTTTTTAAAGTATCTTATTATCAATGTCAAAAGAGCAATTTCAAAGTTGATTTTTTTAAATCTAAAAGAATGAAGGTTATGGCAAGCAGAATTTTTTTTAAATTTTTTTAAATTTTCTTTTAAACTAAAAAGCCGACCCAGGAGTTTCTGAGCTCGGAAGGTATTATCGGAACAGTTTATCACTGAATTCAAACTCTTTTTTCATGTTTTCCAAGTGTCCAACAACTACGCGATGGAACTTGTACTAACTACTAATCAATGTCCAAACTCTCCTTCCTCCGTGTGTGCTGGCATGAATAACATCAAATAGAATTTTTTTTTTTATTTACAGTACACCTGTACGTACTGCTGATAGCTTTATTAAAATTCATTGATTTTGCCCCAAAGGCTGAACAACAACATGATTATTTTCCACCAACATCCTGTTCTCATCAAATAACGTGTTTAATGGTCCTGGTATACAAACCCCCAGGGCAGACATGATTTAAGAATCAGGAAGCATAATCTGGTCTTATATGCATTTTACACTGTTTTTCTTACTGTGGTATATTTTGTATCTTGTGCTTTTCACACACAAAAAAAATCCCATCTGCAATTTCATGTCATCACTTCTGGTAAAAATGTGATCTTCAGTATTGTGATAGGAGAATAAAATTAGTGAATATGATAACTTTCTTCTTATTAAAGGACAATAGTTGCATAATTAAAAAATATAACTACATGGTCACATTACAATGCAATCATAAAAAGATGGAAGAAGGCCTGGCGATCCAGTGTTAACGATACGTTAAATGTAAAAAAAATAAAATAAAAAAAAGGAAAGTCAGCTTTATTGGTAAGGAATGAGTTTTTCTACTGACAGTAATGGATTGTAACGATGACAGTATAATTTCCACAAAAAAAAAATTAAAAAAATGGCATCTCTGTAACCAAAATTTAGCGGAAAAAATAATGTTAGTATTTACAATAATTTTGTGTAAAAAACTATTTTTACTGTAAAATACAGGCGATTGTGTTGTTGTTTTTTTTACAATTACCGGTAAATATACAGATTTGTATTGATCCCTGGGGGAAATTCAGCACCACAATAAACAATAAACACTTAGGTATTGTTTACATGTGAATAATACAAATACAGTCTATTATACAGCATTATTCACATGTGAATAATATAAATACAGTCTATTATACAGCATTATTCACATGTGAATAATATAAATACAGTCTATTATACAGCATTATTCACATGTGAATAACATAAATGCAGTCTATTATACAGAATTATTCACATGTGAATAATATAAATACAGTCTTTTATACAGCATCATTCACATGTGAATAACATAAATGCAGTCTATTATACAGAATTATTCACATGTGAATAATATAAATACAGTGTATTATACAGTATTATTCACATGTGAATAATATCAATACAGTCTATTATACAGCATTATTCACATGTGAATAATATAAATGCAGTCTATTATACAGCATTATTCACATGTGAATAATGTAAATACATTCTATTATACAGCATTATTCACATGTGAATAATATAAATACAGTCTATTATACAGCATTATTCACATGTGAATAATATAAATGCAGTCTATTATACAGCATTATTCACATGTGAATAATATAAATACAGTCTATTATACAGCATTATTCGCATGTGAATAATATAAATGCAGTCTATTATACAGCATTATTCACATGTGAATAATATAAATACAGTCTATTATACAGAATTATTCACATGTGAATAATATAAATGCAGTCTATTATACAGCATTATTCACATGTGAATAATATAAATACAGTCCATTATACAGCATTGTTCACATGTGAATAATATAAATACAGTCTATTATGCAGCATTGTTCACATGTGAATAATATGAATACAGTCTATTATGCAGCATTTTTCGCATGTGAATGATACAAATACAGTCTATTATACAGCATTATTCGCATGTGAATAATATAAATACAGTCTATTATACAGCATTATTCGCATGTGAATATTATAAATACAGTCTATTATACAGCATTATTCGCATGTGAATAATATAAATACAGTCATACAGCATTATTCACATGTGAATAATATAAATACAGTCTATAATACAGCATTATTCACATGTGAATAATATAAATACAGTCTGTTATACAGCATTATTCACATGTGAATAGTATAAATGCAGTCTATTATACAGCATTATTCACATGTGAATAATATAAATACAGTCTATTATACAGCATTATTCACATGTGAATAATATAAATACAGTCTATTATACAGCATTATTCGCATGTGAATAATATAAATGCAGTCTATTATACAGCATTATTCACATGTGAATAATATAAATACAGTCTATTATACAGCATTATTCACATGTGAATAATATAAATACAGTCTATTATACAGCATTATTCACATGTGAATAATATAAATACAAGATATTATACAGCATTATTCACTTGTGAATAATATAAATACAGTCTATTATACAGCATTATTCACATGTGAATAATATAAATACAGTCTATTATAAAGCATTATTCACATGTGAATAATATAAATACAGTCCATCATACAGCATTATTCACATGTGAATAATATAAATACAGTCTGTTATACAGCATTGTTCACATGTGAATAATATAAATGCAGTCTATTATACAGCATTATTCACATGTGAATAATATAAATACAGTCTATTATACAGCATTATTCACATGTGAATAATATAAATACAGTCTATTATACAGCATTATTCACATGTGAATAATATAAATACAGTCTATTATACAGCATTATTCACATGTGAATAATATAAATACAAGATATTATACAGCATTATTCACTTGTGAATAATATAAATACAGTCTATTATACAGCATTATTCACATGTGAATAATATAAATACAGTCTATTATACAGCATTATTCACATGTGAATAATATAAATACAGTCCATCATACAGCATTATTCACATGTGAATAATATAAATACAGTCTGTTATACAGCATTGTTCACATGTGAATAATATAAATGCAGTCTATTATACAGCATTATTCACATGTGAATAATATAAATACAGTCTACTATACAGCATTATTCACATGTGAATAATATAAATACAGTCTACTATACAGCATTATTCACATGTGAATAATATAAATAGTCTATTATACAGCATTATTCTCATGAGAATAATATAAATACAGTCTATTATACAGCATTATTCGCATGTGAATAATATAAATACAGTCTATTATACAGCATTATTCACATGTGAATAATATAATTGCAGTCTATTATACAGCATTATTCGCATGTGAATAATATAAATGCAGTCTATTATACCGCATTCTTCACATGTGAATAATATAAATACAGTCTATTATACAGCATTATTCTCATGAGAATAATATAAATACAGTCTATTATACAGCATTATTCGCATGTGAATAATATAAATGTAGTCTATTATACAGCATTATTCACATGTGAATAATATAAATACAGTCTATTATACAGCATTATTCGCATGTGAATAATGCAAATACAGTCTATTATACAGCATTATTCACGTGTGAATAATATAAATACAGTTTATTATATATTCAAGTACAGTCAAAAAGGAGCATATGCATTATACATTATTACAGTGTTTTTGTTTTTTTACCTGTGCCTGCCCGCCACAGTTAAATTTGGACTGCCGCAAAAAGATTTTGATTATTTTATTTTTTTTAGATTTGACGTGTTCATCTTCGTTCACAAACACATTATAATGGGACTGTCTGCTTGTTGTTACAACACCGTACAGGAGATGTCATCATACATCTCACCTTAAACACACGTACACCAGCTTACTTCACTCTGAAGTCCACGTGACTCCGTGTTCTAATAGGTTCCCACTTTAGTCAATGTGTCAACTTCCACCTGTCCCGCTGCGTCGCGCGTCGACCATGTCCCAGCTCTGAGGCTGCAGAGCTCCCCGAAGCAAATACGCAATGCTTCTATTTTTAAGACGTCGGAGCAAAGCTGCAGCAATTTGTCACAGTTAAGGGTAGAGTTGGAAAGGAAGTAGAACACTTAAATAAAATCTAGTTTCAGAATAAAACGCTACATGTATAATCATCGGTTAACGTATTTTCCAGACTATAGACCGCACCAATATATAAGCCACACCCACTAAATTTTAGAAGAAGAAAAATATTTTTCCATGTATTAGCCCTACCAGACTATAAGCCGCAGATATATACGTTGTGAAATGAGTTATTTACATAACTTAATTGTTTCCAAACAGTGTCTGTAACGCGGCAGTAAAATGGCTGATCAAACAAAACAGAAGTCATCGTCATGCACCCACTAGCTGCGGAAGCTGGCTCTCCAATCAGCTAAATTTTCCGGTTCTGAAAATTCCTTGATTACCCGGAATTACCAGGAATTTTCCCCCAATTGTAAATGAATGGGCAATATACAAAACTCTCCATAGCCCACATTTCTCAACCGATTCAAACCATTCCACCATCCACACACTCCGCTCGCCCTGGACATTACAGTTAGCATGCTTTCCAGTTCTGAAAATTCCTTGATTACCCGGAATTACCAGGAATTTCCCCCCAATTGTAAATGAATGGGCAATATACAAAACTCTCCATAGCCCACATTTCTCAACCGATTCAATTGGTTCCACAATCCACACACTCCACTCGCCCTGGACATTACAGGTAGCATGTTTTCCGGTTCTGAAAATTCCTTGATTACCCGGAATTACCAGGAATTTTCCCCCAATTGTAAATGAATGGGCAATATACAAAACTCTCCTTATCCCACATTTCTCAAACGGTACCACCATCCACACACTCCTCTCGCCCTGGACATTACAGCTCTCATGTTTTCCGGTTCTGAAAATTCCTTGATTACCAGGAATTTCCCCCTAATTGTAAATGAATGGGCAATATACAAAACTCTCCATATGCCACATTTCTCAACTGATTCAAACAGTTCCACCATCCACACATTCCTCTAGCTCTGGAAATTACAGCTATGATGTTTTCCGGTTCTGAAAATGTCCTTGATTACCAGGAATTACCAAGAATTTCCCCCAATTGTAAATGAATGGGCAATATACAAAACTCTTCATATCCCACATTTCTCAAACCGTTCCACCATCTACACACTCCGCTTGCCCTGGACATTACAGCTATCATGTTTTCCGGTTCTGAAAATTCTTTGATTACCCGGAATTACCAGGAATTTTACCCCAATTGTAAATGAATGGGCAATATACAAAACTCTCCATAGCCCACATTTCTCAACCGATTCAAACAGTTCCACCATCCACACACTCCTCTAGCTCTGGAAATTACAGCTATGATGTTTTCCGGTTCTGAAAATTTCCTTGATTACCAGGAATTACCATGAATTTCCCCCAATTGTAAATGAATGGGCAATATACAAAACTCTTCATATCCCACATTTCTCAAACCGTTCCACTATCTACACACTCTGCTTGCCCTGGAGATTACAGCTATCATGTTTTCCGGTTCTGAAAATTCCTTGATTACCCAGAATTACCAGGAATTTTCCCCCAATTGTAAATGAATGGGCAATATACACAACTCTCCATAGCCCACATTTCTCAACCGATTCAAACCGTTCCACCATCCACACACTCTGCTCGCCCTGGACATTACAGCTATCATGTTTTCCGGTTCTGAAAATTCCTTGATTACCCGGAGTTACCAGGAATTTCCCCCCAATTGTAAATGAATGGGCAATATACAAAACTCTCCATATCCCACATTTCTTAACCGATTCACCGTGCCACCATCCACACACTCCACTCACCTTTCAGCATTTCAGTTCCCATCATGCGTATTGGCAGCTCGCACACATAGTGCATTCACACGCAATTCCTACCAGAAATGCACATTGTAGTTATTATTATTATTGTTATGTTTTTGGGGGGGAGTGGGGGGTTAATTTCTAGCAGTGTTTGATTGTCTAATTGGCATCCTTGTGCTGACCATCTTGCTTTAGAGGATATTGTATATATTCTTATAAATTGATAAAAAATACCTCTGAAAGAGAGAAAAACACAAGATAATGTCGCAAATTTCTTTTGACAAACACCAAAACTGTGTTTTACCTGACAGCACACACACACACACCGTTTTGCGTCACGGCCAATTATGCAAATGTACCGCTGCCCTCCCCCTGACACCGATCATCTGCAAGCATGCGCCGCTCGTGAGTGGAAATGAAAGAAAAGCCACACCATCACAGTCTTCTTCACTGGCGGGCGCATCAAGTCAAGGTCACGCTGGTTGACCTTCCGCGTAAACCGCTTGATCCGTTTCGAGCCGGCTGTCACGCCTCCAGCGGGGCGCCAACCTCCCTAATTCGCTTCAATTTGAGCTCGTATTTTTGGCCCGGATGGCCCCTTAAAGTGTTCCATTTAGAGGAGGTTATACTTTTACTAGCGGCCGTGGGAGCGTAGAGAATGGAGGCGGGCGGGGAGGAGACTTCCTATCTGGTAGCACTCTCATTTATCACGGTGTCTTTGCACTTGGCTGCGCTCTAACTTCCTTTCTGGCTCAGCAGCAGCGAGAATTTGAGCAAATGTATCGCAAAAAAAAGACCATTATCGCCGCTCGATTTGGAAGGCGGCCTATTATGCAGAAGTGACTTTTTAATGATGTTCCAACAGTAATAAGCCTGTTTCTATCATCTTGTTTGCTCAAACTTTGGCAGAGGAATCACTCAAACGCTTGCTTTCAACGTCGCAGCTTTTTATGAACATCATAGCGCCTCTGGCCTGCTCATTGCCAGATGAGACCGCCCCTACTGAAAGGGTTTTAAAAAGCAGGCTTTGCTACACGTCTTAAAATAAAGCCATGAGTTCTGCCAACCCGAGTCGGTGAGCTGCAGACGTGAGAGCTGTATATGATGTTGCTGCGCGACCCCGAAAGGGAAAAGCGGTAGAAAATGGACGGATGTTGAAATGTGAGTGTAACGTTAGCATGTAGCTTGTGTTGCTATGCCAGTCTCGCTAACGTTTGTACCATCCCATCTCGTTCCTTTGTGTTACGTTGTCATCACCCCCCGCCCCCCAATTTCCGCCGCTACTCTAAATAGTCTAATTTATCTTTAAAATTGTTATAAGTACACCTCCGCGTAACATCGTATCTGACTCGTCCCCGGTGGATTCGGGGACACTTGGCCTGGCGACCCACCACCAAGTCCTCCCTCCGCCCTCCCTTGACTCTTGAACTGTCTCTTAATTTTTTGGGTTTTATTTTTAACCAAGGGACATCTGGAATCTGTCCTTTAAAGGGGAACATTATCACAATTTCAGAATGGTTAAAACCATTAAAAATCAGTTCCCAGTGGCTTATTATATTTTTCAAAGTTTTTTTCAAAATTTTACCCATCACGCAATATCCCTAAAAAAAAGCTTCAAAGTGCCTGATTTTAACCATCGTTATAAACACCCGTCCATTTTCCTGTGACGTCACATAGTGAAGCCAACACAAACAAACATGGCGGAAAGAACAGCAAGCTATAGCGACATTAGCTCGGATTCAGACTCGGATTCCAGCGGCTTAAGCGATTCAACAGATTACGAATGTATTGAAACGGATGGTTGTAGTGTGGAGGCAGGTAGCGAAAACGAAATTGAAGAAGAAACTGAAGTTATTGAGCCATATCGGTTTGAACCGTATGCAAGCGAAACCGACGAAAACGACACAACAGCCAGCGACACAGGAGAAAGCGAGGACAAATTCGGCGATTGCCTTCTAACCAACGATTGGTATGTGTTTGTTTGGCATTAAAGGAAACTAACAACTATGAACTAGGTTTACAGCATATGAAATACATTTGGCAACATGCACTTTGAGAGTGCAGACAGCCCAATTTTCATCAATTAATATATTCTGTAGACATACCCTCATCCGCACTCTTTTCCTGAAAGCTGATCTTTCCAGTTTTGGAGTTGATGTCAGCAGGCCAGGGAAGCTAGGGTCGATAGCTCGCTCGTCTGCGGGAACAAACTGCCGCCATTGCTTGCCGTGCTACCGAGGTCCTTTGTCCCTGAATTGCTCACACACTCCGGCAGATTCAATGGGGGTCTGGCGGCAGATTTCTTTGACTTTATCGTTGGAAATGCATCTGCTTTGAGTGTCGCAGGATATCCACACATTCTTGCCATCTCTGTCGTAGCATAGCTTTCGTCGCTAAAGTGTGCGGAACAAACGTCCAATTTCTTGCCACTTTCGCATCTTTGGGCCACTGGTGCAACTTGAATTCGTCCCTGTTCGTGTTGTTACACCCTCCGACAACACACCGACGAGGCATGATGTCTCCAAGGTACGGAAAACAGTCGAAAAAACGGAAAATAACAGAGCTGATTTGACTCGGTGTTTGAGAAAATGGCGGATTGCTTCCCGATGTGACGTCACGTTGTGACGTCATCGCTCCGAGAGCCAAAATTCACCCATTTAGAGTTCGGAAATCGGTTAAAAAAATATATGGTCTTTTTTCTGCAACATCAAGGTATATATTGACGCTTACATAGGTCTGGTGATAATGTTCCCCTTTAAGGGGGGGGTACTGTTATGATCCGCTGCCCGGATCATAGTCTGTTTACATTTTCGTGTCACTTGTGTTTTCAGCACCTTTTGAGTTTGTGTGTTTCAGTTGCCATGACGGCAGATTACGTTCACCTGCCTCTGGTTAGTGTTCGGAACGCTCACCTCTTGCCCAGGCACTAATCAGAGAGCTATTTAGTCTAGACCCTGGCCTCACTCGGTCTGGCTTCCTAATTTGCTTTATGCAACAGTCGACAACAGTTTTTTCCTGCTCTTTACCTGCTAGCTTCCACGCTAGGATATTTTACTTGCTAGCTCCCACGCTAGCCCCTTTAGTTTTTGCCTTCCGTGCTATGAGCACATTTTTCTTTGTTTCCGTCTGATTTATTTCTAAAATAAATCATTTCCTACCTGCACGCTGTGTCCGAAGTCCGTTTGCATCCCGGGAGAACGAACCCCGCATCAACATGCGACTCGGTCGTCACAGTATCCTTATTAATATGAAAGAAAACTCAAGAAAAAATCGATCACCCTAAAAGAAAGAATTACTTTGCAACATTTGTTTTAACTGTAACAGAAAATAAAAAATATATATATAATCCGTATTTAAATTATACATATTTTTTGACTGACTTGAACCATCTTATACTAAAAAATACAATTAAATAAACTCAATGAATAACAACACATTCAAAGTGATCAGCAACATTGACTCAGGAGCACAATATATAAATCGCTTGAAGGGGAAGTGCACTTTTTTTTGGAATTTTGCCTCTCGTTCACAATCATTATGAGAGACATGACAACAGATGGATTTTTATTTTATTTTATGCATTCTAACTTAGTAGTTACTTTACATGCAGTAGGCTTTCGGCCCTTGACCAATTTTGTTTTAGCCCATTGCGGCCGCCAATTCAAAAAGTTTAGACTCCCCTGCTCTAGACTGATTTAAAATTGCAGAAAAAATAAGTAAAAAAAAAAAAGACATTTCAATGCATACTTGCCAACCCTCCCGGATTTTCCGGGAGTCTCCCGAAATTCAGCGCCTCTCCCGGAAAACTCCCGGGACAAATTTTCTCCCGAAAATCTCCCGAAATTCAGGCAGACTCAGGTCCTCCACAATATAAAAAAGCGTACCTGCCCAATCACGTTATAACTATAGAATGATGGAGGGCGAGTTCTTGGTTTCTTATGTGGGTTTATTGTTAGGCAGTTTCATTAACGTCCTCCCAGCGCGGTAACAACACACAACAACAGCAGTCACTTTTTTGTATACCGTAAAGCAGTTCGTCTGCCGTAAACAGCAATGTTGTGACACTCTTAAACAGGACAATACTGCCATCTAGTGCATTTGATGAAAGCACTTTTGTGCGTGCCACACAGCAATGCATCATCAGAGAGGGTTTCAGCATGGTTCGAAAAAGTGACAGAGAATAGAACTAGGATGGACAATTCAACCCTTAACTCAACAATGAGTAGTTGAGTGTTATGTGTGTGTATATGTGTAAATAAATGAACACTGAAATTCAAGTATTTATTTTATATATATATATATATATATATAAATAATAATAAAAAAAAAATTATATATATATATAATAAAATAAATATATATATATATATATATATATATATATATATATATATATATATATATATATAGCTAGAATTCACTGAACGTCAAGTATTTCTTGTGTATATATATATATATATATATATATATATATATATATATATATATATATATATATGAAATACTTGACTTGGTGAATTCTAGCTGTAAATATACTCCTCCCCTTTTAGCCACGCCCCCGTCCAACCCCGACCACGCCCACCCCCCACCTCCCGAAATCGGAGGTCTCAAGGTTGGCAAGTATGTTTCAATGACAATAACGAGCAGGGCCGTAATAGCTGATTAATTGATTAAATCCATTCGTGAAAAGCTTTGTTTTTATTCTTGCTGCTTTGATTAATCGTTTAATGAGTGTAATTAATGAAAATGTATCAAATCTGTAAAGCATGTAGTGCCCGGAACTTTAAATACGCGGACATAGTTTGTGCACGGTTGCTGAAATAGAACAGCAAAATAAATTTTTAATTTCAATGATAATTATGTGCATTCTGAATGAAGGTTATGGCTAGAAGAAAACTCTTATTTATTTCAACGGCATGGCATGGTTGGTAGAGTGGCCGTGCCAGCAACCTCAAAGTTCCTGGTTCGATCCCCACCTTCTACCAACCACGTCACGTCCGTTGTGTCCTTGAGCAAGACACTTCACCCTTGCTCCTGATGGGTCGTGGTTAGGGCCTTGCATGGCAGCTCCCGCCATCAGTGTGTGAATGTGTGTGTGAATGGGTGAATGTGGAAATAGTGTCAAAGCGCTTTGAGTACCTTGAAGGTAGAAAAGCGCTACACAAGTATAACCCATTTACCATAACTATTTTGTATAAAATACTCATTGGGCTTATAAGGTGTGTTTATCCCATTAATCGAAAAGAGCTATTCAATTACTAAAATTAATCGCGAGCCCTTAATGAACCGACTGGATCTAGTGAGTCACTGCCCCCCGATGCAAGTGGACCATAGTCTGCATTTTTGGTCACCAATATCAAAAGGGTTTACCGCCAACATGTGACCACACAACAGGGTTGTACAATGTGAAAACATGATAGCTGTTATCAGTCAGTGTCAACTCTCCAATCTATTAGCAAACCAAGGCGGAGAGCTTTGAGCGGCAGCATGTGTCGCATTTCACGGACACACGGACACCTGCCTCGCCAGATTAGCATGTTTGCTAATAATCCGTCCGCTCCCAAATGGAACCGCCATCCGTTCTTGTCAGCGCTCAGCAACTGAAATGTACAAACATCAACGCGTTTTGTGATCACCATTCCTTTGCATACTTCTAGGGCCCTTCTGGAGAACTAGGAACAGACGTCTGTGGGATGATCCAGTCTGAAAGTGGTGAGAAAAACATGTTTATTTCAATATACAAAAGTGTTCTTTTTGGTAACACTTTAGTATGGGGAACATATTCTAAGTAACAAAGACTTCATTTAGAGTTATTTGGACACTTGGGGAACATATAAGGGTTAGGGTTAGGGTTACTAATAAGTAATAATTCTGAGGTTATTGAGGGAAGACTCTTAGTTAATGGCTTACTGGTTGTATGATAAGGCCATGCAGAATAAGGCATTAACAAGTACTTAATAATGACTAATTAAGAGCCAATATGTTCCTAATTTGCATGTTAATAAGCAACTAATTAATGGTGAATATGTTCCCCATACTAAAGTGTTACCGTATTTTTTAAATGTTTTGTCGATGTTGATCTGAAATTGATTTTAGAAGAATGAGTCAATCAATGCCAAGCATGATTAAGAATACAGTTGCAGCCATAGCAGAACAAAAACAAGACAAACTTGAAGGTTGAAGGTTCACCATTAATTAGTTGCTTATTAACATGCAACTTAGTCAAATATAGGCTCTTAATTAGTCATTATTAAGTACTTAATGCCTTATTCTGCATGGCCTTACTATACAAGCAGTAAGCCATTAACTAAGAGTCTTCCCCAACCCCAACCCTAACCCCAACTCAAACCCTAACTCCAACCCTAACCCCAACCCTAACCCTAACCCTATGTTAATAAGCAACTAATTAATGGTGAATGTGTTCCCCATAATAAAGTGTGAATAACTAAAGACCACAAAAATGAGCAAACTAATTCAAATTTGAACATAAAATAGTCAGGGAATCAACTACTGAGCCTTGGGGCATACCACAAAAAACATGTCAAAGGCGTTTGAGGCTAATACCTGTTTTGCTTTTAAACAATACATACATACAATACATAAATATAGTACATACATAGATACATACATACATACATACAGTACAAACAGTACATACATACAGTACATACATACAGTACATACATTAATACATACATACAGTACAAACAGTACATACATACACACCGTGCATACGTACATACAGTACATACATACATACATATATACATATATACACACATAGAGTACATACAGTACATACATACTAGAGATGCGCGGTTTGCGGACACAACCGCGGAGTCCGCGGATTATCCGCGGATCGGGCGGTTGAAATAAAAAAAAGAAAAGATTTTATCCGCGGGTCGGCTTGGGCGGTTGAAATAAAAAAAAATTAGATTTTAAATAGATTCAGGCGGGTGGCAGTTAAACCAATTCGGAAATATATATACATAGTTAAATGTTGTTACCCACATACGAAAAACGAGCAGGCACCTGCAGCATATGCAACAACAGAAGAAGAAAAAAAAAGAGATGGACACTTTACGGAGCGGAGAAGGGACGCCTCGCCGGGGTCCGGGACCGAGGCCCCTTCCCCCGAGAGGGCCCCACCGGGAGCCGTAGCTGAGGTGATCCGCGAGAAGGGCCCGACGCACGTCCAGGGTCACCACCGCGCCCACCGCACCGACACCCCGCCTCGTCCGCCTTCGCCGCGGCCGGCGTCACGCGCAGCAGGTAAGCAGCTTACCTGCCCGCCACCCCCGTGGCCGGGGGCTCGTAACAGGGGTCACTCCGCGCGCAGTGCGCTCACGAAAGGGGTGGAGCTCACCCTGGTTGATATAGACAGCAGGACGGTGGCCATGGAAGTCGGAAACCGCTAAGGAGTGTGTAACAACCCACCTGCCGAATCAACTAGCCCTGAAAATAGATGGCGCTGGAGCGTCGGGCCCATACCCGGCCGTCGCCGGCAGCGAGAGCCGCGAGGGCTAGGCCGCGACGAGTAGGATGGCCGCCGCGGTGCGCGCTGAAGCCTCGGGCGCGAGCCCGGGTGGAGCCGCCGCGGGTGCGAGGGACATCGCACCTCCATGCGCTTGGAGGTGCGCTCAGCGCGGCTCCCATATGACTGCGCACTGGTGTGCGTCTGGGCCGTGACAGCGTGGCACGCATTGAATGTCTGTGCTGCATTGGATCAGTCTCCTTTCTTTAACAGGCAAAAGCTTTATAACCTCACTAATGCCTTGCATCGTCTATATTAGATATATAACAACGGGCGGGTGCGGGCGGATGGCGGGCGGGTGCGGTTTTGATTAAATGTTAGAAACGGGTGGATGGCGGATGGTTGACGACTTTCTGATGCGGTTGCGGATGAAATAATTGCCTATCCGCGCATCTCTAATACATACATTACATGCATATACACACATAGAGTACAAAAAGTATATACATACAGTACATACACACATACAGTACAAACATTACATACAATACATACATACATATATACATACACACAGAGTACAAACAGTACATATATACATACACACAGAGTACAAACAGCACATCCATTAAGTACAAACAGTACATACATACATTACATGCATACATACACACAGAGTACAAACAGTACATACATACAGTACATACACACATACAGTACAAACAATACATGCGTAAAATACATAAATATAGTTCATACATAGATAGATACATACATACAGTACAAACAGTACATACATACAGTACATACATTAATACATACATACAGTACAAACAGTACATATATACATACACACAGAGTACAAACAGCCCATACATTAAGTACAAACAGTACATACATACAATACATGCATACATACACAGAGTACAAACAGTACATACATACAGTACATACACACATACAGTACAAACAATACATGCATACAATACATAAATATAGTTCATACATAGATACATACATACATACAGTACATACATTAATACATACATACAGTACATATATACATACATACACACCATGCATACATACATAAAATACATATATACATACATATATACATACATACAAACTTGTACATACACACATACATACAGTACATACATATATTACATGCATACATACACACAGAGTACAAACAGTACATACACACATACAGTACAAACATTAAGTACAATACATACATACATACATATATGCATACACACAGAGTACAAACAGTACATACATACATAGATAATATTGTGTTGCCTATCAAATATTCTACTATTCCTCCATACCGTTTTAAATTGAGGCTTGGTGTCATGTCTTAGTGAAACGGTGAAAGCCGACCTTCCTTTTAAGCGTTACTTTGTCATGTTTGACTCCCCCACAGGCTAATGCAGGCTTAGGAAGAATGTTGTGATGCTGCTGCTGCCTCCATGAAGATGCGCTGTTTATTCATATACAGTAGAAAGTACTAGAATGTGTGTATTAAAGGTCCCTCCATGTTGGTTTACCTGCTTCATAGGTACATTTTCCCCCCTTCAGGGAAACACTCTTATCTGATCCTTTCCACCATGTAAATTCATAGCACCACAAACATAATCATATGCGTGAATAGGTGAGCGTCTTATCTCGCACACACACACACACACACGCACACACACACACACACACACACACGATCTGCCAGCGACGACGCTGAATTATTCATGTCTTTTTCCCTTTGTGGTTACACAACGCCGAGCGGCTGTTGACACGCGTTAGCAGCAAAGTAGAGTTCACTCAATTTGACCACTTTTACTCATAAGATGATTTTTTTTTTTTTTTTACTTGACGGAAGCCGTAAGAAGCAGATGTCAGTCCTGGATGATTATGATCACAGTACAATTCCAGGACAATTTATGGAAATAGAAAATTATCTGTTCCAGGGTCAAACTGTGGCCATCATAAAACCTTGACTAACCGTATGTTTCCTAGTTCTATGGCCTTTGTGGCTTATTTGAGTTCGGAAGTACGACTCTAAAGTATAAACATTTTTATTTTCTAAACAATTTCATCATCATATATCAATATAATATAACCTTTTAGCACACGTTAAGCGATGTATTAGGTTGTTGCTGGATCACTATTAATTATCATCATAATTATAACTGATTAGTTTCTCCATTAGAAACATAAACAAATAAACACCATTAAAACTTGGTGTTGATCTGGATCAAAGGGGAAATATTTATTTTCAGATATTTTTTACTGTGTCGTAGGATGTCCCGAACAACTTTTCCCCCTCTGATACGATACCAATATTGGAGCCTTGAGTATCGGCCTGTACCGATATTGATTTGATACCATATCAGCATGAATTAAATATACTTGTATTATTCTTTAGGATGGAATGTTGGAAAAGGTTGGATTAAGGGAAATTAGTCAAACAGAACAATGGTGGTATGAACAAGACTAACCTATTTATTATTATCTGTTTTGTATGGACTTATGCTGTTATGTAGGAGGAGAGTAGACGGCACAGACACAAGGGGGCAGTATTTTAGCTCTTTGATTTATTAAATATTTACACTATAGATATAATAACATCAAACAATAATATAATTAACCAAGGGAAATGGAGTGTGACAAAAATCCAACAGTGCGTGTGTGTGTGAGACTGTGTGAGAATTAATTGTTGTGTGTTACCGGGAGTGTTGGGCGAGAGGCGGAAGTCCTAGAAGGGAAAGGCATGCTCGAATGTCCGTGAGACAGGCAGGTTGTCGGGGGTATAGCGAGGCGTCAAAAGGTCCGTGTCCAAGCGGGAGGTCGAGGATCGAGGGAGGCAGTCCGGAATCCAGAGGGGAACAACAAGACACAGGACAACGCACAATGAAACACGGAGGGGAAAACAGAGAGAGCAGGATTGCATCAAGCATGAACACGGCTTACTTTACGCCAACAGAAGATTACGTTCTGGCCCGGGATAGCAGGTTGTGCAGGCTTTTGAAGGCAGGACCTCTGATCAACTTCGGTGTGCTGATTGCCAGTGATTGACTGTAGCTGCCGGCTGCAGCAGAACTGACACGCGCAGGTGCGCTCTTGGAGGCGCAATCAGCAGAGCGCACAGATGAGGGCGCATTGGAATGCTCTCTGGCCATGACATATGCTGTCTTTTAGTTTAAGTGGGTTGGTGAAAGTTTTGTTGTTGACATAGTAAATCAAATGATGCAGACATGTTTGTTACTAGATACTTTCTAATGCGCTTCTAACTTGGAGACTTTGTATGTGTAAGATATATACTACTATAAATATTTGATACTTGTTAACTGTATTTTGCATTATAAGGCGCACTGTAGATGAGCGGGTCTATTCAGGTCTATTTTCATACAAAAGGCGCACCGGATTATAAGGCGCATTAAAGGGGTCATATTATATTATCATATTATCTACATTGGAAACACTTCCTTGTGGTCTACATAACATGTAATGGTGGTTTTTGGTCAAAATGTTGCATAGATGATGTTTTACAGATCATCTTCAAGTCACTCTCTGACCGTTGCATTAGGACGCGCCGTTTTGTAGGCGGTCTTATTTACATGGCGCACTTTCGACTGCGTCTTCTCCCCGTCATCTTTGTTGTAGCGGTGTAGCGTGCAAGGACAGGAGTGGAAGAAGTGTCAAAAAGATGGAGCTAACTGTTTTAATAACATTCAGACTTTACTTCAATCAATAACGAAGCAGCATCTCCTCATCCGTGGCTCACTAGTGCAACAACAAGGATGTGTCCCGTGAGAAACTGTCCCATTGAAACTCTCTAATAACTAAAGTTCCTTGGGTGAATGATGTAAACTCACTACACCGGTATGTTTTAGCGCTTTCATAGCGAGTTTACTGACAGAAAAAAGTAAGAACTTTACACTACTTTATATTAGAAATGGCAACAGTGGACAAGAAGAAGCTTATTGACTACGGCGTCGGCACGGACTACAAAGACGGAAGGAAGCGCGCACATTTTCAGGATTTATGCAGATCCCAAATACACATCAGCAAGTATCAGAAAGTAAGCAAAGTTGGCTTTAAATAACATTGCAAAACAAAACGCCAGATAATATGAGGTGCTTATACACACACCATAATAATACTCGTATGTCTGACTACGGTAGCCGTAATGCGCCGACAATCCATCGAGCGGTGCGGCTTCAAAGTCGGACTAAAACTTTTCTGACATATTTTCGAGCGCCGTGTGTCATGTTCTATATTCTCAATGCAACATTTAAAGTGTTGGTGTTGTTTACTGGCGTCGTCTTGCAGTCTGCACCTATCTCTTATGTCTGACTGCCATCTACTGGTCACACTTATTATTACACCGTGTACCAAATAAAATTGCTTCGAGGTCAATAAGCACAACCAGAATGATTCCGTACATTAGGCGCACCGGGTTATAAGGTGCACTGTCGATTTTTGAGAAAATGAAAGGATTTTAAGTCCGCCTTATAGTGGGAAAATATGGCATTTTGACATATGTGCTATTTTAGACTGCCATATTGCTCAATTAAAGACGCTCATTACGGATGTCTAGCTTGTGTGCTATTGTGTGCTTAGCTGTTGTGTAGCTGCTAGCTCCTAGTACCATGTTTACTTTTTGTAAAGGGCTTGACTGAAGCAAACACGCTGCAGTACTGATCGTATTGGAGATTTTCGATGAAAGCTGTGGAGAATGCATATATGTTTAAGAGTTCTTTCTTTATTCATAGTCATGTTTGGAACAGCTAGTACTTTTCAATGTATACTCTGTATACCAGTTTCTCTTTGTCTACAGGGGTCTGTGTAGTGTTTTAGACATTGGAATGTGAAAAGGATACATCCCCCTCCTTATCTTATCAGTGTTGGGGAAGGGGGAGGTATTCCTTTCTGGGGGGACTGCTTTCCGATTCAAGAAGTAGTTTCTTTCCGTTTGAATGTTAGACCAATTCGAGAAGCCGGTATGAAGGTATTGGTCTGGGCTGGTGTCCTGAAGCTTCAGTAAAACTTGTTAATATTCCTATTCTGTCTTGATGGTCCTTCTTACTCAGCATATATGTCATCGAAAGAACTTGGGATTGACCAGTAACTTTAATTCCCTGAGAGGGAATACTGGCCAGACGCAACAAAGCCGATATATTTTTTGCTACTATCGAACCGATATCCGACATCATTATTGAATCAGGACACTCCCAGTATCCAGTGGAGCAGTGAGCCACCACTTCCAATCTTGCCCTGTTTATCATTAGGTATTTACCCTGTAATGTGCAATATCGCCACCTACAGGACTGGAGTGGAACTGTGGAATTTTTTAGTGCATGTTGATAGAGGTCTGATATTCTGTTCCTTTATTTTGTTCATCCTGTGCTCATCCAAGAGGAAACAATCTCCAATTCCAACAAACCACCTTATGCAACTAAGCGATCAACAAAAGGCAAGCATTTTTTCGTGCGAGTGCTCCTTTCTGTGCTCAAGCAGCAACTCCCATTTGTGTTTTGATTAATATTCACTTTTGCTTTGGCTGACACACAATCATTTTGTTCTGCTTTAATAAAACTAATTACCAGCAGAGCAGGACGGGGAGGGAAAAAAATCTCATTAGGAAGTTTGTGTTGTGTGTCTTTTTTTCCTGTGAAGTGTCACAAAAAAAGAATAATTGCGGTATGACGATGCTTTGTTTTCGGTAAAAGTGATACTGAAGCGAAAAGACCAGGTTTGAAATGCCTCTGTGTGTATTTTTTTTTTTAATTTTATGTATAATTGAAAACTGACGACAGATAGAAAATTAATTAAAAATACATTTAAAGTGGTAGGCTGTGTTAGATCAGCAGGAATTAATTGGATTAATATCATAAGAATAATAATGAAAATTAAAATTGACAAGCTTATGGAATACTGTGCTCTGCATCTTTTTTTATTGATTGTTTTAATTAAAAAATGTGATAGAAAAATAATCAGTCAGTTGGTAGCTGAGGCAATACAGAGGACATAATCGTATTCAGTTCAAACTTTAAAACTGATCAATTTGTGATACCGAAGTTAGAATTTGAGTGTCTGAAAATGCAAAAGTGCATGCTCATCAAAATACAAACAGTAATGGCTTTTGACTTCTTAGAAATACAAATATTTTTGTAAACCTGTAATTAGCTCCGCCCACTCTGCCTGTGTCCGTTCTGCCAGTGGATTGTTTTGTTTTCCTCTTTATTTTAGTTGTGTACTTTACTTTCAGTTGACATAGGTACACTATAATGGACTTTTGCATATTTCATATGAAGTATGAATATGTATTTAGATGTGAGATTTATTTATTGGACTCACTTTATTTTATTTTACATAGCAGGCACAATGCTTTGGTCTTTTCAACCTGTCCTTTGTCTGTTTACACATTTCACCAGGAAGGCCAAGTGTTCCCAAACAAGAGACACTTGTCAAGGTTTTCAAGCTCTGGCTTCTCCTTGGCACTATCACTGGACCAGTGGTTCGCAAACTTTTTTCACCAAGTATGAACTCTTGGCTCTCAAATTACCACCATAATGACCGACATTAAATACAATAATGTAGTAGGCCTAAGTATTCATTAAAAACTCCCCCCACCCAGAGAGGAGTTGTACAGTCTGATGGCGTATCAATCCGTCCAAATTTTTGCCCAATCAAAGAATTCCAGACGCTTTGACTGCACAATAAGCCATCATGGGGCCACAGAAAGTTGTGAGTGCCAGCAATTTGATAAAGAAAGTGAGAAACACTATTGACGTCCAGAAATAACTCGTACCTTCATACAGAAAGTATGAAGGTATTGTCGCTGTCTTTGCTAACAAGAGTGTTCAGTAAAGATAAAAGGGATTTTAAATGTTTATTTATCCGTGTCATCCATCTATTTAAAAAACGTTTTTACAACATCAATGATTTTCTATAACATGTGTTTTAATTAGTGATGTCCGATAATGGCTTTTTTGCCGATATTCAGATATTGTCCAACTCTTAAATACTGATTCCGATATCAACCGATACGATATATACAGTCGTGGAATTAACACATTATTATGCCTAATTTTGTTGTGATGCCCCGCTGGGTGCATTAAACAATGTAACAAGGTTTTCCAAAATAAATCAACTCAAGTTATGGAAAAAAATGCCAACATGGCACTGCCATATTTATGATTGAAGTCACAGAGTGCATTATTTTTTTTAACATGCCTCTAAACAGCAGCTTGGAATTTGGGACATGCTCTCCCTGAGAGAGCATGAGGAGGTTGAAGTGGGCGGGGTTAGGGGAGGCGGGGTTTTGGTAGCGGGTAGCGGGGGGTGTATATTGTAGCGTCCCATAAGAGTTAGTGCTGCAAGGGGTTCTGGGTATTTGTTCTGTTGTGTTTATGTTGTGTTGTCGGATGTTCTCCCGAAATGTGTTGTCATTCTTGTTTGGTGTGGGTTCACAGTGTGGCGCATATTTGTAACAGTGTTAAAGTTGTTTATATGGCCAGCCTCAGTGTGACCTGTATGGCTGTTGACCAAGTATGTGTGCATTCACTTGTGTGTGTGAAAAGCCGTAGATATTATGTGACTGGTCCGACATGCAAAGGCAGTGCCTTTAAGGTTTATTGGCGCTCTGTACTTCTCCCTACGTCCGTGTGCACAGCGGCGTTTTAAAAAGTCATACATTTTACTTTTTGAAACCGATACTGATCATTTTGAAACCGATAATTTCCGATATTACATTTTAAAGCATTTATCGGCCCATAATATCGGCAGTCTGATATTATCGGACATCCCTAGGTTTAATGTTCATGTTTGTGGGAGTCGGGAACGGATTAATTGGATTTACACAATTATTTTATAGGAAAACAAACAAAAAGCTGTATTTGTTTGTGCTTGTGCAGCAGGAAGAGAAGCCATCCTGTTAAAAGTGACAGTACTGACACACAAACATGCCCTTTTGTCTTCAAACTCCAAAACAAGGCAGTTTTGGGAGTCCCAAACCCCACGCCGAGTAATTTTGACCTTTTGTGCGAATAAGCCGAGTGACAAACATTCTCAGTCCAGCGACATGGTGTCGGTTTCTGACAACAACAACAACAACAACAACAACACCTCTATTTGTCATCTCTTTTTCCTCCAAGCTTTTAATAAAGGAACAGAGCTCCGTATCTGTCCGAGCTCTTGTGAACGCACCAACGCTCCGGCGCCGGCACGGAATAACAATGAGAGACTATATTTCATTTCACAATATTCATGATGGGGGAGAAATAAGCAATGCATCTGATGCAAAAATGATGATTTTTTTTAAGGGTGTGTGCACTGCTATGAACCTCAAGGCGTCTCTCTCCAAACATGTCGATCACGTTTTTGAGGCTACCTCCACCAAGCAGGAAGGTCCAAATAACACATGTGTGCTTTTAGTGGGTGTGATTTACTAAGACTGTGGTGCTTTATTTAAATGAGGGTTTTACGCATAGCCATGGAGACACTCATTTCCCGTCACAATCATGTTCCAACCTGTGGCGTTTTGCTGTGCTGTGCAACATCCAGCACACAACTATAATCTGTACCACCTTTTCTAGAACATTCTTTTTCAACCACTGTGCCACACTAGTCTGCCGTGAAATACAGTCTGGTGTGCCGTGGGAGATTATGTAATTTCACCTAATTGGGTTAAAAATATTTTTTGCACACCAGTAATTACAAACCCCATTTCCATATGAGTTGGGAAATTGTGTTAGATGTAAATATAAACGGAATACAATGATTTGCAAATCATTTTCAACCCATATTCAGTTGAAAATGCTACAAAGACAACATATTTGATGTTTAAACTGATAAACTTTTTTTTTTTTGCAAATAATCATTAACTTTAGAATTTGATGCCAGCAACACGTGACAAAGAAGTTGGGAAAGGTGGCAATAAATACTGAGAAAGTTGAGGAATGCTCATCAAACACTTATTTGGAACATCCCACAGGTGAACAGGCAAATTGGGAACAGGTGGGTGCCATGATTGGGTATAAAAGTAGATTCCATGAAATGCTCAGTCATTCACAAACAAGGATGGGGTCAACAAATGCGTGAGCAAATTGTTGAACAGTTTAAGAAAACCTTTCTCAACCAGCTATTGCAAGGAATTTAGGGATTTCACCATCTACGGTCCGTAATATCATCAAAGGGTTTGGAGAATCTGGAGAAATCACTGCACGTAAGCAGCTAAGCCCGTGACCTTCGATCCCTCAGGCTGTACTGCATCAACAAGCGACATCAGTGTGTAAAGGATATCACCACATGGGCTCAGGAACACTTCAGAAACCCACTGTCAGTAACTACAGTTGGTCGCTACAGCTGTAAGTGCAAGTTAAAACTCTCCTTTGCAAGGCGAAAACCCTTTATCAACAACACCCAGAAACGCCGTCGGCTTCGCTGGGCCTGAGCTCATCTAAGATGGACTGATACAAAGTGGAAAAGTGTTCTGTGGTCTGACGAGTCCACATTTAAAATAGTTTTTGGAAACTGTGGACGTCGTGTCCTCCGGACCAAAGAGGAAAAAAAACCATCCGGATTGTTATAGGCGCAAAGTTGAAAAGCCAGCATCTGTGATGGTATGGGGGTGTATTAGTGCCCAAGACATGGGTAACTTACACATCTGTGAAGGCGCCATTAATGCTGAAAGGTACATACAGGTTTTGGAGCAACATATGTTGCCATCAAGCAACGTTACCTTATTTGCTTATTGCTTATTTCAGCAAGACAATGCCAAGCCACGTGTTACATCAACGTGGCTTAATAGTAAAAGAGTGCGGGTACTAGACTGGCCTGCCTGTAGTCCAGACCTGTCTCCCATTGAAAATGTGTGGCGCATGATGAAGCCTAAAATACCACAACGGAGACCCCCGGACTGTTGAACAACTTAAGCTGTACATCAAGCAAGAATGGGAAAGAATTCCACCTGAGAAGCTTAAAAAATGTGTCTCCTCAGTTCCCAAACGTTTACTGAGTGTTGTTAAAAGGAAAGGCCATATAACACAGTGGTGAACATGTCCTTTCTCAACTACTTTGTCACGTGTTGCAGCCGTGCAATTCTAAGTTAATTATTATTTGCAAAAAAAAAAAATAATTATGAGTTTGAACATCAAATATGTTGTCTTTGTAGTGCATTCAACTGAATATGGGTTGAAAAGGATTTACAAATCATTGTATTTCGTTTATATTTACATCTAACACAATTTCCCAACTCATATGGAAACGGGGTTGGTATAATGCGCCATTATTGGTAGCTAATTGCTTTGCAGATATCGGGAACACGTCGTGTGAGACGACGATGGTTTGTCGTGATCATAACATGCAGACGACAGCGGGAGGCAGGGTGCAGGTAAAAAGGTATCTAATGCTTAAACCAAAAAATAAACAAATGGCGAGTGCCGCTAAGAAAAGGCATTGAAGCTTAGGGATGGCTATGCAAAACAAAACTAAAACTGAACTGGCTGCAAAGTAAACAAAAGACAAAATGCTGGACGACAGCAAAGACTTACTGTGGAGCAGACGGTGTCCACAAAGTGCATCCGGACATGACATGACAAACAACAATGTCCACACAAAGAAGGATGTAAAAAAAACTTAAATAGTCTCAATTGCGAAAACAAAGCAGGTGCGGAGAATAGCGCTGAAGGAAGACATGAAACTGCCACAGGAAAATACCAACAAAACATGAAAAAATGCCAGAAAAGGAGAGCAAGACAGGAACTAAAACACTACACACAGGAAAACAGCAAAAAAAACTCCAAATAAGTCAGGGCGTGATGTGACAGGTGGTGACAGTACACCTACTTTGAGACAAGAGCTATAGTGATGCATGCTTGGTTATGGTTTAAAGTCATATCCAACAATTGCGAGAACGACTTCTTACTGTCAGAAAGAAACCTGGCAAATCAGTACCCGAAAGTATACCATAAAATGTACGTTGGTTTCACACCAAATACTGTGAATTAAAAAATGGTATTCTAGGGACAGATCTGCCAGTTTTTTGTTTAGTTTTTTACTGTAAACATGTTGTTTTTGCAGTTCATATTTGTAAATGGAAAAACGGTACCACTGTTTTGTTTTTTTTACTGTAAAATCCAAAATATTTTACAGTGCATTACTGTCGATTGGAAAAAAGTATCACATATATTACAGTAAAATTTGGCTAACTGAGCTCCCTTTTTTTGTTTTGTTTACAGTGCATTACTGTAAATGGAAAACCGGCACTACTGTTATTTTTACGTGAAAAATTCTGGCGACTAAGCCGCCATTTTTTTTTTCTTACAGTGCCTTACTGTAGATGGAAAAACAGCACCACTGTTATTTTTATGTTAAACTTCTGGCGACTGAGCTGCCTTTTTAAATTTTTTTTAATTTTTTAATTTTTTTTACAGTGCGTTATTGTCAATAGAAAAACGGTGCCACTATTATTTTCTATGGTAATGTTAGGTTGTTTATCGTAAAAAATGTTTTTAAGTGCATTACTGTAAATGGAAAACCGGCAGTACTGTTATTTTTACGTAAAAAATTCTGGTGACTAACCTGCCATTTTTTAATTTATTTTTTACAGTGCCTTACTGTAGATGGAAAAACAGCACCACTGTTATTTTTAGGTTACAATTCTGGCGACTGAGATTAAGTTTTTTTTTTGTTTTTTTTTACTGAAAATGCTATAGTTGTTGTTTTTACAGTGTGTTGTTATAAATGGAAAAAACAGTGTCACTATTATTTTCTCCTTGTAATGTTTTGACGACAGGGCTGCCAGATCTTTTTATCGTATTTTTTTTTTTTTTTTTAAGTGCATTACCGTAAATTGGAAAACAGTGCTGCTTATTCTTACAGTAGAAATTTGGTGACTGAGCTGCCATTTTATTTTTTTAAGATCTTTTTTTCTTCCACAGCGCATTACTGTAAATTGAAAAACAGTGCCACATATTTTACAGTGCAATGTTTTAAAAAAAATTTTACAGTGCATGAATGTACACGGAAAAATGGCACTCCTGTTATTTTTATGTTAAAATTCTGGCGACTAGCTTTTTTTTTTTTTAGACTTAGACTTAGACTTCCTTTATTGTCATTCAAATGTGAACTTTACAGTACGGATAAGAACGAAATGTTGTTGCATTAGCTGGTTGTAGTGCAGGATGAAAGAGCAGCATCAGGTTTTTACAGAAAAAATGTTGCATTTACCAAAATAAGATGCAGAATATTGAATCTACAAAATAAGGTGCAGAATGTTCCATACACAAAATAAGGTGCAGAGTGTTTGCGTCTACAAAATAAAGTGCAGAGTGTTGCATCAACAAAATAAGGTGCAGAGTGTTTGCATCTACAAAATAAGGTGCAGAATGTTGCATACACAAAATAAGGTGCAGAGTGTTTGCATTTACAAAATAAGGTGCAGAATGTTGCATACCCAAAATAAGGTGCAGAGTGTTTGCATATACAAGATAAGGTGCAGAGTGTTTGCATCTACAAAATAAGGTGCAGAATGTTGCATACACAAAATAAGGTGCAGAGTGTTTGAGTCTACAAAATAAGGTGCAGAGTGTTGCATACACAAAATAAGGTGCAGAGTGTTTGCATCTACAAAATAAGGTGCAGAATGTTGCATACACAAAATAAGGTGCAGAGTGTTTGCATCTACAAAATAAGGTGCAGAGTGTTGCATACACAAAATAAGGTGCAGAGTGTTTGCATCAACAAAATTAGGTGCAGAGTAGAGATGCGCGGATAGGCAATTATTTCATCCGCAACCGCATCAGAAAGTCGTCAACCATCCGCAATCCACCCGATCTAACATTTGATCAGAACTGCATCCGCCCGCACCCGCCCGTTGTTATATATCTAATATAGACGATGCAAGGCATTAGTGAGGTTATAAAGCTTTTGCCTGTTAAAGAAAGGAGACTGATCCAACGCAGCACAGACATTCGCGTGCCACGCTGTCACGACCCAGACGCACACCAGTGCGCAATCATATGGGAGCCGCGCTGAGCGCACCTCCAAGCGCGTCTCGCTGCCGGCGACGGCCGGGTATATGGGCCCGACGCTCCAGCGCCATCCATTTTCAGGGCTAGTTGATTCGGCAGGTGGGTTGTTACACACTCCTTAGCGGGTTCCAACTTCCATGGCCACCGTCCTAGCTGCTGTCTATATCAACCAGGGTGAGCCCCACCCCTTTCGTGAGCGCACTGCGCGCGGAGTGACCCCTGTTACGCGCCCCCGGCCACGGGAGTGGCGGGCAGGTAAGCTGCTTACCTGCTGCGCGTGACGCCGGCCGCGGCGAAGGCGGACGAGGCGGGGTGTCGGTGCGGTGGGCGCGGTGGTGACCCTGGACGTGCGTCGGGCCCTTCTCGCGGATCGCCTCAGCTACGGCTCCCGGTGGGGCCCTCTCGGGGCAAGGGGCCTCGGTCCCGGACCCCGGCGAGGCGTCGGGGGCCTTCTCCGCTCCGTAAAAGTGTCCATCTCTTTTTTTTTTTTCTTCTGTTGTGGCATATGCAGCAGGTGCCTGCTCGTTTTTCGTATGTGGGTAACAACATTTAACTATGTATATATTGTAATGTTCCCAGGAACGTAGGCTCATAGACTTATTCGTTTGTCTCGTATTTATTGTAATAAGATGCAATGTAACCACACAACAGCTCCAATGTGCGTCTCCCCTCTTTCCCGAACTAACACTTCCTGTCAACAACGTCACTTCCCTAACTTGCCCGGAAGTCCCGCCCCCCAGCCAAAGCCATTGGCTAACACCCCGTAGCTAGCCGCTACATCATATTTCCGAATTGGTTTAACTGCCACCCGCCTGAATCTATTTAAAATCTATTTTTTTTTCATTTCAATCGCCCGACCCGACCCGACCCGACCCGCTGATAAAATCTAATTATTTTAAATTTTATCCGCCCGATTCGCGGATAATCCGCGGACTCCGCGGTTGTGCCCGCAAACCGCGCATCTCTAGTGCAGAGTGTTGCATCTACAAAATAATGTGCAGAATGTTACATACACAAAATAAGGTGCAGAATGTTGCATACACAAAATAAGGTGCAGAATGTTGCATACACAAAATAAGGTGCATAATGTTGCATACACAAAATAAGGTGCAGAGTGTTGCATACACAAAATAAGGTGCAGAATGTTGCATACACAAAATAAGGTGCAGAATGTTGCATACACAAAATTAGGTGCAAAGTGTTTGCATACACAAAATAAGGTGCAGAGTGTTTGTATCTACAAAATAAGGTGCAGATATAAATAGATATAGAACAGGAGCTATGTGTGAAATTACTGTACAGATAAATATATTGCACCTTTATGGACGTATGTTATATTGTTTTTATAGTCCATCCATCCATTTTCTTCCGCTTACCCGAGGTCGGGTCGCGGGGGCAGCAGCCTAAGCAGAGAAGCCCAGACTTCCCTCTCCGCAGCCACTTCGTCCAGCTCCTCCCGGGGTATCCCGAGGCGTTCCCAGGCCAGTCTTCCCAACGTGTCCTGGGTCTTCCCCGTGGCCTCCTGCCGGTCGTCCAGCGAGGTAATCCGTTTTTGGGGGGTTGCAAGGGGTAATTGAGGGGATTATTTTGATGCGTTCAGGACTCTTCTGACCTGAGGGAAAAAGCTGTTGCAGAACCTGGAGGTTGCGGAACCTCTTTCCGGAGTCCACCTTTACGTGGCACAATAAAAACAACATTGTGTATTTAAGGCGACGTGTCGACAAAGTGTCAGTTAGTTGAAACTTTTTTAATCACACTTTGATTTGCCGCCTATTTATCAGCAGCTGGATGGGGTCCAGTGGCTAAATGGCTATCATTACACCAAATGAGGCCATCTTTGTCTTCTCACTTTGCCTTCCCCACGCACCGCTGCCTCCGTAACGCCTCGTTAACATATTGACACCGGCCACAGAGAACTTTATAAATAGCTTCTGTTTGTCCTGTGATGGGACTTAGGCACACCTACGCTATCCAATGAGAGCAAGTAAAAAAAAAAGATGTTTTTTATGAAGATTGTTGAGTTTTGTTGTGCAGCGACTGTAAATAAGGCAGTAGGAATAGCGAGCAATCGGACATGCTCCTCCATGTCACACAGCACAATATGAAACACATATTTCATATTCTAGCAGGTGAAGCCACTTTAATGGAAGCCTGAAACTGTCACTTGCTGACGTTTCCTCCTAATGAGTTTTTGCGGATGGTCCATGTGACCTTTCACACTCTCCATGTCAGCCCTACGCCGTCAAGATGTGGGCTGAAAAAAAAAAAAAAAAGGCCGTGAAGATGTGCTCTGCTTTCTGCGACAGATTTAACACAACCATTTTTTTCTTCTTCTTATATATTCCATTCCGGTTCTATGGTTATTGTCATCAATTTGAAAAAAAAAAAAAAAAAACACAAAAAAAGGCATTCTTGGTTTATAATGTATTGTAATGCTGCATTCGAGTGTCTAAAGAAAGTAGGACATGGGGCTAACATGCGCCCCACTTTTATGCTGTGCCGTCAATCGTACACAACAAGCAACAATGCCATTAGTTGGTATCGTTCACTATCTCAACGAATAACTTCATAGAGTAAGTAGATGAAGTACAGTCGTGATATAGAGATGGAGAAAGTAATGTTGGTTTTAGTGGCTGTAGGCAACCTCCTGATGTACAAACCCCGTTTCCATATGAGTTGGGAAATTGTGTTAGATGTAAATATAAACGGAATACAATGATTTGCAAATCCTTTTCAACCCATATTCAGTTGAATGCACTACAAAGACAACATATTTGATGTTCAAACTGATAAACCTTTTTTTTTTTTTTGCAAATAATAATTAACTTAGAATTGCATGGCTGCAACACGTGCCAAAGTAGTTGGGAAAGGGCATGTTCACCACTGTGTTACATCACCTTTTCTTTTAACAACACTCAGTAAACGTTTGGGAACTGAGGAGACACATTTTTTAAGCTTCTCAGGTGGAATTCTTTCCCATTCTTGCTTGATGTACAGCTTAAGTTGTTCAACAGTCCGGGGGTCTCCGTTGTGGTATTTTAGGCTTCATAATGCGCCACACATTTTCAATGGGAGACAGGTCTGGACTACAGGCAGGCCAGTCTAGTACCCGCACTCTTTTACTATGAAGCCACGTTGATGTAACACGTGGCTTGGCATTGTCTTGCTGAAATAAGCAGGGGCGTCCTTGGTAACATTGCTAGGATGGCAACATACGTTGCTCCAAAACCTGTATGTACCTTTCAGCGTTAAAGGCGCCTTCACAGATGTGTAAGTTACCCATGTCTTGGGCACTATTACACCCCCATACCATCACAGATGCTGGCTTTTCAACTTTGCGCCTATAAAAATCCGGATGGTTCTTTTCCTCTTTGGTCCGGAGGACACGACGTCCAAAGTTTCCAAAAACAATTTGAAATGTGGACTCATCACACCACAGAATACTTTTCCACTTTGTATCAGTCCATCTTCGATGAGCTCAGGCCCAGCGAAGCCGACGGCGTTTCTGGGTGTTGTTGATAAACGGTTTTCGCCTTGCATAGGAGAGTTTTAACTTGCACTTACAGATGTAGCGACCATCTGTAGTTACTGACTGTGGGTTTCTGAAGTGTTCCTGAGCCCATGTGGTGATATCCTTTACACACTGATGTCGCTTGTTGATGCAGTACAGCCTGAGGGATCGAAGGTCACGGGCTTAGCTGCTTACGTGCAGTGATTTCTCCAGATTCTCCGAACCCTTTGATGATATTACGGACCGTAGATGGTGAAATCCCTAAATTCCTTGCAATAGCTGGTTGAGAAAGGATTTTCTTAAACTGTTCAACAATTTGCTCACGCATTTGTTGACAAAGTGGTGACCCTCGCCCCATCCTTGTTTGTGAATGACTGAGCATTTCATAGAATCTACTTTTATACCCAATCATGGCACCCACCTGTTCCCAATGTGCCTGTTCACCTGTGGGATGTTCCAAATAAGTGTTTGATGAGCATTCCTCAACTTTATCAGTATTTATTGCCACCTTTCCCAACTTCTTCGTCACGTGTTGCTGGCATCAAATTCTAAAGTTAATGATTATTTGCAAAAGAAAAAAAATGTTTATCAGTTTGAACATCAAATATGTTGTCTTTGTAGCATATTCAACTGAATATGGGTTGAAAATGATTTGCAAATCATTGTATTCCGTTTATATTTACATCTAACACAATTTCCCAACTCATATGGAAACGGGGTTTGTATGTTTTGTGCATGTTAATAAATACACAATCTAATAATCTAATAATCTATATTGTAGCTCTTTCTGGTGATATATTTTTGGACACAACTTGAGCTTTACAGATGCCACCTGTGGCTGTGCGGGTGTTGTTGGGATGTCTTCAACTCTTCTTGTTTTCCTGAAAAGTCCAAAAAACAACACCAACGTTTCCTCGGTGATGAGCGAGACTGAGATGATGCTAATGAAGACGAATGGAAGCTTTGGTTTCGCTTTAAGATCAGCGAGCCAAATAATGAGAGGAGCACTTTCAAGGAGCTTGGTGAGCTCCGCTAGTTAAAACCTGGGGGGGGGGGAACAGAATGGAAGCTAGCGCCGTGACGCACATCCGTCTTCCCGGCATCGACGGCGGCGGGGACTAATTAACCCTCAGTTAATTAGAAAAGTCTTATTGGTGCTGGCATAGCGTAGCATGGCGGCTGATTCATGGCCTGCTGCTAATCACACAGCGGCAGGAAGGTGAATGAATCACAGCCGTCATGGCTGCACTTTGTTTACTTCTTCCTTGCAAACTGAAACCCTGCACTCAACACTTACAAAGCTAATGCGCGGCGCAAAATTATTAGTTCGTCATTACGTGAACGAAGTGCATCGTCTAATTTGCTTCTTTTTTTTTTTTTTAAGTTTCTGTGGAAGAGGCAAAATGTAAGAAATGGGAAGGGTGTGGCCCACAGCAGGACCCGCTGCTCGGTGAGAAGAGCGATTTGTCCTTCTGTGTAAGCGTCTCCCAAAGACAAGAAGAAGACAATCTGCAGGAGTCTGAATAGTCACTAAACATGGCCACAAAGACGCTAAGTTGCTCCCTCCCGCCACGTCTTCTTATTCTCTGGCAGACTGGATGCGTATGAGCGCAGTTACGCAATATTGAGTTATAACCACGAGCTGCGTTCAGAGACATTCTAGGCCTGCGTGACTCAAAACAGGTGCGCGACACGACAGGCGAAAACCAATGAGCCGCCACGGCGACAAACAAGAGCGCACAATGAGTCCAAACGTGGAACAGGCGAAACCAATGGGCAACCATGGAAACAAGACAAGGGAGCGAAAAGCAGGAACCAAAAAGAGTCTAAAACCAAGCAAAACAAAACATGACCAAAACAAAACATGACTACACAGACATGAGAACATCAGCGTTTTAAGAAGTCATAAATTTTACTTTGCGAAACCGATACTGATAATTTTGAAACCAATACCGATAATTTCCGATATTACATTTTAAAGCCTTTATCGGCCGATAATATCGGCAATCCGATTTTATCAGACATCTCTAGGCTGGACTGGTGCTTCCTGAAGTCGACGATGATCTCCTTTGGTCTTGTGGACGTTCAGGACCAGGTTGTTGGTTCTGCACCAGTCAACCAGATGTTTTCACCTCCTCCCTGTAGTCCCTGTCGTGTATAGAATAGTAGGGCTTACTGAAAGTAAATACAGCACTGTTGAATTCTGCGACTTATTTCTATCCTTTAATAACACAGACCTTCAACAGCATAATTCACGGCTATAGTCGTCCTCCCCGAGGCAGCAGCCTTTCAGAAATGCCTGGGAGATAAAACCTGTCACCTTTGATGACGAGGCGCAGCATCGTATCACTGGCTGCATATTCGGTCCTGCTATTTTGGGCAATTTTTTTATTTAGTCCAAATCCTCTCCCCTGCATCACCGGATTAAAGGATTCCTTGAAGGTGTACGTGTGTTTTGCACTTGGATTTCACCCAATGGCCTAGAAAAGGCAGCAGCGGGAGCACACCCGCAGCATGTATGGTCATTCATTTCAAAATGTCTGCTGACTCGTTATCGCCTCGCACATCTGCCGGCCTGACGAGTAGCTGAGCTAATCAGCGCTGAGTGCTGGAATGTGCACTGTTGTGTTTTACTAACCGTAGGTGCAGATAACTTGCAGACTAACTGAAATACATACAGTACATATTGCTTCTATTATAATGTCTGATACTTGATGTACTAGTTTTTTTGGTATGTGGTTAAGAAACAATGGAAATTAAAGCTGCGAGCAGCGATGGACGGGACCGACTTTTGCTGGTGTTTCCTGCCTTTACCCATTCAACATATTGCACATTACCTACATTCCCTGCATCCTGTGGACACACTGGTGCTTCTTTCTTTCACCCATACAACATATCTATGTAATCATGTAATTTAACCTTCTCTGTTATGATCCGCTGCCCGGATCATAGTTTGTTTATGTTTGAGTCACATGTGTTTTCAGCACCTTGAGTTTCGTTTGTTTCTGTTGCCATGACGGCAGATTGTACGCACCTGCCTCTGGTTAGTGTTCGGGACGTGCACCTGTTGCCCGGGCACTAATCAGAGGGCTATTTAGTCTTTGCCCTGGCCTCACTCGGTCTGGCTTTCTAGTTTGTTCCCATACAACTGATAACGACTACTTTGATTCCCGCTAGCTTTTCACGCTATGCCATTTTTGCCTGCTAGCTCCCACGCTAGTCCTTTTGTTTTTGCCTTTTTGTGCTATGTGCACGTCTTTTGTTTGTTCCCCGTACGATTTATATTTTCAATAAACCATTTTCCTACCTGCAAGCTGTGTCCGAAGCCGTCTGCATCCTTGGGAGAACAACACCCGCATCACGATGCGACCAGGTCGTTACATTCTCTGCATAGTAAGGTCACGCTGGTACTTCCTGCCTGTACCCATTCAACCTATTTTCACCCTTACATTACCTACCTTCTCTGCATATTGGGGTCACACTTGTGCTTCCTGCCTTTACCCAGTCAACATATCTTTACCCGCACAGTACCTACCTTCTCTGCATTGTGTGGTCACGCTGGTGCTTCCTGCTTTTAAGCGGCCATCTTGAGACGGCAGCAGCATCAGCGCAGCGTTTCTTTGAAGGCTCGTAAAATCAAAACCGGAGCAGTTATGAAAACTCTTTCATCAACTTTTAATCAGAAGAGTTCAATCTCTCTCCTGTGCTAGTTTGAAGCCGACACGACAAACGCGCTCAGAGGAGATAATGTATAAAAAAAAAGGTGACTGTTTTGACCCCACTTTTGTTTTGAAGGGGGAATTGCAAACTTCCTGTTGATTTTTGCTGGGAGTTGTCAATGAATGAAATATAGGTCTACATAGAGACCTACATAGAGGTTTTTGTTTCATGTCTCTACGACATTCCTACTGGAAGTTACAAGCAGTTTTGTCTGTGTTTTCTTCCTAGGAGCAGTTTTGTCTGTGTTTTATTCCTAGGAGGCGCTAGAGCGCAATTTTGAGTTTTCGGGGTTTTTTTTTTTTTATTAGATCGCAATTTCCGCCAGTCCTGATGTGTGTGTCCAGTTTGGTGAGTTTTGAAGCATGTTAAGAGGGTCAAATTACAACTCAAAGAGGCAAAAATGACTGTTTTTAAGAAATTTATGTTTTGAAGGGGGAATTGCCAACTTCCTGTTGATTTTTGCTGAAGGATGTCAGTGTATAAAATTTAGGTCTAAGTCAGACCTACATAGAGGTTTTTGTTTCATGTCTCTACGACATTTCTACTGGAAGTTACAGGCCGTTTTGTCTGTTTTTTCCTAGGGGGCGCTAGAGCGCAATTTTGAGTTTTGGGGTTTGGTTTTTTTATTAGATGGCAATTTTTGCCAGTCCTGATGTGTGTGTCAAATATGGTGAGTTTTGAAGCATGTTAAGGGGGTCAAATTACAGCTCAAAGAGGCGGCGTTATAATAAAGAATAATAATAAAACCTTACAAATTCAATAGGGTCCTCTGTCCCAAAGGGACAATGCGGTCCCTAATAATAAAAGTGTGTAAAAAAAAAAAGAAAGAAAAGGAAATAGGTGCGGAAGTTTTATTACAATCCCAAAACACGACTTGGACAAATGTAATGATTTTTATTGATTAAAAAACGTCGATATTAAAGCTGGGGTACCTAAGTTATATTCTGTAACTAAAAAAATTAACATATCCGCATCGTACAGTATATCGTAACAGTAATCATTTCTGAAAAAAATCGTATGTCTGCATGTTGTCTGTGCCTTATAATTCAATATTTCAGTACAAACCCCAAAACCAGTGAAGTTGGCACGTTGTGTAAATGGTAAATAATCAATCAATCAATCAATGTTTATTTATATAGCCCTAAATCACAAGTGTCTCAAAGGGCTGCACAAGCCACAACGACATCCTCGGTACAAAGCCCACATACGGGCAAGGAAAAACTCACCCCAGTGGGACGTCGATGTGAATGACTATGAGAAACCTTGGAGAGGACCGCATATGTGGGTAACCCCCCCCCCCCTCTTGGGGAGACCGAAAGCAATGGATGTCGAGTGGGTCTGACATAATATTGTGAGAGTCCAGTCCATATTCAACCTATATTCAAATTAAATAGACTGCAAAGACAAGTTATTTAACGTTCGAACTGGAAAACTTTGTTATTTTTTGCAAATGATATCTCATTTGGAATTTGATGCCTGCAATGTGTTTAGAAAAAGCTGGCACAAGTGGCAAAAAAGACTGAGAAAGTTGAGGAATGCTCATCAAACACTTATTTGGAACATCCCACAGGTGAACAGGCTAATTGGGAAACAGGTGGGTGCCATGATTGGGTATAAAAGCCGCTTCCATGAAATGCTCAGTCATTCACAAACAAGGATGGGGCGAGAGTCACCACTTTGTGAAAAAATGCGTGAGCAAATTGTCCAACAGTCTAAGAACAACATTTCTCAATGAGCTACCATCTATACTCTGTAATATCATCAAAAGGTTCAGAGAATATGGAGAAATCACAGCACGTAAGCGATGATATTACGGACCTTCTATCCCTCAGGCGGTACTGCATCAAAAAAACGACATCAGTGTGTAAAGGATATCACCACATGGGCTCAGGAACACTTCAGAAAACCACTGTCAGTAACTACAGTTTGTCGCTACATCTGTAAGTGCAAGTTAAAACTCTACTATGCAAAGCGAAAGCCATTTATCAACAACACCCAGAAACGCCGCCGGCTTCGCTGGGCTCGAGCTCATCTAAGATGGACTGATGCAAAGTGGAAAAGTGTTCTGTGGTCTGACGAGTCCACATTTAAAATTGTTTTTGGAAACTGTGGACGTCGTGTCCTCCGGACCAAAGAGGAAAATAACTATCCGGGTTGAAAAGCCAGCATCTGTGATGGTATGGGGGTGTATTAGTGCCCAAGACATGGGTAACTTACACATCTGTGAAGGCACCATTAATGCTGAAAGGTACATACAGGTTTTGGAGCAACATATGCTGCCATCCAAGCAACGTTATCATGGACGCCCCTGCTTATTTAAGCAAGACAATGCCAAGCCGTGTGTTACAACAGCATGGCTTCATAGTAAAAGAGTGCAGGTACTAGACTGGCCTGCCTGTAGTCCAGACCTGTCTCCCATTGAAAATGTGTGGCGCATTATGAAGCCTAAAATACCACAACGGAGACCCCCGGACTGTTGAACAACTTAAGCTGTACATCAATCAAGAATGGGAAAGAATTCCACCTGAAAAGTTTCAAAAATTGGTCTCCTCAGTTCCCAAACGTTTACTGAGTGTTGTTAAAAGGAAAGGCCATGTAACACAGTGGTAAAAATGCCCCTGTGCCAACTTTTTTTGTAATGTGATGCTGCCATTAAATTCTAAGTTAAGGATTATTTGCAAAACAAAATGAAGTTTCTCAGTTGGAACATTAAATATATTGTCTTTGCAGTCTATTAGTTGAAAAGGATTTGCAAATCATTGTATTCTGTTTTTATTTACAATTTACACAACGTGCCAACTTCACTGGTTTTGGGTTTTGCATTTATTTATTTAATGACCAATTTATGTACTTCATGCTCAGTGTATTTATTTATTTATTCATTTATTTTATGACCGATTTATATATTTAATAACCCTAGTGACCTTTTTGAAAAACACAACAAAGCTTAATTTTTAAAACGAATTAGAAATACATCACAGTATAAAAATTTCCAATTATAGTTCCTAAATTTAGTTTCTAATAAAAAATATACTGTACAATTGTAAAAAAGAAAATTGTGTGATATTGTGCGTTTTCTTAGGACCTTTCAGGTCCATAATGTTAATAACGATAATAATGTCTGCCTTTTTGCACACCATTTCTGTTGTGTCTTTTTAACACCGATTTGTGGTAACACCGTTTTAAAAAGTAACATTTTTATTAGGTTGTAAAATACAGAAGATGTATGCCTAAAAATAATATGTTTAATTAAAAAAATTCCACATTGCAAAAAGTCATTGTTCAAAAACAAGAAAAAAAAACACAAAAATGAGGGGTATTTTATTTGAACTAAGCAAAATTATCTGCCAATAGAACTACAAAATTTGGCTTGTCAAGACTTTCCAAAACAAGTAAAATTAGCTAACCTCAATGAACCCAAAAATACCTTAAAATAAGTATATTGTAGTGCAGTTTTCTTGGTAGAAGAAAAAAAAAGAGACCTTTTTGCTCAATATGTTGAAAAATATTCTTAAATGAAGTAAATGCTAGTGCCATTATGTTGACATAATAATATGCGCTCGGCATTACATTTCTTGAAAGCAGCAAACTTATACTAAAAACTAATTTATTGTTCTTAATGGAAAGGCAACAAGGCAAGCACTTGTTACTCTCGGGGTCTACTAGCCGCTCAGGTAAATCATATGGTCTAAAAATGCATTTTTTCATCGATAACATGACATCATCGCGCCAAGTGCGTGCTCTTTCAGTCAATTAGTGCGCATATATACAGCCTGGCCCCCGGCCAACATTTTTTTAAATTGTAATTTTGAAGAATTTATCTGAATGTGCATGAACTATATCTGTTCATAATTGTTAGAAATGTTAAATGTTTAAATATTAACTGTCAGTTTACTGTACTGTGCCAACTGTACTACTATATGAGTACGTCTTTTCTATTGTTTCATTGAAAATAAAACCGCAAAGTCCATTTGGCTGTCATCTGTTTTAATTATGAGACACAATCATGATTTTTTATTTCATGCTTGAAGTAAGAAATTATTACTTTAAAAAAGTAGTTTTATACTTGTGAGTGTTGATGACACAGCTTTGCAACAGTTGATATTCTAGTTTCAAGCATGTTTTGTCATGACTTGGTCCTGGGGTTAGTTTTTCTCGAAGGCAACGGAAAGTTGGCTCGGGCGAGACGGGAATGAAGGTACATTTTTATTTAAACACTATAAATACAAAACAACGAAGTAAACAAAAGGCGCGCACAATGGCGGAGAACAAACTATGAAACCAAATACTTGCACAAAGGCAAAAACTATGAACAACAAAAAACACTAACTGTGGCAATGATAAACAAAACTTACTTGGCATGGACAAAAAGGAGCAGCGTGAACGATGGACATGAAAAAAGAGTCAGAACTGTGCAGAGCATAAATGTGGGATGTCACCAGAAAGACAAACTGAAAAACAATGAACTTAAATACTACAGACATGATTAACGAAAACAGGTGCGTGACTCAAAACGTGAAACAGGTGCGTGACGTGACAGGTGAAAACTAATGGGTTGCTATGGTGACAAACAAGAGTGCACAATGAGTCCAAACGTGGAACAGGTGAAACTAATGGGTAATCATGGAAACAAGACAAGGGAGTAAAAAGCCAGAAACTAAAAAGTCCAATAACTAAACAAAACATGACTAAGACAAAACATGATTACACAGACATGACATGTTTTACTCAATATAGGTCATACAATCTCAGCAACAAGCTGTAATATCTTACTGAGATCATTTAGGACCAAAACACTTAAAACAAGTAAAACACTCTAACATAAAATCTGCTTAGTGAGAAGAATTATCTTATCAGACAGAAAATAAGCAAATATCACCCTTATTTGAGATATTTCATCTTACTTAGATTTAACTTTTTGCAGTGCATTTGTGCTTTGATATCAAATTTATCTTTAGAAATTGTATTTTTTGGAGTAAATATTTGTTTTAGTTAACCCGGCAAAAAAAAAGAATTATGACGTGGGGGTGACTAGATATGCACTTTATGATAAGCTTAGGGTGGTATCCATTTAAAATGCTCTTTGGTGTCAAAACAATGCTGTGGATGATAGTATAAATCTTATTACCCTCCTCGTTGTTAAATAGTGGAAGGCTTTAATGCGCAAAGAAAGCAAAACAATTTGGGTCAGATGGCAGCTTTTGTTGGGATGAAGAAACACCACCATTATGTTTCAAAGCAGGTCAATCCTAATCTGAGAAATATTATGTAGCCTTCATCACTGCTTTCATCCTCTAATCCACGCATGACAACCCACTACATAATACCAGCCTGTGCCAGACTATTGTCAGCTGGACCAGGAACAAGCCCACCACTACAATACTACTACAAGCCATCACTAATATGTACGACAGTGGCATGTCCTGCTGCTAAATACTCATCACATCATTTTATGGCAAATGTGTCCCACTTTCTTTTTTTAAATCAACCAAACGTTCCAAAATATTCTGGAACATGCCACGGTGGACTCCAAAACAGGTCACATTCGTGTTGTTCTGCCCACAAAATTGGCGTTTAACCCATCACCTTGAGTGATATCAACATTGTTTTTGCTTTATTCTTTGTTTTTTTTGTGTGTGGCGTCACCAGGGTTGGCAAAGTGTGATGATAACCACAGAACAGGAAGTGGAACTTAACTGTGTTTGCTATTATTAAAAAAAAACTATAGCATATACAAAGCTTTCCTATTCCTACTTGCATGTGTTACATCAACCCATTCTGTGTCTTTTCGGCTGTTTCATGTTAAAGAAGAAGGAACAAGTGTGATGATAGCCATAGAACAGGAAATGGAACCTCACCGTGTTTGCTAAACAGCCACGCTGTCCCAAAGAGGGAATTGTGACGATAACCATAATAGAGGAAATGTATTACACTTAAAAACATCATATACTGAATTTTTTGCGTTTGAATTTTGTGAAGCGAATTTTTTTACATCAAATTTTGCTGACAATTTAATTAACTAAAAAAATTGAGAAACAAATCATTTGTGTTTAAAAATGTAAATAGTTAAATACAGTGTCTTAGAATGCAGCATGTAAAAGAATTGTATTCACATTCAGTCTAAAAGTTTTTTTACACTGGATTTTTCTGTACTGAATTATTTGCACTTTTATTTGCAATTTTACACTGAATATTTCAGCCCCCAATTTTTATACCCTGATTTTTTTCTGCACATAATTTTTATACACTAAATTTTTCTTCCCCAAATTTTTTACACTCATTTTTCATACACTGAGTTTTTACACTGAATTTTTCTGCACTGAATTTTCACACTGAAATTGTACTGCTCCAATTTTTTTATACACTTCATTTTTCTGCTCTGATTTTCCTGTACTGAATTTTGTACACCACATTTTTCTACCCCCAATTTTTATACCTTGACTTTTTCTGCACCAAATTTTTACACTGAAATTTTACACTGAATTTTTCTGCACTGAATTTTTATACACTAAGTTTTTACAATTAGATTTTCTGCACTGAATTTTTATACACTGAAATTTTCTGCACTGAATTTTTGTACACTATAATTTTTCTGTTTTCTGCACATAATTTTTACACTGAAATTTTACACTGAATGTTTCTGTACCAATTTTTTACACATAATTTTTATATACTGAGTTTTTACACTGAATTTTTCTGCACTGAGTTTTTACAATTAATTGTTCTGCACTGAATTGTTTTGCATTGAATTTTTATACACTGATTTTTTTTTTATATACAAAATTTTCACACTGAATTTTTCTGCTCCAATTTTTTTTATACACTTCATTTTTCTGGTCTGATTTTCCTGTACTGAATTTTAATACACTAAATTTTTCAACCCCCAATTTTTATAGCCTGAATTTTTCTGCACCAAATTTTTACACTGAAGTTTTACACTGAATTGTTCTGCACTGACTTTTTACAGTGATTTTTTCTGCACAGAATTTTTACACTGAAATTTTCTGCACTAAATGTTTTACACTGAGTTTTTACACTGAATCTTTCTGCACTGAATTGTTATGCACTGAGTTTTTACAATTAATTGTTCTGCACTGAATTTTTTTGCATTTAATTTTTATACACTGATTTTTTTTATACACAAAATTTTCACACTTCATTTTTCTGCTCCAATTTTTTTTTATACACTTCATTTTTCTGGTCTGATTTTCCTGTACTGAATTTTTATACACTACATTTTTCAACCCCCAATTTTTATAGCCTGAATTTTTCTGCACCAAATCTTTACACTGAAATTTTACACTGAATTGTTCTGCACTGACTTTTTACAGTGAATTTTTCTGCCCAGAATTTTTACACTGAAATTTTCTGCACTAAATGTTTTACACTGAGTTTTTACACTGAATCTTTCTGCACAGAATTTTGACACTGAAATTTTACGCAGAATTTTTCTGCACCAATTTTATTACACTGAATTTTTATACACTGAGTTTTTCCACTGAATTTTTCCACTGAAATTTCCAACTGAATTTTTATACACTGGGTTTTTACAATTAATTTTTCTACACTGAATTTTTTTGCTTTGAATTTTTATACACAGTTTTTTTTACATACAAAATTTTCACACTTCATTTTTCTGCTCCAATTTTTTATACACTTCATTTTTCTGTTGTGATTTTCCTGTACTGAATTTTTATACACTAAATTTTTCAACCCCCAATTTTTATATCCTGAATTTTTCTGCACTGAATTTTTACACTGAATTGTTCTGCACTCACTGTTTACAGTGAATTTTTCTGCACAGAATGTTTACACTAAATTTTTCAGCCCCCAATTTTTAGACACTGAATTTTTCTGCACCAAATTTTTTAGACTGAATTTGTATACACTATTTTTTTACAACGACTTTTAAAACACTGCATTTTGACAAACTGAATTTTGAAACACGCACATTTTGCCCACAAATTTTTATTCATTTAAATTGTCAGCATAATTTGAAGTAAAAAAAAAAAAAAAAATCAGTTCACACAATTCAAACGCAAAAAAATTCAGTCACCAAAAAAAGATTTTGTAATAAAGACACTGATGAACCTCCATAATAAATACATGTACACACACAAATAATTTGTGTTAAATGTAAGTAACCTGTTGATGAATGAATGTGAAAATGAGCCATGGGGCTTGCTAACAAAGTTGTGATTTGCATCGGTTCACTTCTTTTTACACTTGTCTGAAGTGTTGAAACCTTGCCTATACAGTAAATATGGCCACAGTTTTACCTGAGAACACATGAATTGGCTAGTTAAATCTCAATAATACAACAACAATGAAAATAATATGTAGTTTGATGGCTAAAAAGTGCTGTGTCCTCACTTCAAAGCTGCAAATGTGACATTGTTCAAAAATCTGTGTCACCGATGCCGTTATTGGCTGTCACTTTAAAGAGTCAACATTTGATGGCCAACTCCAAGCGGAGATGAAAGTGGACGTGCGATTGAGTCGGGGTCAATACGCTTATTGCCCTAAAGGACTGAAAGCAAGCCTGAGAGGATAATCCCGGTGGAAATCCCTCATCATGGCGGCCGGCATGTTTCCTAAATGATGTCATTTTGTTCCCCTCCTCGTGGTCGCCTCGTGTGGAAGCGAGGATGTCTGGCCCAGGAGACCACGAGGCGCTGGAAATAAATCACTTTACTCGGAAAGGCTCGCATAGAATACAGCAATAGAGTTTTTATTGAGGCGGAGATAGTTTACTATTGTGGGCTTGCAGTTGTGTATTTACTGGACCTTTTGACAATTTAATACATATCTATTAAAAACAAAACTATTTAAATTTAATTTCCAGCATATTTTAAACCATCTTGAACGATACTGTTACTGTGGAAAGCATTAAAAATAATCTGTTCCTGTGTCAAACTATGGCCGTTAGCAGGACCTTAATTGTGCAACGTGTGCAAACAGAACGTGGAGCTCTTCATACAAGCGGAAAAAGAAGTTAGTTCATTTTAATCATAAAATTAAAGAACAAAAAATGTCTTTGTTGTCATGCAAGTGTAAAAATAAGTGAACCACTTTTAATCATGAGACGTGAAAATTGCCCACACAGTCTTAGCTACTAAGATGAATAATTACATTTTACAAGTGTAAAAAGAAGTTTAGCACTGTTCATTGAAAAACGTAAAAAAAAGAAAATATTGACTTATAAGGACTGATCATCGTAAACTGTGAAAAAATAAACAATGAAAATTAGTAAAGTTTTGTTCATTTTAAAATGTAAAAAAAACTATACAAATGTAATCATCATTTAAGTGTAAAAAAAAAAGTTCTGCAGTGTTATTCGTAAAACGTAAAAAAAAAAAAAAAGGAAATTTATTTGTCATGCAAGAGTAAAAAGAAGTTTATGCACTAGTAATCGTGAACTGTAAAAAATATAAAATTGTAGTCGTCATACAAGTTTGAAAAGAAGTTAATTAATTTTAATCATAAGATTAAAGAACAAAAAATATCTTTATTGTCATGCAAGTGTAAAAATAAGTGAACCACTTTTAATCACGAGACCTAAAAACTGCGCGCACAGTCTTAGCTAATAAGATGAATAATTACATTTTACGAGTGTAAAAAGAAGTTTAGCACTGTTCATTGAAAAACGTAAAAATGAAAATATAGACTTATAAGGACTGTTCATCGTAAACTGTGAAAAAAAAAAGACATACAACAATAAAAATGAGTAAAGTTTTGTTCATTTTAAAATGTAAAAAAACAATACAAATGTAATCATCATTTAAGTGTGAAAAAAAAGTTCTGCAGTGTTAATCGTAAAACGTAAAAAGAAATTACATTTATTTGTCATGCAAGAGTAAAAAGAAGTTAAGCGTTGGTAATCGTGAAGTGTAAAAAATGTAAAATTTTAGTCGTCATACAAGTTTAAAAAGAAGTTAATTAATTTTAATCATAAGATTAAAGAACAAAAAATATCTTTATTGTCATGCAAGTGTAAAAATAAGTGAACCACTTTTAATCACGAGATGTAAAAACTGCACACACAGCCTTAGCTACTAAGATGAATAATTACATTTTACAAGTGTAAAAAGAAGTTTAGCACTGTTCATTGAAAAACGTAAAAAAGAAAACATTGACTTATAAGGACTGTTCATCGTAAACTGTGAAAAAATAAACAATTATCAAAATATGGTAAATATTGTACATATTACCTATTGTTATGATCGTGTCTGTTATTACATTATATATAGACTTGCAATTTTTTTTTACATTTTTATATTTATTTTTTACAACAGTGACTCCCATTAGCCACATCTTTCAAGTGTTTTTATCTTTTTTTTTCTTTTTTTACATTTTTATATTTATTTTTTACAACAGTGACTCCCATTAGCCACATCTTTCAAGTGTTTTTATCATTTAAACATTTTTTTTTTTTAATTTTTATATTTATTTTTTACAACAGTGACTCCCATTAGCCACATCTTTCAAGTGTTTTTATCATTTAAACATTTTTTTTTTAATTTTTATATTTATTTTTTTACAACAGTGACTCCCATTAGCCACATCTTTCAAGTGTTTTTATAATTTTTTTAAAAATGTTTTTACATTTTTATATTTATTTTTTACAACAGTGACTCCCATTAGCCACATCTTTCAAGTGTTTTTATCATTTTTTTTTTTTTTACATTTTTATATTTATTTTTTACAACAGTGACTCCCATTATCCACATTTTTCAAGTGTTTTTATCATTTTATAAATTTTTTTTTACATTTTTATATTTATTTCTTACAACAGTGACTCCCATTATCCACATTTTTCAAGTGTTTTTATCATTTAAAAAAACATTTTTTTTTACATTTTTATATTTATTTTTTACAACAGTGACTCCCATTAGCCACATCTTTTAAGTGTTTTTATAATTTTTTTTACATTTTTATATTTATTTTTTACAACAGTGACTCCCATTAGCCACATCTTTCAAGTGTTTTTATCTTTTTTTTTTAAATGTTTTTGCATTTTTATATTTATTTTTTACAACAGTGACTCCCATTAGCCACATCTTTCAAGTGTTTTTATCATTTTTTTAAAATGTTTTTACATTTTTATATTTATTTTTTACAACAGTATCGGTGTTGGCCCTGCGATGAGGTGGCGACTTGTCCAGGGTGTACACCGCCTTCCGCCCGATTGTAGCTGAGATAGGCTCCAGCGCCCCCCGTGACCCCAAAGGGAATAAGCGGTAGAAAATGGATGGATGGATGACTCCCATTAGCCACATCTTGTGTTTTTATCTTTTTTTTTTTTTTTTACATTTTTATATTTATTTTTTACAACAGTGACTCCCATTATCCACATTTTTCAAGTGTTTTTATAATTTTTGAATTTTGTTTTTACATTTTTATATTTATTTGCTACAACAGTGACTCCCATTAGCCACATCTTTCAAGTGTTTTTATCATTTTTTTAAATGTTTTTACATTTTTATATTTATTTTTTACAACAGTGACTCCTATTAGCCACATCTTTCAAGTGTTTTTATCATTTATATTTATATTTTTTACATTTTTATATTTATTTTTTACAACAGTGACTCCCATTAGCCACATCTTTCAAGTGTTGTTATCTTCTTTGTTTTTAAATTTACATTTTTATATTTATTTTTTACAACAGTGACTCCCATTAGCCACATCTTTCAAGTGTTTTTATCATTTTTTTATTTTATTTTTTTTACATTTTTATATTTATTTTTTACAACAGTGACTCCTATTAGCCACATCTTTCAAGTGTTTTTATCATTTATATTTTTATTTTTTACATTTTTATATTTATTTTTTACAACAGTGACTCCCATTAGCCACATCTTTCAAGTGTTTTTATCATTTTTGTATTTATTTTTTTACATTTTTATATTTATTTTTTACAACAGTGACTCCCATTAGCCACATCTTTCAAGTGTTTTTATCATTTTTTAAAATGTTTTTACATTTTTATATTTATTTTTTACAACAGTGACTCCCATTAGCCACATCTTTCAAGTGTTTTTATCTTTTTTCTTTTCTTTTTTTTTTTTTACATTTTTATATTTATTTTTTACAACATTGACTCCCATTAGCCACATCTTTCAAGTGTTTTTATCATTTTTATTTTTATTTTTTACATTTTTATATTTATTTTTTACAACAGTGACTCCCATTAGCCACATCTTTCAAGTGTTTTTATCATTTTTGTATTTTTTTTTTTACATTTTTATATATTTTTTTACAACAGTGACTCCCAATAGCCACATCTTTCAAGTGTTTTTATCTTTTTTTTTTTTTTTTTTTACATTTTTATATTTATTTTTTACAACAGTGACTCCCATTAGCCACATCGTTCAAGTGTTTTTATCATTTTTTTAAAATGTTTTTACATTTTTATATTTATGTTTTACAACAGTGACTCCCATTAGCCACATCTTTTAAGTGTTTTTATCATTTTTTTAATTTATTTTTTTACATTTTTATATTTATTTTTTACAACAGTGACTCCCATTAGCCACATCTTTCAAGTGTTTTTATCATTTTTTAAAAATGTTTTTACATTTTTCTATTTATTTTTTACAACAGTGACTCCCATTAGCCACATCTTTCAAGTGTTTTTATCATTTTTGTATTTTTTTTTTTACATGTTTATATTTATGTTTTACAACAGTGACTCCCATTAGCCACATCTTTCAAGTGTTTTTATCATTTTTGTATTTTTTTTTTTTTACATTTTTATATATTTTTTTTACAACAGTGACTCCCAATAGCCACATCTTTCAAGTGTTTTTAATCACCTTTAACCCCCCCCCAAAAAAGTGTGCTCTTGTCTCTCATAAAGATTGTGAACAATAGGCAAAATTCAAAAAAAGTCTCAAACCTTAATCAACATTCACGTTTGAAAAGAAATTCATCAAAACAGGAGGAACTAACTAAATTTTTTAACTTTTGTGCAAATTTAGACTTGTATATTTCCCCTAAAATGCCAAAACTGTGCATAATTGTTGTCCTTTGTACATGAAATCAATAGCTTTTACTGTGTGAGTCCATGCTACTGTGCCCATAGTCATACCAAAGACTATAAAAATGGGAGCCATCACCACTCACCACTCAGCATCAAGGGTTAGAATTGGGGGTTAAATCAGCAAAAATGATTCCCCGAGGGCGGCCACCGCTGCTGCTCACTGCTCCCCTCACCTCCCAGGGGGTGTAACAAGGGGATGGGTCAAATGCAGAGGGTAATTATTGTAGCTATCATGAAGTGTTTTAGTGGGTTGAATAAACAAAGTGTCTTAATAAAATGTTGAATTTGTCATCTTCAAGTGTCAGTAATGAAATTGACAGAGAAGTCTGCAATCTCTTCTTGCTCTGATTAGCTGCCCTCATGGTGTGGGATAATCCCTTCATCTCTGTCATTATCTGCAGCGCTTATACACGACCCCTCGGAATTCATCTTAATCTCACCGCCTACGTCTTCTCCTTCTTCTCTCATCTGTTCCGTCCTTCCCTGCACGTGCAAACATTCTCCATCCATCACTTTCTCCATCTGCTCGCCATCCTCGTCGACTCACAAGCCATTTTTTTTACCAAGCAACAATCAAACTGCTGTTTATTATTATTTTTCATGCATTGCTGGACCAACAGTTCCTTCGGGGTTTTTTTAATGTGACCAATAACCACATTCACGCATTTTTCATTTTTTTATTAGGCTTTTGTGACCTTTTCAGAATCAATAAATATGATGCAGCCGATCAATTGGTGCAAACTTTTTAACTCGTTAAAGTAGAGTGGCTTGCTGTAGCTCAGTGAGAAAACTATTTTATTGTACGTTTTCCCGATTAGCTCGTTTGTTTAGGTTTGGTATCATCAAATGTTAAAATTTGTCCAAAATAAACCATTTTGTATGCTAGCATGTAGTGTTGTTACTTTTCAAAATAAAGGGGACCACAAAAAAGTTGCATTATTGGCTTTATTTTAACTAAAGCATCTTAGGGTACATTAAACATGTTTCTTATTGCAGTTAAGTCCTTAAATAAAATAGCAAACTGTCAGGCTTGTCCCTGACAGTTTGGTTATGTTTTAGATTTTCCTCTGTTTGTTCTATTTCCTGTCAGCGCTATTATTTTTGTTCAGTTTCCTGCTTGTCTCCCTGAGCGCTGTTTCCCCTCAGCTGCGCCTGATTGACACCTGGCCACACCTGGTGTCAATCAGCCGGCTGCTAGTCAGTACTCCAGTCAGGGCAGGAGTATTGTCCATGTCGTGCTAATACTTCTCCATGTCTTTGTCATTGTAGCTGGAAGATGTATGCTGAATCCAATTAGCTGTTAGCTGTTAGCTGTCTTCTAGTTCCTGTTTTCCTGGTATCCTGTTTCCTGTCTCCTAGTTCCTGCTTTGTGTTTTCTTTATTTTGGACATAAAATGATGTTTTCCCGCACAAAGCCTACCTTCTCTGCATCTTGGGGTTCGTCACCAACATTCTGTGACACAAGTAAGTGTATACAAGTTAAAATAGCAGATAACTAAAGTGTATAAAAGTTAAAATAGCAGATAACTCAAGTAAGTGTATACAAGTTAAAATAGTAGATGACTCAAGTAAGTGTATAAAAGTTAAAATAGCAGATAAAGTAAGTGTATAAAAGTTAAAATAGCAGATAACTCAAGTAAGTGTATACAAGTTAAAATAGCAGATAACTCAAGTAAGTGTATACAAGTTAAAATAGCAGATAACTCAAGTAAGTGTATACAAGTTAAAATAGCAGATAACTCAAGTAAGTATATACAAGTTAAAATAGTAGATGACTCAAGTAAGTGTATAAAAGTTAAAATAGCAGATAAAGTAAGTGTATAAAAGTTAAAATAGCAGATAACTCAAGTAAGTGTATAAAAGTTAAAATAGCAGATAACTAAAGTGTATAAAAGTTAAAATAGCAGATAATTAAAGTAAGTGTATAAAAGTTAAAATAGCAGATAACTCAAGTGTATACAAGTTAAAATAGTAGATGACTCAAGTGGACGGCGTGGCGCAGTGGGAGAGTGGCCGTGCACAACCCGAGGGTCCCTGGTTCGATCCCCACCTAGTACCAACCTCGTCATGTCTGTTGTGTCCTGAGCAAGACACTTCACCCTTGCTCCTGATGGGTGCTGGTTAGCGCCTTGCATGGCAGCTCCCTCCATCAGTGTGTGAATGTGTGTGTGAATGGGTAAATGTGGAAGTAGTGTCAAAGCGCTTTGAGTACCTTGAAGGTAGAAAAGCGCTATACAAGTACAACCCATTTATCATTTATAAGTGTATCAAAGTTAAAATAGCAGATAATTAAAGTAAGTGTATACAAGTTAAAATAGCAGATAATAAAAGTTAAAATAGCAGATATCTAAAGTAAGTGTATACAAGTTCAAATAGCAGATAAGTTAAAATAGCATATAACTCAAGTAAGTGTATAAAAATTAAAATAGCAGATGACTCAAGTAAGTGTATAAAAGTTAAAATAGCAGATAACTAAAGTAAGTGTATAAAAGTTGAAATAGCAGATAACTAAAGTAAGTGTATAAAAGTTAAAATAGCAGATAACTCAAGTAAGTGTATACAAGTTAAAATAGCAGGTAACTCAAGTAAGTGTATACAAGTTAAAATAGTAGATGACTCAAGTGTATAAAAGTTAAAATAGCAGATAAAGTAAGTGTATAAAAGTTAAAATAGCAGATAACTAAAGTAAGTGTATAAAAGTTGAAATAGCAGATAACTAAAGTAAGTGTATAAAAGTTAAAATAGCAGATAACTAAAGTAACTGTATACAAGTTAAAATAGATAACTAAAGTTAAAATTGCAGATAACTTAAGTAAGTGTATAAAAGTTAAAATAGCAGATAACTAAAGTAAGTGTATACAAGTTAAAATAGCAGATAATTAAAGTGTATAAAAGTTAAAATAAGCAGATAACCAAAGTAAGTGTATACAAGTTAAAATAGAAGATAGCTCAAGTGTATAAAAGTTAAAATAGCAGATAATTAAAATAAGTGTATAAAAGTTAAAATAGCAGATAATTAAAGTAAGTGTATAAAAGTTAAAATAGCAGATAACTAAAGTAAGTGTATACAAGTTAAAATAGCAGATAACTAAAGTAAGTGTATACAAGTTAAAATAGCAGATAACTATAGTAAGTGTATACAAGTTAAAATAGCAGATGACTCAAGTAAGTGTATAAAAGTTAAAATAGCAGATAATTAAAGTAAGTGTATAAAAGTTAAAATAGCAGATAACTAAAGTAAGTGTATAAAAGTTAAAATAGCAGATCATTAAAGTGTATAAAAGTTAAAATAGCAGATAACTAAAGTAAGTGTATACAAGTTAAAATATCAGATAAATGAAATAAGTGTATAGAAGTACAAATATCAGATAATTAAAATAAGTGTATACAAGTTAAAATATCAGATAAATGAAATAAGTGTATAGAAGTACAAATATCAGATAATTAAAATAAGTGTATACAAGTTAAAATATCAGATAAATGAAATAAGTGTATAGAAGTTAAAATAGCAGATAAATGAAATAAGTGTATACAAGTTAAAACACAAGTGTTCTGCTATCTCTGGCTGCAATAAGTGCAATATGTATGTGAGTGTTTGTTTTGGTTACTGAGTGCAGTTGGTCGGAGGTGGATCACACATCAACGAAGATATTACACATCCAGTTTGCACCCTTCAGTAGAAGAAGAGAGCGATGTGGATTAAAACTATTAGTGGCGTGTCATTTATTCCACTTTAATGAGCTGTGAGTGTGTATGTGGAGATTTTATTTAATGACAAATTACACAACTACTTCTTCCACCCCCGTCCTTGCACGCTACACCGCTACAACTAAGATGAAGACGCTGTCGAAGGTGAGCCACGCAAATAAGACCGCCCACAAAACGGCGCATCCAGAAGCGACTGTCAGAAAGTGGCTCGAAGATGATGTGTAAAACATCATCTATGCAACATTTTGACCAAAGAACCACCATTACATGTTATGTAGACCACAAGGAAGTGTTTTACATTTAGAAAAAATAATAATACATATGACCCCTTTACACCTGTAGCTGAGATAGGCTCCAGCGCCCCCCGCGACCCCAAAGGGAATAAGCGGTAGAAAATGGATGGATGGATGACCCCTTTATTGCGGCCTTATAATCCGGTGCACCTTTTGTATGAAAAAAGACCTGACTAGACCTGCTCATCAGCAGTGCGCCTTATAATCCGGTGCGCCCCATGGTCCGAAAAATACGGTATTTTTTAAGAACGTTTTATTTATGCAAGAAAATAATAACTTTGTGATTAATCATGATTAATCACAGAATTAGAGTGTGATTAATCTGATTTAAAAAAATCACTTGACAGTAGTGGCGAAATTATTCTCTGCATTTAACCCATCACCCTTGATCACCCCCTGGGAGGTGAGGGGAGCAGTGGGCAGCAGCGGTGGCTGCGCCCGGGAATCATTTTTGGTGATTTAACCCCCAATTCCAACCCTTGATGCTGAGTGCCAAGCAGGGAGGTAATGGGTCCCATTTGTATAGTCTTCGGAATGACTCGGATATCTACGGCTTTTCACACACACAAGAGAATGCCACGCATACTTGGTCAACAACCATACAGGTCACACTGAGGGTGGCCGTATAAACAACTTTAACACTGTTACAAATATGCGCCACACGATGAACCCACACCAAACAAATTTCGGGAGAACATCCGCACCGTAACACAAACACAACAGAACAAATACCCAGAAACCCTTGCAGCACTAACTCTTCCGGGACGCTACAATATACACCCCCCGCTACTCCCTACCCCCTAACCTCAACCCCCCTCCCATAAAATAATTGTGTAAATCCAATTTATCCGTTCCCGACTCCCACAAACATGAACATTAAAACTAGGGACGTCCGATAATATCGGACTGCCGATATTATGGGCCGATAAATGCTTTAAAATGTAATATCGGAAATTATCGGTTTCAAAATGATCAGTATCGGTTTCAAAAAGTAAAATGTATGGCTTTTTAAAACGCCTCTGTGCACACGGACGTAGGGAGAAGTACAGAGCGCCAATAAACCTTAAAGGCACTGCCTTTGCGGGCTGGCCCAATCACATAATATCTACGGCTTATCACACACACAAGTGAATGCAAGACATACTTGGTCAACAACCATACAGGTCACACTGAGGGTGGCCGTATAAACAACTTTAAGACTGTTACAAATATGCGCCACACTGTGAACCCACACCAAGCAAGAATGACAAACACATTTCGGGAGAACATCCGCACCGTAACACAACATAAACACAAAAGAACAAATACCCAGAACCCCTTGCAGCACTAACTCTTCCAGGACGCTACAATATACACCCCCCGCTACCCCCCGCCCACCTCAACCTCCTCATGCTCTCTCAGGGAGAGCATGTCCCAAATTCCAAGCTGCTGTTTTGAGGCATGTTAAAAAAAATAATGCACTTTGTGACTTCAATAATAAATATGGCAGTGCCATGTTGGCATTTTTTTTCATAACTTGAGTTGATTTATTTTGGAAAACCTTGTTACATTGTTTAATGCATCACAACAAAATTAGGCATAATAATGTGTTAATTCCACGACTGTATATATCGGTATCGGTTGATATCGAAATCGGTCATTAAGAATTGGACAATATCGGGATATCGGCAAAAAAGCCATTATCGGATACCTCTACTTGACAGCCCTGGTTTATTTATTTTTAACTTTTTCTGAATAATATCGCCTTTAATGGGTTTCTACTCCAAAGCAAGCAAAATGAATCACTTTCTTTTCAGCGCTTTAATCGCACGGAAATGTTCTCTTTGTTGGAATCCTGTGTGCGAGGCAGGGAGTTTAATAGAGTGCACCACTGCCAGGCTCGGACTAATAATGACAATCCACCTCCTTCCTGCAGCCTCAAATTAAAACCTCCATGAAAGCGTCTCTTATTCGCCGCCGCCGCCGCGTCTGAGTGCACGCCGCCACAATGTGAAAGATTCTGATTTATTCTTGAATAAAAGCGGCTTTTGTCGGGCAGACAAATGCTGTTATCCCACCCCCCCATCCCCCCCATGTCATGGCGACTAGATTGTGTTTTCGCGATGTTCCAGGCGTGACTTTGTGTCACTCTGCGTGATGGAAATCTTATCGGCATCGCGGTGACAAGATTATCTGGCCGTCCAATCACAAACAAGATGGGAAGATAACAACGCCCGACACACTCTTGTGTTAATAAGTTAGAGGAAATGTGATTTGACTGTGGAAGCTGCACAAAAATGACAATCATCTTTTCCAACAGCAAGATTTTATGGTCAAAAAGTACGCCCGTAACTTATTTTAATCTGCTTGTTTTTTAATATTTATCAAATGTGTATATTTGAATGTCTAGTGTTGTCCCGATACCAAAATGTATTTAGATACTTTTCGGTACTTTTCCGAAATAAAGAAGACCACAAAAATTTGCATTATTGGCTTATTTTAATAAAAAATATTAGGGTACATTTAAATATGTTTCTTATTGCAAGTTTGTCCTTAAATAAAATAGTGAACATACAAGACAACTTGTCTTTTAGTAGTAAGTAAACAAACAAAGACTCCTAATTTAGCTGCTGACGTATGCAGTAACATATGTCATTTATCATTCTATTATTTTGTCAACATTAAGGACAAGTGGTAGAAAATGAATTATTAATCTATTTAATATTTGCTTACTTTCTCTTTTAACATTTTCTATCTACACTTCTGTTAAAATGTAATAATCACTTATTCTTCTGTTGTTTGGATGCTTTACATTAGTTTTTACCACAAATTCGGGTATCAATCCTACTGAAATATTCAAATTATGCAGGAATTGCACAAACTGGAAGAACCACATTGAGATTCTACTTCTCTGTCTAATATTGTCCCGTGTTTTTCTATGCGCATACAAAAAATACACAATCAGTCATTTCTATAGGCTAAACTTGCAGTTATTAGTCAATACTCAGATATTTAACCTAAAACAAGTCTTAACAGACTAAACCTGACTGCAGTTTTGAACTGTACTGTAAGTACCTCTTTTAAAATATTCTAATTATGCACAAATTGCACAAACTGGTAGAAACACATTGAGATTCTACTTCTCTGTCTAACATTGTCCCGTGTTTTTCTATGTGCATACAAAAAATACACAATCCGTCATTTCTTTAGGCTAAACTTGCAGTTAACATTAGTCAATAATCAGATATTTAACTTAAAACAAGTCTTAACAGATTAAACTTGCACTGCAGTTTTGCAGGCTTTTTTTGTGATTGTAACAGACCAAAATGCATGATTTCACAGCAACATTTTCTAGAAAAATGCAATGTTTTCATGCTTTTTTCTTTTACCAACATTAAATCCGCTTATAAATTGGGGATAGGTTGATTGGCAACACTAAATTGGCCCTAGTGCGTGAATGTGAGTGTGAATGTTGTCTGTCTATCTGTGTTGGCCCTGTGATGAGGTGGCGACTTGTCCAGGGTGTACCCCGCCTTCCGCCCGATTGTAGCTGAGATAGGCTCCAGCGCCCCCCGCGACCCCAAAGGGAATAAGCGGTAGAAAATGGATGGATGGAATCCGATACCAAGTACCGTATTTTTTGGAGTATAAGTCGCACCGGAGTATAAGTCGCGCCTGCCGAAGATGCGTAATAAAGAAGGAAAAAAAACTTATATAAGTCGCACTGGAGCCCGGCCAAATTATGAAAAAAAACTGCGACTTATAGTCCGAAAAATACGGATCATACATTGGTCATATTCAAAGTCCTCATGTGTCCTGGGTCATATTTCCTGAGTTTATAAACATAATATACATTTTTTTTAAACGAAAGAAGATTTTGTGATGCTAAAAAATATCGATTTAAACATAGTAGTATCAACTAGATACGCTCCTGTACTTGGTATCATTACAGTGGATGTCAGGTGTAGATCCACCAATGGCGTTTGTTTACATTTTGACGCCGGTGAGCTACGGTGTGTAGTGAAGCATGTTTAGCTATTCCTCGTCCTGCAGGGATGATACTTGTAAGAAACGTACTTTATTTGTCGCCATGGAGACCAGGATTAGTGAATTAGAAGTAGCTAAAACACTGCAGACTGCAGATGGACTTTAGCCGCGAGCTAGTTAGCCATGTCTTAAAGCACCTCTTCCTGAGGGCGTTTCAGTGTTATAACTTCACCTTTATTGTTAGATTTTAAGCCAAAATGCGTCCATTCGCCCGTTTCTGTCTACACACTGTGTCTGCTTGTAAGTACTCTGTGATTGTGCACTGCCGAACATGCTCCTCTGCTTGTAAACCAGCAACGTCACGACGTGACGAGGACGGGAAGGGTGGGGGACCAGTACTTTTTAGAGGCGGTATAGTACCGAATATGATTTATTAGTATCGCGGTACTATACTAATACCGGTATACCCTACAAACCAATAGTAGCTGAAGGTACACTGTAGAAAAAAAAAACCAAAAAACAACTTGGCAGCTCAGTCGCCATAATTTTATCATAGAATTTACACAGCTTCCACTCTTATTTGTATAGGGAAATCCAGGCGACTGAGCTGCCATTTTTTTTTTTACCATAAAATCTGTGATCGTTGTTGTTTCAGTGCATTACTGTAAATCAGGGGTCCCCAAACTTTTTGACTCGGGGGCCGCATTGGGTTAAAAAAAATTGGCCGGGGGCCAGGCTGTGTATATATATATATATATATATATATATACACTGTCTTTATAATCCGTTTTGTCATTTAACATCAATTAACATTGATGTTCATCGACATTTAACATTGTCACGTTATCGATGGGAAAATTCATTTTTAGACAATATGATTTGCCTGAGCGAATAGGAGACACCAAGAGTAACAAGTGGTAGAAAATGAATTAGAAAGGAAAGATTAAAAAAAACAAAAAAACTTTTTTTTAACTTGGGACTTCCTGTGGGCCGGATTTTGAATGCTGGAGGGCCGGCCCGCGGGCCGTAGTTTGGGGACTCCTGCTGTAAATAGACAAACTAAAACACTTGTATTTTTACCGTACATTTTTGCCATTCGTTTTTTAACCGGAAAATCTGCCATTATTTTTTTACAGTGCATTACTGTAAATAGACAAACGGTAATACTTTTGTTTTTACAGTACAATTTTGGGGACTAGTTTTTAGCCGTAAAATATGCAATCCTTTTTACAGTGTGTTACTGTAAATGGAAAAACGATACCATTGTTATTTTAAAAATTCCGGCGACTCAGCTGCCATTTTTTTTTTACCGTAAAATATACAATTATTTTTGCAGTGCATTACTGTAAATAGAAAAACAGTAATGCTTTTATTTTTACAGGAAAATTCCGGCAAGTGATTTTCACGTTTTTTACCATAAATTATGCAGTCGTGTTTACAGTGTATTACTGTAAATTGAAAAAAACATTGGCGTGGAGGGAAGTGCGTCAGCGCGCCTGCAGGAGCAAAGGTCACCGCCTCTGGCAATGGTGTCGAGGGCGGAGCACCATCAGCTAGGGGCGGGGCATGTGCGGGACGGCGAGACACAGCTGGCAGGTGATTAGATTTCACAGGTGGCACGTGTTAATCTAATCATCTGTTGTCTTTAACAGTGGGCGGCCAGCGGAGGAAGAGAGGACTGGAGAAAAGCTACATGAAAAATTGTGCTTGATATATGCATGGAAAAAAGAAAACTCTGTTAAACGGCACGCCTGGCTCCTGTGACGTGATATCTGTGGAACGGGTAGGGATCGACTTCCACGATTGTTTTTTTTTTGCTGCTATGTTAGCCTGCATGCTAATTATTATATTGGCCTATGGGGCTGAGCTTGGTTTGAACTATCAATCCTGCCTAGCAACAAGCGGCATAACCGCTCTAACTGCTAGCATTGTCTGTCATTGATCTGTGGGGCATCTCTGATGAAATTCTGCGAATTCTGCCTAGCAACAAGTGCACAAAAAGTGTGTGGCTTTTTTTTGTTGTGAAAAAAAATCCATACATATTTTCCTTTTAACTGACGTCATATTGTCTGCCATGCATTTTTTCCCCCCGCTGGTCTATGGGACAGTTGTGATTTAGACTGATAACTTTTGCCTAGCTCTCGCTAACCTTTGACCAGAGCAGTGGAAAAGAACTGGAATGAGAACGTTGGAATGAGCCCTCATCGCAAACACAAGTAGACTTTTAGACGACTACTTTAGGAACAAAGACACGTCTTGTAGTGGCTCCCAGTGGTTGGAAAGTCAGATTATTAACCATTAAAGCAGTGGCTCTCAAATGGGGGTACGCGTACCCCTGGGGGTACTTGAAGGTATGCCAAGGGGTGCGTGAGATTTTCTTTTAATATATTAAAAGTAACAACAATTCAAAAATCTTTTATAAATATAAATAAAAACCTATCTTTTTTTCCAAATAGTTCAAGAAAGACCACTACAAATGAGCAATATTTTGCACTGTTAAACAATTTAATAAATCAGAAACTGATGACATCGTGCTGTATTTTACTTCTTTATCTCTTTTTTTCAACCAAAAATGCTTTGCTCTGATTAGGGGGTACTTGAATTAAAAAAAAATTCACAGGGGGTACATCACTGAAAAAAGGGTGAGAACCACTGCATTAAAGCAAAGCTCCACTTGTTTGATTTGGAAGCCAAGCAGCCACAAAACATGATTGATAGGCACGGATTCAAGCAAAAAAATAAAATAAAAAAAATGCATCAATAAATCAAAAGCAGTATAGAAGTATATCACAGCTCATTCAGTCCTCAGGGACGTGTTCTTGTTGCAATAAAGAATAACAAACCTGACAAATAAACGCGGGTGTTTCGAGTAGAGCGTGCATTTGTGCACCTTATCATGCTTTTTCATGTGCTGACTTTAATGGCGGCAACATGCTGTGCAGACTACTTCCACTTCAGGCAGTCGGATGGGATGTGGCCTGCAGCTGCTTGATAAACACCTGTTTTTGTTTTTTTTAAGTCAGTTTTAAATGATATCATGTTTATTTAAATTGGGATTTGTTCACCCCAAAATGCAGGCGACGTACAGATAAAATATAATTTACCGTATTTTCCGGACTATACGCCGCACTTAAAATCCTTTTTTTCCCCTCAAAACTGGACAGTGCGCCTTATAACCCGGTGCGTCTAATGTAAGGAATAAGTTTGGTTGAGCTTACCCACCTCAAAGCTATTTTATTTGGTACATGGTGTAATAAGGTTGACCAGTAGATGGCAGTCAAACATAAGAGATAGGTGTAGGCTGCACTATGATGGCAATATGTCTCAAGTAAACACCAACACTTTAAATGTTCCATTGAAAATATAGAACATTACACACGGCGCTCAAAAATGTATCAAAATGTTTTAGTACCACTTTGGTAGGCTATGAAGCCGCACCACTTGAAGGATTGTCGGCGCATTAAACATAGTGAAGTGAATTATATTTATATAGCGCTTTTTCTCAAGTGACTCAAAGCGCTTTACATTGTGAAACCCAATATCTAAGTTACATTTAAACCAGTGTGGGTGGCACTGGGAGCAGGTGGGTAAAGTGTCTTGCCCAAGGACACAACGGCAGTGACTAGGATGGCGGAAGCAGGGATTGAACCTGAAACCCTCAGGCACGGCCACTCTACCAACCGAGCTATACCGCCCCACATAGGAGTATTATTATGGTGTGTGTATAAGGTAAGACATATTATCTGCCGATTTGTTTCGCAATATTATGCAAAAGCAACTTTTCTTACCTTCTGGTACCTGCTGTTCTGTATTTGGGATCTGTATAAATCTTGAAAAATTACGCCGTAGTCGATAATCTTCTTTTTCTCTATCTTCTTGTTATGGGACATTCATCCTCCGCTGTGGCCATTTCTAATATAAAGTAGTGTAAAGTTCTTACTTATATCTGTCAGTAAACTCGCCATGAAAGCGCTAAAACATACCGGTGTAGTGACTTTACATTATTCACCCAAGGAACTTTAGTTATTAGAGAGTTCCGGTCGGACGGTTTTTCACGGGACACATTTCCGGTGTTGTTGTTTCCGGATGAAGAGATGCTGCTCCGTTATTGATTTTAAGTAAAGTGTGAATGTCATTAAAACAGTTAGCTCCATCTTTTGACACTTCTTCCACTCCCGTCCTTGCACGCTACACCGCTACAACAAAGATGAAGACGCTGTCGAAGGTGAGCCGCGTAAATAAGACCGCCCACAAAACGGCGCATCCTGAAACGACTGTCAGAAAGCGGCTTGAAGATGATCTGTAAAACATCATCTATGCAACATTTTGACCAAAGAACCACCATTACATGTTATGTAGACCACAAGGAAGTGTTTTACATTTAGAAAAAAAAAAATAAAAAAATATGACTCCTTTTTAATGCGCCCTATAATCCGGTGCTCCTAATATATGAAAAAAGATAAAAAAATAGACCATTCATTGGCAGTGCGCCTTATAACCCGGTGCGCCCTATGGTCCGGAAAATACGGTAATTCGGGAAAAAAGTCATGGCGAGTTTATTTATAGAGCACAAGTCACCCACAAAGCAATTCAAAGTGCTTTACAGAAAATTAAAAGAAGGCAAAAATATAAAATCATAATTAGAAATCAAATTTAAAAAAAAAACATCGTAAAAACAATCATAAATGATTTAAAATTAAAAATAAATCATATATTGTAGATAAAATACTTTCGGTTGTCATATGCACAATTACGAACACATGTTTTTGGATTTGAACGTTGCCAACATTGAGGCCCGTCTCACATCTTCTGAAAGACTATTCCAGATTTTAGGAGCGTAAAAGCAAAAAGTAGCCTCACAAAGTTTGGTCCTGACTCCAGGCACCAGCAGGAGACCACTCCCCAAAGTTCTCAGAGCCCCAGGTGGTTCATATGGTTCTAACATGTCAGAGATGTGCTTTGGCACAAGACAGTGAAGAGACTTGTTTTAGAGTCTGTTCTCTGAGCAACAGGAAGCCACTGCCGTGGCCTAAGCACTGGACTAATACGGTCATATTTCCTGGTTCTAGTCAGGACTCGAGCAGCAGCATTCTGGATGTACTGCAGCTGCTTTACAGCTTGTTTAGAGAGCTAATTGAGAAGGCCATTACAGTAGTCAGACAAAGGCATGGATTAGTCGGATTTAGACAATATTCCTCTGACTTTTGCAATATGTTTAGGTGGCGAAAGGTTGCTGATGTTATTGACTGCTGGCCCCACTATGGACTGGACTCTCACTATTATGTTAGATCCACTATGGACTGGACTCTCACTATTATGTTAGATCCACTATGGACTGGACTCTCACTATTATGTTAGATCCACTATGGACTGGACTCTCACTATTATGTTAGATCCACTATGGACTGGACTCTCACTATTATGTTAGATCCACTATGGACTGGACTCTCACTATTATGTTAGATCCACTATGGACTAGACTCTCACTATTATGTTAGATCCACTATGGACTGGACTCTCACTATTATGTTAGATCCACTATGGATTGGACCCTCACTATTATGTTAGATCCACTATGGACTGGACTCTCATTATTATGTTGGATCCACTATGGACTGGACTCTCACTATTATGTTAGATCCACTATGGACTGGACTCTCACTATTATGTTAGATCCACTATGGACTGGACTCTCACTATTATGTTAGATCCACGATGGACTGGATTCTCACTATTATGTTAGATCCACTATGGACTGGACTCTCACTATTATGTTAGATCCACGATGGACTGGAATGTCACTAATATGTTAGATCCACTATGGACTGGACTCTCACTATTATGTTAGATCCACTATGGACTGAACTCTCACTATTATGTTAGATCCACTATGGACTGCACTCTCACTATTATGTTAGATCCACTATGGACTGGACTCTCACTATTATGTTAGATCCACTATGGACTGGACTCTCACTATTATGTTAGATCCACTATGGACTGGACTCTCACTATTATGTTAGATCCACTATGGACTGGACTCTCACTATTATGTTAGATCCACTATGGATTGGACTCTCACTATTATGTTAGATCCACTATGGATTGGACTCTCACTATTATGTTAGATCCACTATGGACTGGACTCTCACTATTATATTAGATCCACTATGGACTGGACTCTCACTACTATGTTAGATCCACTATGGACTGGACTCTCACTACTATATTAGATCCACTATGGACTGGACTCTCACTATTATGTTAGATCCACTATGGACTGGACTCTCACTATTATGTTAGATCCACTATGGACTGGACTCTCACTATTATGTTAGATCCACTATGGATTGGACTCTCACTATTATGTTAGATCCACTATGGATTGGACTCTCACTATTATGTTAGATCCACTATGGACTGGACTCTCACTATTATGTTGGATCCACTATGGACTGGACTCTCACTATTATGTTAGATCCACTATGGACTGGACTCTCACTATTATGTTAGATCCACTATGGACTGGACTCTCACTATTATATTAGATCCACTATGGACTGGACTCTCACTACTATGTTAGATCCACTATGGACTGGACTCTCACTACTATATTAGATCCACTATGGACTGGACTCTCACTATTATGTTAGATCCACTATGGACTGGACTTTCACAATATTATGTCAGACCCACTCAACATCCATTGCTTTCGGTCTCCCCTAGAGGGGGGGTTTACCCACATATGCGGTCCTCTCCAAGGTTTCTCATAGTCATTCACATCGACGTCCCACTGGGGTGAGTTTTTCCTTGCCCTTATGTGGGCTATGTACCGAAGATGTCGTTGTGGCTTGTGCAGCCCTTTGAGACACTTGTGATTTAGGGCTATATAAATAAACATTGATTGATTGATTGTTAAAGTTCAAGTCTGAGTCCATTATTGCACCCTGATTTATTTGGGTTTCAAGGTCACTAAAATTAGTTTCTCTTTAATTCTGTCGGCCAAAGACAACGGTCTCAGTTTTGTCTGAGTTCAGCTGAAGAAAATAGTTTTGCATCCACACTGATCTGTTCCAGGCAGCGACAAAGTCAATGAACAGGCCGACGTATCAGGAAGCACCAGCGTGGACCACGGGTGAATCAAAAACTCAGTAATATGAGGCAAGGCACACACAAAGCAGTGCAACGCACAAACCAACGCAAATAGTATACATACACAACATACGTCAGTAGGCTAAAGAACCCCTGATTGGCAACCAGGAACAGGGTAGGAGAACAGCGCTCAGGAACAGGGGTATAGAAAGTGGAACAAAAATAAGAGCACTGGACAGGAAGAAACACCAACCATTGGAAAATAAAATGTAACGCGGGGTGTAGACATACTGTAAAGACAATCTGGATGTTTTTGTCCCGATTTTGCCCCTTTCCACCAAAAGACAGCCAACGCCTGATTATCTTATTTCGGTAACACTTTAGTATGGGGAACATAATCTAAGTAATAAAGACTTAAGGATTAGGGTTAGGGTTTAGAGTTAGGTTTATTGTAGTTTTGTGTTTTGTTAAAGGGGAACATTATCACCAGACCTATGTAAGCGTCAATATATACCTTGATGTTGCAGAAAAAAGACCATATATTTTTTTAACCGATTTCCGAACTCTAAATGGGTGAATTTTGGCGAATTAAACGCCTTTCTAATATTCGCTCTCGGAGCGATGACGTCGCAACGTGGCGTCACATCGGGAAGCAATCCGCCATTTTCTCAAACACCGAGTCAAATCAGCTCTGTTATTTGCCGTTTTTTCGACTGTTTTCCGTACCTTGGAGACATCATGCCTCGTCGGTGTGTTGTCGGAGGGTGTAACAACACGAACAGGGACGGATTCAAGTTGCACCAGTGGCCCAAAGATGCGAAAGTGGCAAGAAATTGGGCGTTTGTTCCGCACACTTTACCGACGAAAGCTATGCTACGACAGAGATGGCAAGAATGTGTGGATATCCTGCGACACTCAAAGCAGATGCATTTCCAACGATAGTCAAAGAAATCTGCCGCCAGACCCCCATTGAATCTGCCGGAGTGTGTGAGCAATTCAGGGACAAAGGACCTCGGTAGCACGGCAAGGAATGGCGGCAGTTTGTTCCCGCAGACGAGCCAGCTAAACCCCCTATCGATCCTAGCTTCCCTGGCCTGCTGACATCAACTCCAAAACTGGACAGATCAGCTTTCAGGAAAAGAGCGCGGATGAGGGTATGTCTACAGAATATATTAATTGATGAAAATTGGGCTGTCTGCACTCTCAAAGTGCATGTTGTTGCCAAATGTATTTCATATGCTGTAAACCTAGTTCATAGTTGTTAGTTTCCTTTAATGCCAAACAAACACATACCAATCGTTGGTTAGAAGGCGATCGCCGAATTCGTCCTTCTTTTTCTCCCGTGTCGCTGGCTGTCGTGTCGTTTTCGTCAGTTTCGCTTGCATACGGTTCAAACCGATATGGCTCAATAGCTTCAGTTTCTTCTTCAATTTCGTTTTCGCTACCTGCCTCCACACTACAACCATCCGTTTCAATACATGCGTAATCTGTTGAATCGCTTAAGCCGCTGAAATCCAAGTCTGAATCCGAGCTAATGTCGCTATAGTTTGCTGTTCTTTCCGCCATGTTTGTTTGTGTTGGCTTCACTATGTGACGTCACAGGAAAATGGACAGGTGTTTATAACGATGGTTAAAATCAGGCACTTTGAAGCTTTTTTTAGGGATATTGCGTGATGGGTAAAATTTTGAGAAAAACTTCAAAAAGTTTAATAAGCCACTGGGAACTGATTTTTAATGATTTTAACAATTCTGAAATTGTGATAATGTTCCCCTTTAAGAACAGAACCTATTGGTATTAAAGGGAGAATAATATACAACAACTTCCTTACTTAGTACCAATAAGCAATCATTCTGAGGTTATTGAGGGAAGACTCTTAATTCTTGTAGGCTGAATTGGGAACTTTTCTACTGACACAGATGATGATATAAATGTTATTTTTCATAGTCTGTCAGTAAATATTGAAGAGTTGTGTTGCCTCGTCTGACGTCTTGTCAATCTGCATGGTCTTTAAGATAAAATAATTCCAGATTACCAATATTGAAATACTTGTGACGCTTTTTGACATGGATTAGTGGGCCGTGAGATACAGTCTGGTGTGCCGTGGGAGATGATCTAATTTCACATATTTGGGTTAAAAATATTTTTTGCAAACCAGTAATTATAGTCTGCAAATTATGTGTTGTTGTTGAGTGTCGGTGCTGTCTAGAGCTCGGCAGAGTAACCGTGTAATACTCTTACATATCAGTAGGTGGCAGCCGGTAGCTAATTGCTTTGTAGATGTCGGAAACAGCGGGAGGCAGTGTGCAGGTAAAAAGGTGTCTAATGCTTAAACCAAAAATAAACAAAAGGTGAGTGCCGCTAAGAAAAGGCATTGAAGCTTAGGGAAGGCTATGCATAACAAAACTAAAACTGAACTGGCTACAAAGTAAACAAAACGAAGAATGCTGGACGACAGCAAAGACTTACTGTGGAGTAAAGACGGCGTCCACAAAGTACATCCGAACATGACAAGACAATCTACAATGTCCCCCAAAGAAGGATAAAAAACACTGAACTATTCTTGATTGCTAAAACAAAGTAGATGCGGGAAATATCGCTCAAAGGAAGACATGAAAATACCAAAAAAAGAGAAAAAGCTACTAAAATAGGAGCGCAAGACAAGAACTAAAACACTACACACAGGAAAACAGCACAAAACTCCAAATAAGTCAGGGTGTGATGTGACAGGCGGTGACAGTACACCTACTTTGAGACAAGAGCTACAGTGAAGCATGCTTGGTTATGGTTTAAAGTCATATCCAACAATTGCGACAACGACTTTTTACTGTCAACTGAGTTTTGTTTTTTAATGATTTCTGCTGGTGGTGTGCCTCCGCATTTTTTCAACGCAAAAAATGTGCCTTTGGCTCAAAAAAGGTTGAAAAACACTGGATTAGTGCACTGGTGTTAGGGCATACTTGCCAACCCTCCCGGATTTTCCGGGAGACTCCCGAAATTCAGCGCCTCTCCGGAAAACCTCCCGGGACAAATTTTCTCCCGAAATTCAGGCGGAGTTGGAGGCCACGCCCCCTCCAGCGCCATGCGGACCTGAGTGACGTGTCAACAGCCTGTTTTCACGTCCGCTTTCCCACAATATAAACAGCGTGCCTGCCCAAACACGTTATAACTGTAGAATGATCGAGGGCGAGTTCTTGGTTTCTTATGTGGCTTTATTGTTAGGCAGTTTCATTAACGTTCTCCCAGCGCGGCAACAACACACAACAGCAGTCACGTTTTCGTCTGCCGTAAACAGCAATGTTGTGACTCTTAAACAGGACAATACTGCCATCTACTGTACATGTATATGTGACAATAACATCTACGGCTTTTAGAGAGTGCAGTGCACAACTGCGCCCACAACAAGGAGACGAAGCAGAGAGCATGGTTAGAAAAACAGTGACAGAGAATAGAACAAGTATGGACAATTCAACCCTTAACTCAACAATGAGTAGATGAGTGTTTTGTGTGTGTATATGTGTAAATAAATGAACACTGAAATTCAAGTATTTCGCTTATATATATGTATATATATATATATATATATATATATATATATATATATATATATATGTATGTATGTATGTATGTGTGGGGAAAAAAAATCACAAGACTATTTCATCTCTACAGGCCTGTTTCATGAGGGGGGGTTCCCTCAATCATCAGGATATATATATATATATATATATATATATATATATATATATATATGAAATAATTGACTTGGTGAATTCTAGCTGTAAATATACTCCTCCCCTCTTAACCACGCCCCCGCCCCAACCACGCCCCTCCACCCCCGACCACGCACCCCCCCACCTCCCGAAATCGGAGGTCTCAAGGTTGGCAAGTATGTGTTAGGGCCAAACAATGCTGAGAGCCACTAGACAAGAGCAGCATCCATCTTGACACGAGTCAAGCCCGGACCTCCTGAGGTCGAAGCGGATGTGAGTTCTGTTGAAGAGAAGAGAGAAAGAAGCTTGCATTTGGTCCATTTCTGGGTCACGGGGGTCCGTGTGAGCGAGCTGTGAGCGTGTTCAAGTGGACTCAATGATTTATTAATCCGTCAAGAGTGGGGAATAAAGACAGAGCAGCCAAGCTATGAGAAAGTGGCGATAAAGATGAGAATAAAAAGTATTTCAATGCGCTGGAATGATGGCAGTCAGACATGACAGGCTTCAGGTGGTCTCAAGGCACTCGCTTTACCTGAGGAGGCCAAGAAAGTCCATCTCGGCAGGCTTCAGTTTCACTTTCCCTCTGTCTTGCTTCTTCTCTCTGTGTGCTGCGTTCACTGACCTCAAACTGCTTTGCATGAAGACGGCTGTATGAGGCGTTTGAAGCAGTCTGGGGGAAATGACCGATGCTCCCAACGCTGCAGCGGAACTCCTGCTCTCATATTCATATCAATATGAAAAGGCACGGAAAACACAGTAGACGAAAATAACGCCAACCTGGAGTACACAGTTCTTTACTAGATTTGGGTTGTTTAGTTAGGCGTAAGTGTGTTACAATGTTATTGAATCAGAGGTGTGTTGACAGGAGTGAGTCACCTCTCAGTTAATAGTTGCCACGTTCATGTCATGTCACGTCGGGGGGGGGGGGGGGGGGGGTCGCAGCTTACTGCGGGGTTCCTTCCCCTGGTATGCGGTCGTAACACTCCGGACAGGACGTGCAGGTAGGAACATGGTTTATTTGTCGAAAGTCAAACAAGTACCAAAAACTGAAAACAAGCCAGAGGAAAAATGTGCCGATAGCACTCGAAGCTAAATAATAAGTAACCATGGCAACTAAAACCAACTCAAGGGTGCACAAAACAGGAACTAAGGGAGTCCAAAACTAACAAAACATAACAAAACATGATCCGGGCCACGGATCATGACAGTTCATAGTCAGGACTCAAATTGGTCGTATTGTGATTTGTGTTCTTTAGTTAGGCGTTTTGTTTTACTTGTACTACAATCTTATTGAATGAGAGGTGCGTTGACAGGAGTGAATCGCCTCTCAGTTAATAGTTGCCACGTTCATAGTCAGTACTCAAACATATTGGTCATTTTATGATTTGGGTTGTTCAGGTTTTTGTTTTACATGTATTACAATGTTATTGAATCGGAGGTGTGTTGACAGGAGTGAATCGCCTCTTAGTTAATAGTTGCCATGTTCATAGTCAGGACTCAAACATATTGGTCATTTTATGAATTGGGTTGTTCAGGTTTTTGTTTTACGTGTATTACAATGTTATTGAATCGGAGGTGTGTTGACAGGAGTGAGTCACCTCTACACTTTCATTGTCAGGACTCGAACAAATTGGTCATTTTGTGGTTTAGGTTCTTTAGTTAGGCTTTTTGTTTTTTGTGTATTACAAAGTTATTGAATCAGAGGTGTGTTGACAGGAGTGAGTCACCTCTCAGTTATTAGTTGCCATGTTCATAGTCAGGACTCAAACAAATTGGTGATATTGTGGTTTGGGTTGTTTAGTTAGGCTTTTTGTTTTACCTGTACTACAATGTTATTAAATCAGAAGAGCGTTGACAGGAGTTGATCACCTCTCAGTTAATAGTTGCCATGTTCATAGTCAGGACTCAAACATATTGGTCATTTTATGATTTGGGTTGTTCAGGTTTTTGTTTTACGTGTATTACAATGTTATTGAATTGGAGGTGTGTTGACAGGAGTGAGTCAACTCTCCACGTTCATAGTCAGGACTCAAACAAATTGGTCATTTTGTGGTTTAGGTTCTTTAGTTAGGCTTTTTGTTTTTTGTGTATTACAAAGTTATTGAATCAGAGGTGTGTTGACAGGAGTGAGTCACCTCTCAGTTATTAGTTGCCATGTTCATAGTCAGGACTCAAACAAATTGGTCGTATTGTGATTTGTGTTCTTTAGTTAGGCTTTTTGTTTTACTTGTACTACAATCTTATTGAATGAGAGGTGCGTTGACAGGAGTGAATCACCTCTCAGTTAATAGTTGCCATGTTCATAGTCAGGGCTAAAAAAAAAATTGGTCATATTGTGATTTGGGTTGGCCAGTTAGGTTTTTTGTTTTACGTGTATTACAATGTTATTGAATCAGAGGTGTGTTGACAGGAGTGAGTCACCTCTCAGTTAATAGTTGCCATGTTCATAGTCAGGGCTCAAACAAGTTGGTCATGTCGGGATTTGGGGTTCTTTAGTTAGGCTTTTTGTTTTACGTGTATGACAATGTTATTGAATCTGAGGTGTGTTGACAGGAGTGAGTCACCTCTCAGTTAATAGTTGCCACGTCATTAGTCAGGACTCAAAAATAGCTCATTTTGTGAATTGGGTTGTTCAGTTGGACTTTTTGTTTTACACGTATTACAGTGTTATTGAATCGGAGATGTGTTGACAGGAGTGAGTCACCTCTCAAGTAATAGTTGCTACGTTCATAGTCAGGACTCAAACAAATTGGTCGTATTGTGATTTGGGTTGTTTAGTTAGGCTTTTTGTTTTACGTGTATTACAATGGTATTGAATGAGAGGTGTGTTGACAGGAGTGAGTCACCTCTCAGGTAATAGTTGCTATGTTCATAGTCAGGACTCAAACAAATTGGTAGTATTATGATTTGGGTTGTTCAGTTTGACTTTGTGTTCAATGTGTATTACAATGTTATTGAATCGGAGGTGTGTTGACAGGAGTGAGTCACATCTCAGTTAATAGTTAGGGCTCACACAAAATGGTTACATTGTGATTTGGGTTGTTTAGTTAGGCTTTTGGTTTTACTGCATGTGCACTATGGTGTTTTTGAGTTAGAGGTGCGTTGATAGGAGTGAGTCACCTGTCGTTCTGCGTTTTTAGTAAGGGCTCAGACCATATGGTCCTGTTGTGATTTGTGTTCTTTAGTTAGGTCTGGTGTTTTACATGCACTATGGTGTTTTTAAGTTAGAGGTGTGTTGACAGGGGCGAGGGATTTTTCAATCCACACCTATCCTGGAGGCTCAAACAAAATGTACATATTGTGACCTGATTTGTTGAGTTAGGCTAGGTGTTTTATGTACATTATGGTGTTTTTAAATTAGAGGTGTGTTGACAGGAGTGAGTCGCCTGTCAGTCTACGCTAACAGTAAGGGCTCATACAAAATGGTCATGTTGAGATTTGTGTTGTTTAGGTAACATAGCTATTTTACATGGATTATGGCATTAGAGGTGTGTCGATAGGAGTGAGTCACCTGTCATTTTGCATTAATGGTAAGGGCTCAAACCAAATGGTCATGTTGTAATTAATGTTTAGTTAGATTGTGTGTTTTACATGCACTGTGGTGTTTTTAAATTAGAGGTGTGTTGACAGGAGTGAGGCGTCTTTTGATCCATGCCTATACTAAAGGCTTTGACAAAATCTACATCATGTGACTTGTGTTGTTGAGTTAGGCTTGGTGATTTACGCACATTATGGTGTTTTTAAATTAGAGGTGTGTTGACAGGAGTGAGTCACCTGTCAGTCTACGCCAGTGTTTTTCAACCACTATGTGTTGTTGATTGTCGGTGCTGTCTAGAGCTTGGCAGAGTAACCATGTAATACTCTTCCATATCAGTAGGTGGCAGCCGGTAGCTAATTGCTTTGTAGATGTCGGGAACAGCGGGAGGCAGTGTGCAGGTAAAAAGGTTTCTAATGCTTAAACCAAAAATAAACAAAAGGTGAGTGCCCTTAAGAAAAGGCATTGAAGCTTAGGGAAGGCTATGCAGAACGAAACTAAAACGGAACTGGCTACAAAGTAAACAAAAACAGAATGCTGGACGACAGCAAAGACTAACTGTGGAGCAAAGATGGCGTCCACAAAGTACATCCGAACATGACATGACAATCAACAATGTCCCCACAAAGAAGGATAAAAACAACTGAAATATTCTTGATTGCTAAAACAAAGCAGGTGTGGGGAATATCACTCAAGGAAGACATGAAACTGCTACAGGAAAATACCAAAAAAAGAGAAAAAGCCACCAAAATAGGAGCGCAAGATAAGAACTAAAACACTACACACAGGAAAACAGCATAAAACTCCAAATAAGTCTGGGTGTGATGTGACAGGTGGTGACAGTACACCTACTTTGAGACAAGAGCAACATTGGTTATGCTTTAAAGTCATATCCAACAATTGACTTTAAACTTTTTACTGTCAACTGAGTTTCGTTTTTTAATGATTTCTGCTGGTGGTGTGCCTCTGAATTTTTTCAACGCACAAAATGTGCCTTGGTTCAAAAAAGGTTGAAAAACATCGGTCTACGCTAACAGTAAGGGCTCATACATAATGGTCATGTTGAGATTTGTGTTGTTTAGCCTCTAAAGGCTTAGTGGCCACATGCGTGGACAGCACCTTTTTAGCTCTTATTTCCAAAATTGTGTACACTACTGAATTGGGTCTTATGGCCGCTTATGTGGACACTTATACTGCCATCTGGTGGTGTCAGAAGAGTATAACATACAATGGAATTTGGAGGGAAAAAAGTGTAAAAATAAGAATTAGCATGTCACTAAACATGAAGTACACGGTTGTGTACTTATGGACTAAGTACATCATATCAAAAGATGATTCTTAGTTTTTATTCTAATTCGGGTCCAATAAGCCCAAATCGCAAAGCGAAATAAAAAAAGCATGTAAACAAACAGCTTGGGCCTTAAGAAGTTTTAAGTAAGATAGGTATTTCACATGGATTATGGCATTTTTTTAATTAGAGGTGTGTCGATAGGAGTGAGTCACCCGTCATTTTGCATTTATAGTAAGGGCTCACACCAAATGGCAATTTTGTGATTTATGTTATTTATTTAGGTTACATGTCCAGGAGTCCGCCTTCTGCCCGATTGTAGCTGAGATAGGCTCCAGCGCCCCCCGCGACCCCAAAGGGAATAAGCGGTAGAAAATGGATGGATGGATGGATGGATTTAGGTTAGGTGTTTTACATGCCATATGGTGTTTTTAAATTAGAGGTGTGTTGACAGGGGTGAGGCATCTTTCAATCCCCGCCTAACCTGTAGGCTTTGACAAAATTTACATATCGTGACTTGGGTTGTTGAGTTGGGCTCTGTGTTTTATGTGTTTATGTTTTTGTTTTTAATTATGGGTGTGTTGACAGGAGTGAGGCACGTTCGGAGTGAAGGCTTAAAGGGGAACATTATCACAATTTCAGAAGGGTTAAAACCATTAAAAATCAGTTCCCAGTGGCTTATTTTATTTTTCGAAGTTTTTTTCAAAGTTTTACCCATCACGCAATATCCCTAAAAAAAAAAAAGCTTCAAAGTGCCTGATTTTAACCATCGTTATATACACCCGTCCATTTTCCTGTGACGTCACACAGTGATGCCAATACAAACAAACATGGCGGATAGAACAGCAAGACTCGGATTTCAGCGGCTTAACACTGTCTAAGATAATTACTAACAACTATGAACTAGGTTTACAGCATATGAAATACATTTGGCAACAACATGCACTTTGAGAGTGCAGACAGCCCATTTCAGGCGCGCTCAGAACATATATTTTTCCACGATTTCAGCACTCAGGTTAACCATACCTAAATAGACACAAAATACTGCATTACACAAGACTACCCGAATGTACTCGAATGATTGAAAAAAATAAATGTTTTTAAGCTAAATTATTGGTAAACACAGTTTATGTATAATAATTTACGTAAAACCGCAAGTAATGAATAAAGTTTTCATCAATTAATATATTCTGTAGACATACCCTCATCCGCTCTCTTTTCCTGAAAGCTGATCTGTCCAGTTTTGGAGTTGATGTCAGCAGGCCAGGGAAGCTAGGGTCGATATTCTTCTCTTGATCATCTTCGGTGGCATAAGGGACGGTGTGAGCCAAGACATCCAGGGGGTTTAGCTCGCTCGTCTGCGGGAACAAACTGCCGCCATTGCTTGCCGTGCTACCGAGGTCCTTTGTCCCTGAATTGCTCACACACTCCGGCAGATTCAATGGGGGTCTGGCGGCAGATTTCTTTGACTTTATCGTTGGAAATGCATCTGCTTTGAGTGTCGCAGGATATCCACACATTCTTGCCATCTCTGTCGTAGCATAGCTTTCGTCGGTAAAGTGTGCGGAACAAACGACTGACCATTTTCGTCGGCTTTCCCCACACCCTCGTATTTTGAACAAATTTCGTCCAATTTCTTGCCACTTTCGCATCTCGAAAGTGAGAAAATGGCGGATTGCTTCCCGATGTGACGCCACGTTGTGACGTCATCGCTCCGAGAGCGAATAATAGAAAGGCGTTTAATTCCCCAAAATTCACCCATTTAGAGTTCGGAAATCGGTTAAAAAAAAATATGGTCTTTTTTCTGCAACATCAAGGTATATATTGACGCTTACATAGGTCTGGTGATAATGTTCCCCTTTAAATAAAATGGTCATGTTGTGAATTATGTTGTTAAGTTAGGCTCTGCTTAACACAATTAAAAATGTATAGTATTTGGGTTAGAGGTGTGTTGACAGTAGTCAGCCACCTGTCATTGTGGACTTTCAGTAAAGACTCAAACAAAATAGTCATGTTGTGATTTGTGTTGAGTTCGAATAGTTTTTTGCATGCATTATTAGAAATTAGGGGTGGGTTAAAGACCTGTTGACAGGACTGAGACACCTGTTAAGCCACACTTAAGGGCTCTAACAACTTGGTTATGTGGTGATTAATGTTGTTGAGTTAGGCGGGGTGTTTTAAGTGCATTGTGGTGTCTTTGAGTTAGAGGTGTGTTGACAGGAGTGAGGCCCCTGTCAGCCAATGCCTCAGAATGAGAACTCAAACAAAATGGTCATGTTGTGAATTGTGTTGTTAAGTTAGGCTGAGCATTTGCTGTGCAATATTGTGTTGTATAGTATTTGGGTTAGAGGTGTGTTGACAGTAGTCACCCACCTGTCATTCTGGACTCACTGTAAAGATTCAAACAAAATCGTCAAGTTGTGATTTGTGTTGTCAGGTTCAAACACCAAACTATCTACTAAACGAGACAAGAAGCAAGGAATCAAGCAGAGACAGAGTTGAATTTTGCTCATGAGGAGAGACGTATTGGGCTGCACACTGTTACAGTCTCACCCTACGTTCTAAGGTACAGTCCCACGTGCTCCTCTATTTATTCGGGAGGTCACTAGTTAACATCACTGAGGCTACTTCTGAAGGGAGGGGTAATGCAAGCAGCCCCAGTAGGCACAATACATGATTATTCAGAATAGAAATGTGCTGACACTCGTGATTTCGCCCTGTCTGTTTTATCTGCGTTGAGGTATTCGATGTCCGTCCTCGGCTGTCAGCAGGCAGGGTCTGGAAACAAACTGCTGATACGAGACAACTCGCAATGGAAGATTACAAGTTGTGCCTTTGCACAGATAGAAAAGTACAACTTCAGCACAATTGATAATAACTATAGCAACGGCCTTTAAGCATAAGAGTTGTGTGATAACTTGTACATAATTATTCTAACGGTTGTTGGTTTTTGCATGCATCTTGGTGTTGGAATTTAGGTTTTGGGTTAAAGGTGTGTTGACAGGAGTGAGACACCTGTCAAGCCACACTTAAGCGCTCAAACAAAATGGTCATGTTGTGCGTTGTTGTTAGTTAGGCTTGGTGTTTTGTGTGCATTAAAGTGTTAGAAATTAAAATACGTGTTGACAGGAGTGCGACACCTGTCTTTGTGATTGACGTATTTTTTCTTTTCTTTTACACGCATTATGGTGATAAAAATACGAGTTTCTGAGTTAGAGGTTGTTGACAGAAGTAGATTAAAAGAGGCCTCATGCTAAAATAATTAGACACATGCAAACTATTTTGAGACAGAAATTGTGAGTATTTTTTTGCAATAACTCTCACCGCTTTTATCTCCAGTAAATAACCTCAAATGTGCATTCCTTCTCCATCGTTTATTTCTACACATAACGGAGCAATTCTCTATCTGGGTGCTGTGTCAAATTACATTTTTACAAATTACAAACACAAGAGTGTGTGCGTGTGCGTGTGTGTGTGTTCTGGTATTTCTACCCTTCTTGAGACATCAACAAGGAAAAGTACCTTCCATATGAGGAGATGTGAACAAGTTAGGACATAAATCATGGTCCCAATACGGAAAAACCATTGCATCTAATAGAGAATGTCTCATTTGCACCCCTGGTGGTGAAATCTATCAAATTGAGGGTGTTCCCAAAAAGGAGGGATTTTTCAAATTGACTGTGTGTCGGTTTTAAAAGTGCTCCCCCTCTGGTCAACATATGAAATAACGAGTGTGTGTAAAAATTTGAAGTGCTCCCCCTCTGGTCAACATATATAATAACAAGTGTGTGTAAAAAATGTAATTGCTCCCTCTCTGGTCAACATATGAAATAACAAGTGTGTGTAAAGATTTGAAGTGCTCCCCCTCTGGTCAACATATGTAATAACAAGTGTGTGTAAGACATTGAAATGCGACCCCTTTGGCCAAAATTAAATTAAAAAAAATTAAATATGTATATAGAGACATACTGTAATAACTTGAACTAAATAATGAAGATTAAAAACCAATCACAATCAAACAAAATAAATAAATGAATTATAACAATTATAAATTATAACAACAATTATAAAAACTTTTTCTCACAATGTGTCGACTTTTTTCTTATAAAATTGGGAACAATTTCACATATTCTTTGTTTCTGTAATATTGCAATATTTTCTCGTAAAATTATCACTTTTTTAATGTAAAATTATTACTTTTTAATGCAAAATGGTGACATTTGTCATATAAAATTCTGACTTCTATCACAATATTGCCAATTTGCCTAAGGGAATAAGCGGTAGAAAATGGATGGATGGATGGATGTTTGTTGTTCTTGTAAAATAGTGACATATTTTGAGTAAAATTATGACTTTTGTCATATTTTAGTAAAATTCCGATTATTACTACAATATTGCCCAAATATTAGTTTTCTTATACAAATTGTGACTTTTTGTTGAGTAAAATTGCGACTCTTTTCATAAAAGTATCACAATGTTAAGCTTTTCTTGTAAAACTGCGACTGTTATTGAGTAAAATTCCAACTTTTATCATAATATTGCACGTTTTTCTTGTAAAATTTTGACTTGCGTTGAGTAAAATTACGACGTTTATTATAATACTGCCAAAAAAAATGTTCTTGTGAATTTTTTACCTTTTTCTTGTGAAATTCCAACTATTTCTCACAACAAGCTTTTTTATATTTGCATAGTATGTATATATTATTAATGTTGTAAATACAAATCTTTATGTATCTAGAAAGGGTGGTCCTACAGAGGTATGCATTATTCGGAGGTCTCAAGAAGGTAACAAATACAAGAGTGGAGCACTCGTAGATTTTGTTCTTACCTACGAACAAATCCCAGCTAAGAAAACATTGGTGAATACAAATACTCCTTAAAAACTTTGTAAGTGGGCCTAAGAACAAAATGTGTTCTTAAGAACGGTTGCTGAGCGGTGTCAGAAGGTGAAACTTCCTTTAGAAAGACTGTCAGGGAATAAAAGCCAAAGAAGATTGAGTGCGAGTGAATGACGGAGGTTGACGTTCAGATGATAAATAGATATTTTCCCCAATGGGAGTATACGTCCAGACAAAGAAGAGCAGTATTTGGACCATCAAAAAATGATCCTTCATTGCCCAGTAGTGTGAGTCAGGAGAAGAATGTGTTTATGGAGTTTTGCCATCAAATCAAATATTTATTTAATATCCAAGGACAGCCTTTAACACGCACCACTGCTGTTTGCGTCAAAAGGGGACCTTAGATTTTCATCCAGCTTCTCATTTTTTTTGATGTTTTATTGAGTCACTGAAGCAGTACAGAATGCTCTTCTACACTTTTAACAATTTATTACGTGCGCCGTGAATATTTCATTCACAGCGACAGTCAGCCTTGATGCGGGATGACTTCACATTTTGGCAACGCTGGCGCTCGGCCGCGGCGGACCACCGGCCGAATACGAGCCGTCCCGGTAAAATGTCAGGGTCCTAAAGGTCATGGTGGGTAGCATTTGATATACACTATACAGAATATTGTATAGCCTCCAAGCAATGATTACATTCAAGGAATATAGGTCCAGTGGTCATAGGTCAGTTGGGATGCCATCATAAATCGTCATTATAGGAGTCACAGCCGTAACGTGGGAGTGGCAAAGAGCAGCAGAGCTAAAGAGAAGAGAAGATTGTCCACGGAAAGTCAATGCTACTCACTTTATGTGCTCAGGTTAGTTCCACTTCAGTCCTATAGGGGGTGCTAGTATGCTATAGCTCAGTATATCCTACAGCACAGGTGTCAAAATTGAGGCCCGGGGGCCAAACCCTCATTTAAAGTGGCCCGCCACGTCATTTTATGTGGTCCTACCAAATTATTTTATGTGTCCCGCTGCATCATAATAAGTGGTCCGTAGCGTCATTTCATGTGGCCCTTCGTATTATTTTATATGGTCCACCGCTTCATTTTATGTGACCCGCCACGTCATTTTATGTGGTCCTACCAAATTATTTTGTGTTCCGCTGCATCATTATAAGTGGTCCGAAGCGTCACTTTGTGGCCCTTCATATTATTTTATATGGTCCACCGCATCATTTTATGTGGCCAGCCACATCATTTTTGGTGGTCCTACCAAATTATTTTATGTGTTCCGCTGCATCATTATAAGTGGTTCTTAGTGTAATTTTATGTGGCCCTTCGTATTATTTTATATGGTCCACCGCTTCATTTTATGTGACCCGCCACGTCATTTTATGTGGTCCTACCAAATTATTTTATGTGTTCCGCTGCATCATTATAAGTGGTCAGTAGCGTCATTTTATGTGGCCCTTCGTATTATTTTACATGGTCCACCGCATCATTTTATGTGGCCCGCCACATCATTTTATGTGGTCCTACCAAATTATTTTGTGTTCCACTGAATCATTATAAGTGGTCCGAAGCGTCACTTTATGTGGCCCTTCGTATTATTTTACATGGTCCACCGCTTCATTTTATGTGGCCCGCCACATCATTTTATGTGGTCCTACCAAATTATTTTAAGTGTTTCACTGAATCATTATAAGTAGTCCGTAGTGTCATTTTATGTGGCCCGTCGTATTATTTTATATTGTCCACCGCATCATTTTATGTGGCCCGCCGCGTCATTTTATGTGGTCCTACCAAATTATTTTGTGTTCCGCTGCATCATTATAAGTGGTCAGTAGCGTCATTTTATGTGGCCCTTCGTATTATTTTACATGGTCCACCACGTCATTTATGTGGCCCGCCATGTCATTTTATGTGGTCCTACCAAATTATTTTATGTGTTCCACTGAATCATTATAAGTGGTCACTGGCGTCATTTTATGTGACCCTTCGTATTATTTTATATGGTCCACCGCTTCATTTTATGTGGCCCGCCACGTCATTTTATGTGGTCCTACCAAATTATTTGATGTGTTCCGCTGCATCATTATAAGTGGTCAGTAGCGTCATTTTATGTGGCCCTTCGTATTATTTTACATGGTCCACCGCATCATTTTATGTGGCCCGCCACATCATTTTATGTGGTCCTACCAAATTATTTTGTGTTCCACTGAATCATTATAAGTGGTCAGTAGCGTCATTTTATGTGACCCTTCGTATTATTTTATATGGTCCACCGATTCATTTTATGTGGCCCGCCACGTCATTTTATGTGGTCCTACCAAATTATTTTATGTGTTCCGCTGCATCATAATAAGTGGTTCTTAGCGTAATTTTGTGTGGCCCGTCGTATTATTTTACATGGTCCACCGTTTCATTTTATGTGGCCCACCACATCATTTTATGTGGTCCTACCAAAATATTTTGTGTTCCACTGAATCATTATAAGTGGTCCATAGTGTCATTTTATGTGGTCCTACCAAATTATTTTAAGTGTTTCACTGAATCATTATAAGTGGTTCGTAGCGTCATTTTATGTGGCCCTTCGTATTATTTTATATGGTCCACCGGTTCATTTTATGTGGCCCGCCACGTCATTTTATGTGGTCCTACCAAATTATTTTGTGTTCCGCTGCATCATTATAAGTGGTCCATAGCATCATTTTATGTGGCCCTTCGTATTATTTGATTTGGTCCACCGCTTCATTTTATGTGGTTCTATTAAATTATTTTATGTTCCGCTGCATCATTATAAGTGGTTCTTAGCGTAATTTTGTGTGGCCCGTCGTATTATTTTACATGGTCCACCGCATCATTTTATGTGGCCCACCACGTCATTTTATGTGGTCCTACCAGAATATTTTGTGTTCCACTGAATCATTATAAGTGGTCCATAGTGTCATTTTATGTGGTCCTACCAAATTATTTTAAGTGTTTCACTGAATCATTATAAGTGGTTCGTAGCGTCATTTTATGTGGCCCTTCGTATTATTTGATTTGGTCCACCGCTTCATTTTATGTGGTTCTATTAAATTATTTTATGTGTTCCGCTGCATCATTATAAGTGGTTCTTAGCGTAATTTTGTGTGGCCCGTCGTATTATTTTACATGGTCCACCGCTTCATTTTATGTGGCCCGCCACGTAATATTATGTGGTCCTACCAAATTATTTTGTGTTCCGCTGCATCATTGTAAGTGGTCCGTAGCGTCATTTTACGTGGCCCTTCGTATTATTTTATATGGTCCACCGCTTCATTTTATGTGGCCCGCCACGTCATTTTTGGTTGTCCTACCAAATTATTTGATGTGTTCCGCTGCATCATTATAAGTGGTCAGTAGCGTCATTTTATGTGGCCCTTCGTATTATTTTACATGGTCCACCGCATCATTTTATGTGGCCCGCCACATCATTTTATGTGGTCCTACCAAATTATTTTGTGTTCCACTGAATCATTATAAGTGGTCAGTAGCGTCATTTTATGTGACCCTTCGTATTATTTTATATGGTCCACCGATTCATTTTATGTGGCCCGCCACGTCATTTTTGGTTGTCCTACCAAATTATTTGATGTGTTCCGCTGCATCATTATAAGTGGTCAGTAGCGTCATTTTATGTGGCCCTTCGTATTATTTTACATGGTCCACCGCATCATTTTATGTGGCCCGCCACATCATTTTATGTGGTCCTACCAAATTATTTTGTGTTCCACTGAATCATTATAAGTGGTCAGTAGCGTCATTTTATGTGACCCTTCGTATTATTTTATATGGTCCACCGATTCATTTTATGTGGCCCTACCAAATTATTTTATGTGTTCCGCTGCATCATAATAAGTGGTTCGTAGCGTCATTTTATGTGGCCCTTCGTATTATTTTATATGGTCCACCGGTTCATTTTATGTGGCCCGCCACGTCATTTTATGTGGTCCTACCAAATTATTTTGTGTTCCGCTGCATCATTATAAGTGGTCCATAGCATCATTTTATGTGGCCCTTCGTATTATTTGATTTGGTCCACCGCTTCATTTTATGTGGTTCTATTAAATTATTTTATGTTCCGCTGCATCATTATAAGTGGTTCTTAGCGTAATTTTGTGTGGCCCGTCGTATTATTTTACATGGTCCACCGCATCATTTTATGTGGCCCACCACGTCATTTTATGTGGTCCTACCAGAATATTTTGTGTTCCACTGAATCATTATAAGTGGTCCATAGTGTCATTTTATGTGGTCCTACCAAATTATTTTAAGTGTTTCACTGAATCATTATAAGTGGTTCGTAGCGTCATTTTATGTGGCCCTTCGTATTATTTTATATGGTCCACCGGTTCATTTTATGTGGCCCGTCACGTCATTTTACGTGGTCCTACCAAATTATTTTATGTGTTCCGCTGCATCATTATAAGTGGTCCGTAGCGTCATTTTATGTGGCCCTTCGTATTATTTGATTTGGTCCACCGTTTCATTTTATGTGGTTCTATTAAATTATTTTATGTGTTCCGCTGCATCATTATAAGTGGTTCTTAGCGTAATTTTGTGTGGCCCGTCGTATTATTTTACATGGTCCACCGCTTCATTTTATGTGGCCCGCCACGTAATATTATGTGGTCCTACCAAATTATTTTGTGTTCCGCTGCATCATTGTAAGTGGTCCGTAGCGTCATTTTACGTGGCCCTTCGTATTATTTTATATGGTCCACCGCTTCATTTTATGTGGCCCGCCACGTCATTTTTGGTTGTCCTACCAAATTATTTGATGTGTTCCGCTGCATCATTATAAGTGGTCAGTAGCGTCATTTTATGTGGCCCTTCGTATTATTTTACATGGTCCACCGCATCATTTTATGTGGCCCGCCACATCATTTTATGTGGTCCTACCAAATTATTTTGTGTTCCACTGAATCATTATAAGTGGTCAGTAGCGTCATTTTATGTGACCCTTCGTATTATTTTATATGGTCCACCGATTCATTTTATGTGGCCCGCCACGTCATTTTATGTGGTCCTACCAAATTATTTTATGTGTTCCGCTGCATCATAATAAGTGGTTCTTAGCGTAATTTTGTGTGGCCCGTCGTATTATTTTACATGGTCCACCGCTTCATTTTATGTGGCCCACCACGTCATTTTATGTGGTCCTACCAAAATATTTTGTGTTCCACTGAATCATTATAAGTGGTCCATAGTGTCATTTTATGTGGTCCTACCAAATTATTTTAAGTGTTTCACTGAATCATTATAAGTGGTTCGTAGCGTCATTTTATGTGGCCCTTCGTATTATTTTATATGGTCCACCGGTTCATTTTATGTGGCCCGCCACGTCATTTTATGTGGTCCTACCAAATTATTTTGTGTTCCGCTGCATCATTATAAGTGGTCCATAGCATCATTTTATGTGGCCCTTCGTATTATTTGATTTGGTCCACCGCTTCATTTTATGTGGTTCTATTAAATTATTTTATGTTCCGCTGCATCATTATAAGTGGTTCTTAGCGTAATTTTGTGTGGCCCGTCGTATTATTTTACATGGTCCACCGCTTCATTTTAAGTGGCCCACCACGTCATTTTATGTGGTCCTACCAAAATATTTTATGTGTTCCACTGAATCATTATAAGTGGTCCATAGTGTCATTTTATGTGGTCCTACCAAATTATTTTAAGTGTTTCACTGAATCATTATAAGTGGTTCGTAGCGTCATTTTATGTGGCCCTTCGTATTATTTTATATGGTCCACCGGTTCATTTTAAGTGGCCCGTCACGTCATTTTATGTGGTCCTACCAAATTATTTTATGTGTTCCGCTGCATCATTATAAGTGGTCCGTAGCGTCATTTTATGTGGCCCTTCGTATTATTTGATTTGGTCCACCGCTTCATTTTATGTGGTTCTATTAAATTATTTTATGTGTTCCGCTGCATCATTATAAGTGGTTCTTAGCGTAATTTTGTGTGGCCCGTCGTATTATTTTACATGGTCCACCGCGTCATTTTATGTGGCCCGCCACGTAATATTATGTGGTCCTACCAAATTATTTTGTGTTCCGCTGCATCATTGTAAGTGGTCCGTAGCGTCATTTTACGTGGCCCTTCGTATTATTTTATATGGTCCACCGCTTCATTTTATGTGGCCCGCCACGTCATTTTTGGTTGTCCTACCAAATTATTTTGTGTTCCGCTGCATCATTATAAATGGTCCGTAGCGTCATTTTATGTGGTCCTTCGTATTATTTTATATGTTCCACCGCTTCATTTTATGTGGTCCTACCAAATTATTTTATGTGTTCCACTGCATCATTATAAGTGGTCTGTAGCATCATTTTATGTGGCCCGACGTATTATTTTATATTGTCCACCAATTCATTTTATGTGGTCCTACCAAATTATTTTATTTGTTCCGCTGCATCATTATAAGTGGTCCGTAGCGTAATTTTATGTGGCCCTTCGTATTATTTTATATGATGCACCGCTTCCTTTTTTATGTGGCCCGCCACGTCATTTTATGTGGTCCTACCAAATTATTTGATGTGTTCCACTGCATCATTATAAGTGGTCTGTAGCGTCATTTCATCTGGCCCGTTATATTATTTCATATGGTCCACCGCTTCATTTCATGTGGCTCGTCACATAATTTTTTGTGGTCTGCCGCAACATTTTAAGGGGACTGCCGGGTCATTTTAAGGGGACTGCCGGAAATATTATAAGTGGTCCTGTCGTATTATATAATGTGGCCTGCCGCGTCATTTTATGTTGCCCTGCCGCAATATTACATTTGGCCTGCCGCCCTATTTTAAGTGGTCTACTGCATCATATTATGTGGCCAGCCGCTCATTTTATATTGACCGTCGAATCAATTTACACGGCCCGTCGTATTATTTTATACGGTCCAACGTTTCATTTTACATGGCCCGCCACGTCATTTTACGTGGTCTGCCGCATCATTTTAAGGGGATCGCCTGATTATTTAATGTGGTCCTGCCGTATTATATCACGTGGCATGCCGCATCTTTTATACATTTTCGCCGCGTCATTTTATGTGGCCCTGCCGCAATATTACAAGTGGACTGCCGCACTATTTTAAATGGTCTACCGCACTATTTTAAATGGTCTACCGCATTTTATATTGACTGTCGCATCAATTTACGTGGTCCGCTGCATCCTTTTATATGGTCCGCTGCATCATTTTAGGTGGTCCACCGCTTCATTTCATGTGGTCCGCCACATTTGTTGAGGAACACCAAATTATATTATGTGGTCCTGCCGCATTTTATCATGTGTACTGCCACTCATTATATGTGGCCCGTCGCCTCATTTTACGTGGCCCATCGTTTAATTTTATGTGGCCTGCTGCGTCATGTGATCCACCGCTTCTTTATGTGGTCCGCCTCATCACTTTATGTGGGCCGCTGAATTATTTATGTGGCCCTGCTGCATTATTTGACATGGGGACCGACAAATTATATTACGTGGCCCTACCGCATTATCATGTGGTCTGCCGTATTATCATGTGGTCTGCCGTTTCATTTTATGTGGTCCCACCCAAATATTTTAAGTGTTCCGCTGCATCATTATAAGTGGTCCGTAGCATCATTTTACGCGGCCCGTCGTATTATTTTATATGGTCCACCGCTTCATTTTATTTGGCCCGCCACGTCATTTTATGTGGTCCGCCGCTTCATTTTAAGGGGACCGCCGGATTATTTAAATCCGGCCTGCTGCAATATTACATGTGGCCCTGCTGCTTTATTACATGTGGCACGGCGCACTATTTTAAGTGGTCTACCGCAAATTTTATTTGGCCCCACCGCCAATTTTATATTGACTGGCACATCAATTTACGTGGCCCGTCGCTTCATTTTATGCGTGGCCCTTCACATAATTTTATGTGGTCTGCCTCATCATTTTATGTGGGCCGCTGAATTATTTTATGTGGTCCTGCCGCATTTTATCTTGTGTTTTGCCGCATCACTATATGTGGCCCGTCACATCAATTAGGTGGACCGTCACATCATTTCATGTGGCCTGCTGCGTGATTTTATGTGGTCCGCCTCATCACTTTGTCATACTTGCCAACCTTGAGACCTCCGATTTCGGGAGGTGGGGGGCGTGGTCGGGGCGGGGGGCGTGGTTAAGATATATATATATATATATATATATATATAAAATAAATAATTGACTTTCAGTGAATTCTAGCTATATATATATATATTTTTTTTTTAATTATATATATATATATATATATATATATATATAATATAAATAAAATAAATACTTGAATTTCAGTGTTCATTTATTTACACATATACACACACGTAACACTCATCTACTCATTGTTGAGTTAAGGGTTGAATTGTCCATCCTTGTTCTATTCTTTGTCACTATTTCAGAACACACACATTATACAAATATACATTATAAAATCAATAAGAAAACGGGAGCTCTAATTTGGGAGTCTGAATTAGGATCAGAAGTTCCTATATAAACATTGCGCACTCACGTCACAATTTTGTATTGATTACTGCAGCTGTGCACTGGATTCATTCACAAATACAAACTACAACTCACAAACACTTTAGAGTTAGGCTCCACCATCAGAATGTGTACTTAAACTTATAAAGATCACATGGATATTATTCAGTGAGTTGATTCACCAAAACTAACCTGTTATACAGGAGGAAAAAGCACACAGGACGTTTCAATTGTTCACAGACTGGTCGCTCTCATCAGAATGACAAGACACTTCCGGTCTGCAGGTGATAGCATTCAATTGGGAAGAAACGCCCTACTGCCCCCTACTGACCAATGTGAATACTGATAAATGTTTAATGACAGCTCCAAAAACGAATTCAAACCACAAAATAAAATAAATAAATCAACACAAAAATGTGACACATTATGGGTGGGTCACATATGCATGTACAGTAGATGGCAGTATTGTCCTGTTTAAAAGTGTCAAAACATTGCTGTTTACGGCAGACGAACTGCTTTACGGTAGACGAAAACGTGACTGCTGTTGTTACCGCGCTGGGAGGACGTTAATGAAACTGCCTAACAATAAACCCACATAAGAAACCAAGAACTTGCCCTCCATCATTCTACAGTTATAACGTGATTGGGCAGGCATGCTGTTTATATTGTGGGAAAGCAGACGTGAGAACAGGCTGTCAACACGTCACTCAGGTCCGCATGGAGCTGGAGGGGGCGTGGCCTCCAGCTCCCCCTGAATTTCGGGAGATTTTTGGGGGGAAAATTTGTCCCGGAAGGTTTTCGGGAGAGGCGCTGAATTTCGGGAGTCTCCCGGAAAATCAGGGAGGGTTGGCAAGTATGACTTTATGTGGGCCACTGAATTATTTTATGTGGTCCTGCCGTTTTATATATTAGGTGGCCCGCCGCGTCGTCATATGTGGCCCTGCCGCTTTATTTGACGTGAGCCAAGGCATTATTTTACGTGGTCCGCCGCATCGTTTTATGGGGACCGCCAAATTATATCATGTGGCCCTGCCGCATTATGTGGTCTGCCGGCTGCTAAATTATTTCAGTGGCCTGCCGCTTTAATTTATGTGGCCCTTCACATCATTTTACGTGGCCTACTGCGTGATTTTATGTGGTCTGCCTCATCATTTTATGTGGGCCGCTGAATTATTTTATGTGGTCCTGCCGCATTTTATCATGTGTTCTGCCGCATCACCAATGTGGCCCGTCACATCAATTAGGTGGCCCGTCACATCATTTCATGTGGCCTGCTGCGTGATTTTATGTGGTCCACCTCATCACTTTATGTGGGCCACTGAATTATTTTATGTGGTCCTGCCGTTTTATATATTAGGTGGCCCGCCGCGTCATATGTGGCCCTGCCGCTTTATTTGACGTGAGCCAAGGCATTATTTTACATGGTCCGCCGCATCGTTTTATGGGGACCGCCAAATTATATCATGTGGCCCTGCCGCATTATGTGGTCTGCCGGCCGCTAAATTATTTCAGTGGCCTGCCGCTTTAATTTATGTGGCCCTTCACATCATTTTACGTGGCCTGCTGCGTGATTTTATGTGGTCTGCCTCATCATTTTATGTGGGCCGCTGAATTATTTTATGTGGTCCTGCCGCATTTTATCATGTGTTCTGCCGCATCACCAATGTGGCCCGTCACATCAATTAGGTGGCCCGTCACATCATTTCATGTGGCCTGCTGTGTGATTTTATGTGGTCCACCTCATCACTTTATGTGGGCCACTGAATTATTTTATGTGGTCCTGCCGTTTTATATATTAGGTGGCCCGCCGCGTCATTATATGTGGCCCGCCACCGCATCTTTTATTCGGCCCTGCCGCTTTATTTGACGTGAGCCAAGGCATTATTTCACGTGGTCCGCCGCATCGTTTTATGGGGACCGCCAAATTATATCATGTGGCCCTGCCGCGTTATCATGTGGTCTGCCGCATCGTGTTATGCGGGCCGCTAAATTATTTCAGTGGCCTGCCGCTTTAATTTATGTGGCCTGCCACATCATTTTACGTGATGCGCGCATTAATTAATGTGATATGCTGCATAATTTACGTGTCCCGCCACATCATTTATGTAGCTTGCAAAAAAAGGCGAGAAATGCATGTATTATTCCTTCCATTTTGACAGGAAAGGTATTGCGTACGTTGTTGACTTGAATATTATCTGATCCTGCATGAAGCAAAGCAAGTTAACCATCAATCTGTCGGTGAAAATGATAGTAATCAAAATATCACAAGGCTATTAAACATTTATATTCATATATATATTCACTGCTGCGTGCGGCCCTCTGAGGGCAGCCGTAATTGCAATGTGGCCCTCAATAAAAACAAGTTTGACACACCTGTCCTACGTAAATACTAAATCCTGACAATGAGTTGCTGTCTAAATGATTCAATTTATTAGGACGCACATTAAATCCAAATGACGACTATAAATACTCGGGCAGGCGCCCACAAGAGAGGAAGCAGCAGGACGTCTTCAGTCCCTTTTCTCTGTAGGAGGTCCATTGAGCTGCGAGTTTACGACGTAGGCTCTACAAAATATCCCATATTTGGAAAAGTGTTTCAAAGTTGTGTAACCCCTGCAATGTAAACTTTGCACGGACTGAAGACACAACATCAAAAACAATAATTAACAGTACAAATACCGTCTAATCAGCATGGGACTTTATGCATGTTTTATTTAGGCCATGATGCACATTCCTAGACTAAAAAGGCTGTACAAACGTCCGTACTTTTGTTTACAATTCCTGCTTATACTAGTTAATAACACTTTTGTTATGCGGGAACATTGTGTGTTGGTATATCACTATGAAAAAAGACTACCGTATTTTTCGGACTATAAGTCGCAGTTTTTTTCATAGTTTGGCCGGGGGTGCGACTTATACTCAGGAGCGACTTATGTGTGAAATTATTAACACATTACCGTAAAATATCAAATAATATTATTTAGCTCATTCACGTAAGAGACTAGCCCAGGGGTAGGGAACCTATGGCTCTAGAGCCAGATGTGGCTCTTTTGATGACTGCATCTGGCTCTCAGATAAATCCTAGCTGACATTGCTTAAAGGGGAACATTATCACAATTTCAGAATGGTTAAAACCATTAAAAATCAATTCCCAGTGACTTATTATATTTTTCGAAGTTTTTTTCAAAATTTTACCCATCACGCAATATCCCTAAAAAAAGCTTCAAAGTGCCTGATTTTAACCATCGTTATAAACACCCGTCCATTTTCCTGTGACGTCACATAGTGATGCCGATACAAACAAACATGGCGCATAGAACAGCAAGCTATAGCGACATTAGCTCGGATTCAGACTCGGATTTCAGCGGCTTAAGCGATTTAACAGATTACGCATGTATTGAAACGGATGGTTGTAGTGTGGAGGCAGGTAGCGAAAACGAAATTGAAGAAAAAACTGAAGCTATTGAGCCATATCGGTTTGAACCGTATGCAAGCGAAATCGACGAAAACGACACGACAGCCAGCGACACGGGAGAAAGCGAGGACGAATTCGGCGATCGCCTTCTAACCAACGATTGGTATGTGTTTGTTTGGCATTAAAGGAAACTAACAACTATGAACTAGGTTTACAGCATATGAAATACATTTGGCAACAACATGCACTTTGAGAGTGCAGACAGCCCAATTTTCATCAATTAATATATTCTGGAGACATACCCTCATCCGCGCTCTTTTCCTGAAAGGTGATCCGTCCAGTTTTGGAGTTGATGTCAGCAGGCCAGGGAAGCTAGGGTCGATAGGGGGTTTAGCTCGCTCGTCTGCGGGAATAAACTGCCGCCATTACTTGCCGTGCTACCGAGGTCCTTTGTCCCTGAATTGCTCACACACTCCGACAGATTCAATGGGGGTCTGGCGGCAGATTTCTTTGACTTTATCGTTGGAAATGCATCTGCTTTGAGTGTCGCAGGATATCCACACATTCTTGCCATCTCTGTCGTAGCATAGCTTTCGTCGGTAAAGTGTGCGGAACAAACGTCCAATTTCTTGCCACTTTCGCATCTTTGGGCCACTGGTGCAACTTGAATCCGTCCCTGTTCGTGTTGTTACACCCTCCGACAACACACCGACGAGGCATGATGTCTCCAAGGTACGGAAAACTGTCGAAAAAACGGAAAATAACAGCCGATTTGACTCTGTGTTTGAGAAAATGGCGGATTGCTTCCCGATGTGACGTCACAACGAGAGCGAATATTAGAAAGGCGTTTAATTCGCCAAAATTCACCCATTTAGAGTTCGGAAATCGGTTAAAAAAATATATGGTCTTTTTTTCTGCAACATCAAGGTATATATTGACGCTTACATAGGTCTGGTGATAATGTTCCCCTTTAACACGATAAGTAATGAATAATTCCGCTGGTAATCACAGCGTTAAAAATAACCACGTATCAACCAGACTACAAAGCCATCAGCAAAACCATACAGCACCAGAAGTCGCATTAATGGTAAGAAGTATATTATTTATTATTGGTTACCTTCAGAATAACTGTTATTAAAAAGAAAAAGAGACTTATTATACTGTATTTTTCGGAGTATAAGTCGCTCCAGAGTATAAATCGCACTGGCCGAAAATGCATAATAAAGAAGGAAAAAAACATATATAAATTTTGGGGAAATTTATTTGATAAAAGCCAACACCAAGAATAGACATTTGAAAGGCAATTTAAAATAAATAAAGAACAGGCTGAAAAAGTGTACCTGCTGCTCCTCACGCCTGCTTTTTTGCGTTACTCGTCAGGCAAACCTTCCCAAAGGCGGGCGGAACATGAATACGGTTTCCCTGGAGCGCTTGTTTTTGTACCTGTTCACAACTCCCCTGACGGTTTTTTTCCCCTAAACTCAGAATGTTTGAAAGAATAGGCTGAAAGGTGTGTCACGATGTACACTATATTGCCAAAAGTACCGTATTTTTCGGAGTATAAGTCGCACCGGCCGAAAATGCATAATAAAGAAGGAAAAAAACATGTGAGTCGCACTGGAGTATAAGTCGCATTTTTTGGGGAAATTTATTTGATAAAACCCAACACCAAGAATAGACATTTGAAAGGCAATTTAAAATAAATAAAGAATAGTGAACAACAGGCTGAATAAGTGTACGTTATATGAGGCATAAATAACCAACTGAGAACGTGCCTGGTATGTTAACGTAACATATTATGGTAAGAGTCATTCAAATAACTATAACATATAGAACATGATATACGTTTACCAAACAATCTGTCACTCCTAATCGCTAAATCCCATGAAATCTTATACGTCTAGTCTCTTACGTGAATGAGATAAATAATATCATTTGATGTTTTACGGTAATGTGTTAATAATTTCACACATAAGTCGCTCCTGAGTATAAGTCGCACCGCCGGCCAAACTATGAAAAAAAAACTGCGATTTATAGTCCGAAAAATACGGTACTCTAAAAATGTTGGTCTTACTTAAAAATGCACGCATTTAGTTGTATTCAGTGTTAAAGAATATTATATGGCTCTCACGGAAATACATTTTAAAATATTTGGCTTTCATGGCTCTCTCAGCCAAAAAGGTTCCCGACCCCTGGACTAGACTTATAAGATTTCATGGGATTTAGCGATTAGGAGTGACAGATTGTTTGGTAAACGTATAGCATGTTCTATATGTTATAGTTATTTGAATGACTCTTACCATAATATGTTACATTAACATACCAGGCACGTTCTCAGTTGGTTATTTATGCCTCATATAACGTACACTTATTCAGCCTGTTGTTCTCTATTCTTTATTTATTTTAAATTGCCTTTCAAATGTCTATTCTTGGTGTTGGGTTTTATCAAATAAATTTCCCCCAAAAATGCGACTTATACTCCAGTGCGACTTATATATGTTTTTCTTTCCTTTTTTATTATGCATTTTCGGTCGGTGCGACTTATACTCCGAAAAATACGGTATATAGTCTTCCATAACAACAGTGCAGGACCATAGTGGTAACGTGTACTTGCAAACTACGAAAAATAACATTTATGCTGTCATCTGTGTCAGTAGAAATGTTCACATTCCACTTCCAACAAGTTCTAGATGTTTTAGCTGTGCATATGCTAAAATTAGCAATGTTGTAATGTCGTAATTGACTGTAAAATGTGTGTATTTTGTAGTCCTTGTTGTAGTAGGTTCACACACACACACACACACATACTGGTTATCATTTGGAATGGAGACCAAGTTTTTGATCATCACTTGTAGGGACCACCCTTTCTACAGGTTGTGGAGGCATAAAAATGTTTTGATAAAATGGCCAATGCCTAGTTAGCTCATACACATCTTTAAATCTCTGGATTGATGAAGTAATGTGCTGATCATTCTTCCTGGAGACCCTGGGGAAAAAGAGTTCATATGGTTCTTGGGGACCAAATTTAAATAATTTTGCATAATTCACACAAATTTGTATGTGAATACTGGGGACCATTTATTAAAAAAAGAAAAAAAAAAAAAAAGAAAGAAAAAAAGCAGCGAGTGCAGTACCAGCTACAGCCCGATAAAAAACACTTTAAAATTGTGGCAATATCATAATAATCTGAATTTTACTTGGCAAAATTATGACAAAAGTCATAATTTCACTCAAAAAATGTCACTATTTTACAAGATCAACAAAAAATATATGACAAATGTCACCATTTTGCATTAAAAAGTAATAATTTTACATGAAGTAATAATTTTACGTGAAAATATTGCAATATTACAGAAACAGAAAGAATTTGAGAAATCGTTCCCAATTTTATGAGAAAAAAGTCAACACATTGTGAGAAAAAGACTGCTTTTAGTAAAAAAAAAAAAATGTTTTGGAATTTTTTGTTTGTAATTGGTTTTTAATCTTCATTATTTACTTCAAGTTATTACAGTATGTCTTTATATACATATATATATATATATATATATATATATATTTATTTTTTTTAAATTAATTTTGGCCAAAGGGGGTGCATATCAATTTCTTACACACACTTGTTATTACATATGTTGACTAGGGGGATAGATTCCACCACCAGGGGGCGCAAATGAGACATTCTCTATTAGGTGCAATGGTTTTCCGTATTGGGACCATGATTTATGTCCTAACTTGTTCACACCTCCTCATATGGAAGGTACTTTTCCTTGTTGATGTATCAAGAAGGGTAGAAACACATGCACACACAAGAAAAACGTAGAATTTTGGCAGTATTATAATAAAAGTCGTACTTTTACTCAACGGAAGTCAAAATTTTACAAGAAAAACTGAACATGTGTGCAATATTATGATAAAAGTTGGAACGCACACACGCACACACAAAAAAACATACACCTCCCATTCCGAGAGCTGTCCTCCTTTATAGGAAGTTTCTAACTAACCAGTTCTAGTTTTCAGTTTCTAGTTTCAACTAACCAGTAAACATGTTTTATGGGCCAAAGCTTAAAAATCACTTAGGCATCTTCGGAATGGATCTGACTATCATTTAAAAAGGTTTCCCTTTAGGGGACCTGTTTTTTTGTCCCCATACCGTCAGAGGTCCCCTAAAGGTGACTGTGTGAACAGAGCTATGTCCCCATTAAGTAAGCCTTGCCAGAACACACACACACACACACACACACACATCAACTCCAGTTGGAGTGCAAGCGCCAGTTATTTAGGGCTTGAGTAGTTTTATCACTGAATATTTACTTACTCTTACTCAAGTAATTATTTGGGTGATTACTTTTCACTTTCCCTTGAGTCATATTACTCTAAAGCAGTCCTTTTCAAATATTTTCTGTTCCGCCACCCCCAAGAGAAAAGAAAACATATCGTTTGTCTATAAAATGGTTATAAGTACGCCTCTGCATAACATTGAATCATTATTTGAATTAGGGAAAAGTAAAAATGAAGAAAAAAAGATGGACATTTTTAACATTGTTCCTTAGTCTAACAGAAATAATCAAATTGCCTGAAATAAGGAAATAAATTAAATCCTTATTTAAACTATAAACAACTTTTTTTTATTGTCTTAAACCATTTGATACTGAAAAATGTAAATTAAATAAACTCAATAAATAAGAGAAAATTCAGATTAAACATTAAAAGTATATAAAACATTTTAACCTACAAAACAAAAATGAAAAAAACAATGTGTGCTGAGTTTTTTTTAAAATCCAAATGAAGTCAGGATTAATGGCTACAATGAACATGTTTTTTTTTAGTGCACAGCTTTTCGAAGTGGGGTTCGAAGCATGATACTGATAAAGCATGTTCCCCGGGGTCACACACGCCCCCTCTTGACATCGCAATATCACCCCGCCCCACACACCTCCCCCAAAAGGGCCCGCCCTACTATTTGAGAAGAACTGCTCTAAAATGACAGTACTCTTACTTCAGTATGATTTTTTTTTGGTTACTTTCCCCATGTGTGTGTATGTATGTATGTATATATATATATATATATATATGTATGTATATATATATATATATATATATATATATATGTATATATATATATTAGAGATGCGCGGATAGGCAATTATTTCATCCGCAACCGCATGAGAAAGTCGTCAACCATCCGCAATCCACCCGATCTAACATTTGATCAGAACCGCATCCGCCCGCACCCGCCCGTTGTTGTATATCTAATATAGACGATGCAAGGCATTAGTGAGGTTATAAAGCTTTTGCCTGTTAAAGAAAGGAGACTGATCCAGTGCAGTACAGACATTCGCGTGCCACGCTGTCACGACCCAGACGCACACCAGTGCGCAATCATATGGGAGCCACGCTGAGCGCACCTCCAAGCGCGTCTCGCTGCCGGCGACGGCCGGGTATGGGCCCGACGCTCCAGCGCCATCCATTTTCAGGGCTAGTTGATTCGGCAGGTGGGTTGTTACACACTCCTTAGCGGGTTCCAACTTCCATGGCCACCGTCCTAGCTGCTGTCTATATCAACCAGGGTGAGCCCCACCCCTTTCGTGAGCGCACTGCGCGCGGAGTGACCCCTGTTACGCGCCCCCGGCAACAGGGGTGGCGGGCAGGTAAGCTGCGCGGGCGGAGCGCGCGGAGTGACCCCTGTTACGAGCCCCCGGCCACGGGGGTGGCGGGCAGGTAAGCTGCTTACCTGCTGCGCGTGACGCCGGCCGCGGCGAAGGCGGACGAGGCGGGGTGTCGGTGCGGTGGGCGCGGTGGTGACCCTGGACGTGCGTCGGGCCCTTGTCGCGGATCACCCAACCATGCAAATTTTGCATTTCCTTTGGAAATCGAGGTCCCAGAGTCTGGAGGAAGACAGGAGAGGCACAGGATCCACGTTGCCTGAAGTCTAGTGTAAAGTTTCCACCATCAGTGATGGTTTGGAGTGCCATGTCATCTGCTGGTGTCGGTCCACTCTGTTTCCTGAGATCCAGGGTCAACGCAGCCGTCTACCAGCAAGTTTTAGAGCACTTCATGCTTCCTGCTGCTGACCTGCTCTATGGAGATGGAGATTTCAAGTTCCAACAGGACTTGGCGCCAACACACAGCGCAAAATCTACCCGTGCCTGGTTTACGGACCATGGTATTTCTGTTCTAAATTGGCCCGCCAACTCCCCTGACCTTAGCCCCATAGAAAATCTGTGGGGTATTGTGAAAAGGAAGATGCAGAATGCCAGACCCAAAAACGCAGAAGAGTTGAAGGCCACTATCAGAGCAACCTGGGCTCTCATAACACCTGAGCAGTGCCAGAAACTCATCCACTCCATGCCACGCCGCATTAACGCAGTAATTGAGGCAAAAGGAGCTCCAACCAAGTATTGAGTATTGTACATGCTTATATTTTTCATTTTCATACTTTTCAGTTGGCCAACATTTCTAAAAATCCCTTTTTTGTATTAGCCTTAAGTAATATTCTAATTTTGTGACACACGGAATTTTGGATTTTCATTTGTTGCCACTTCAAATCATCAAAATTAAATGAAATAAACATTTGAATGCATCAGTCTGTGTGCAATGAATAAATATAATGTACAAGTTACACCTTTTGAATGCAATTACTGAAATAAATCAAGTTTTTCAAAATATTCTAATTTACTGGCTTTTACCTGTGTGTGTGTGTGTGTGTGTGTGTGTGTGTGTGTGTGTGTGTGTGTGTGTGTGTGTGTGTGTGTGTATATATATGTATATATATGTATATATATGTATAGGCTATTAATATATATGTGTATATATATATATAGATGATAGATAAAATGATAGTTACTTGGCATGCAGTCGGCTTTTGGCCCTCGTCCAAATTGTTGGACCCTGGCGTACATGATAGCATTTTCTTCTAACAAATCAAATTCCATTTTGAAAATCCTTAATGGAAGACAGCGCTATAAATGAGCTCCACAGGATAATAATAGAGTAAAAATAGACGAAATAGGTCAAGTTTTTCTTTCTGAGAGTTTTCTGAATTTGGCAACGGAAAATTTTTTTTGCATGAATTTATGAGTGCACCTGAGTCGCATGTATTGATTGCAAACAAAGGTCACAATTTAAAAGATAAAAATGTTTTGGGCTACTCTATCCATCTGTGCTAGACCACGTAGCTCGTCTATAGAGTCTAAAATAAGTCCTTTGACTGACACTACAAGTACATTAGCACAGTTAAATGCAATTATTGTAAACAAGCCCTCAAAAGCAATAGAGCTCTTGCTTGAACAAGAAATTATTAGACTGACTTCCCTACCTAATCAGCTGTTGTTTTTATATCTTTCAAATGTATTGGATCCAATGTTCATTTAATTGAAATAATGATGATTAAATGAATGCCCATCAGGGGCGGCTTTGGCTTCAGCCTGTGCATGAATCCGTACCTGCTAATTAAAACATGATGGCACAATAAAAAAAACGTTAATTGTGTAATGGTTGTAGGAAAACAGCAGTTGAAAGTGGATGCAAATGAGGAGCTGTCAGCGTGACACTAAAGCACCTGGGGAGATATACGACAGGATGTACACAAAGCCACAACACGCTCCAAACTTTCACAGCAGAAAGGTAGGATTGAACTCTTGATGTTTTTTTTTGTCTTACTCCTGTCAACACATCACCCCGCCTGCTGCTCCTCACGCCTGCTTTTTTGCGTTACTCGTCAGGCAAACCTTCCCAAAGGCGGGCGGAACATGAATACGGTTTCCCCGGAGCGCTTGTTTTTGTACCTGTTCACAACGGGTTTTTTCCCCCCTAAACTCAGAATGTTTGAAAGAATAGGCTGAAAGGTGTGTCACGGTGTACACTATATTGCCAAAAGTACCGTATTTTTCGGAGTATAAGTCGCACCGGAGTATAAGTCGCACCGGCCGAAAATGCATAATAAAGAAGGAAAAAAACATAAGTCGCACTGTAATATAAGTCACATTTTTTGGGTAAATTTATTAAATTTATTAAACCCAACACCAAGAATAGACATTTGAAAGGCAATTTAAAATAAATAAAGAATAGTGAACAACAGGCTGAATAAGTGTACGTTATATGAGGCATAAATAACCAACTGAGAACGTGCCTGGTATGTTAACGTAACATATTATGGTAAGAGTCATTCAAATAACTATAACATATAGAACATGCTATACGTTTACCAAACAATCTGTCACTCCTAATCGCTAAATCCCATGAAATCTTATACGTCTAGTCCAGGGGTCGGGAACCTTTTTGGCTGAGAGAGCCATGAAACCCAAATATTTTAAAATGTATTTCCGTGAGAGCCATATAATATTCTTTAACACTGAATACAACTAAATGCGTGCATTTTTAAGTAAGACCAACATTTTTAGAGTACCGTATTTTTCGGACTATAAGTCGCAGTTTTTTTCATAGTTTGCGTCACTCTTCTGGGCTACATTATACACTCCCGCTACCACCAAACCCCGCCCCCCCAACCCTTCCCCCCAAAGATCAACCCCCTCCGTGCGTCGGTTGAAGTGGGCGGGGTTTGGTGTATAATGTAGCCCGGAAGAGTTAGGGATGCATGGGATTCTGGGTATTTGTTCTGTCGTGTTTATGTTGTGTTACGGTGCGGATGTTCTCCCAAAATGTGTTTGTCATTCTTGTTTGGTGTGGGTTCACAGTGTGGCGCATATTAGTAACAGTGTTACTATTCCAGGGGTCACCGTAAGGACCAGATGAGTCGCCCACTGGCCTGTTCTAAAAATAGCTCAAATAGCAGCACTTACCAGTGAGCTGCCTCTATTTTTTTAATTGTATTTATTTACTAGCAAGCTGGTCTCGCTTTGCTCGACATTTTTAATTTTAAGAGAGACAAAACTCATAGAATTTGAAAATCCAAGAAAATATTTTAAAGACTTGGTTTTCACTTGTTTAAATAAATTCATTTATTTTTTTACTTTGCTTCCTATAACTTTCAGAAAGACAATTTTAGAGAAAAAATACAACCTTAAAAATGATTTTAGGATTTTTAAACACATATACCTTTTTACCTTTTTAAATTCCTTCCTCTTCTTTCCTGACAATTTAAATCAATGTTAAAGTAAATGTTTTTTTTTTTATTGTAAAGAGTAATAAATACTTTTTAATTTAATTCTTCATTTTAGCTTCTGTTTTTTTGACGAAGAATATTTGTGAAATATTTCTTCAAACTTATTATGATTTAAAATTCCAAAAAATTATTCTGGCAAATCTCGAAAATCTGTAGAATCAAATTTAAATCTTATTTCAAAGTCTTTTGAATGTCTTTTAAAATTTTTGTTCAGGAAAATCTAGAAGAAATAATGATTTGTCTTTATTAGAAAAAAGTGCAGATTGGATTTTAACCTATTTAAAACATGTCATCAAAATTCTAAAATGAATCTTAATCAGGAAAAATGACTAATGATGTTCCATAAAAAAAATTTTTTTTCAAAAAGATTCAAATTAGCTAGTTTTTCTCTTCTTTTTTTCGGTTGAATTGTGAATTTTAAAGAGTCGAAATTGAACATAAACTATGTTTCAAAATTTAATTTTCATTTTTTTCGTGTTTTCTCCTCTTTTAAACCGTTCAATTGTTAATAATAACATAGAGTTAAAGGTAAATTGAGCACATTTTCTATTTCTGGCAATTTATTTAAGTGTGTATCAAACTTGTAGCCCTTCGCATTAATCAGTACCCAAGAAGTAGCACTTGGTTTCAAAAAGGTTGGTGACCCCTGGTCTAGTCTCTTACGTGAATGAGCTAAATAATATTATTTGATATTTTACGGTAATGTGTTAATAATTTCACACATAAGTCGCTCCTGAGTATAAGTCGCACCCCTGACCAAACTATGAAAAAAACTGCGACTTATAGTCCGAAAAATACGGTTTTTGGCCACCTGCTTTACTGACATTATGAACTTGAAGTGCCATCCCATGGAAATGTCCAAAATGTTTTGGTATCTTGGAGCATTCAATGTTCCTTTCACTGGAACTAAAAGGCCAAGCCCAACACCTGAAAAACAACCCCACACCATAATTCCTCCTCCACCAAATTTCACACTCGGCACAATGCAGTCCGAAATGTAGCGTTCTCCTGGCAACCAAAAGTGTGATTCATCAGTCCAGAGAAGGTGTCTCCACTGCTCTAGAGTCCAGTGGCGACGTGCTTTACACCACGCTTTGCATTGGACTTGGTGATGTATGGCTTAGATGCAGCTGCTCGGCCATGGAAACCCATTCCATGAAGCTCTCTGCGTACTGTACGTGGGATAATTCAAAGGTGACATGACAATTGGAGCTCTGTAGAAACTGACTGTGCAGAAAGTCTTTGCACTATGCGCTTCAGCATCCGCTGACCCCTCTCTGTCAGTTTACATGGCCTACCACTTGGTGGCTGAGTTGCTGTTGTTCCCAAACTCTTCACTTTTCTTACAATAAAGTTGGCTTTGGAAAATTTAGGAGCGAGGAAATTTCACGACTGGATTTGTTGCACAGGTGGCATCCTATGACAGTTCCACGCTGGAAATCACTGAGAGCGGCCCATTTTTTCACAAATGTTTGTAGAAACAGTCTCCATGCCTAAGTGCTGGATTTTATACACCGGGCTAAGTGATTAGGACACCTGATTCTCATCATTTGGATGGGTGGCCAAATACTTTTGGCAATATAGTGTAAGTGTTTTATATTGATCAATAGGGATAATTATTGATTTGTGTTTTTGACCTATCGAGGAAAAAAAAAGGACTAGGAGAAAAAATATATTAGACGTAAACATCTTTAATTTCATTTGAACCTTCCTCTGATTATATACAGTTGTGGTCAAAAGTTTACATACACTTGTAAAGAACATAATGTCATGGCTGTCTTGAGTTTCCAATCATTTCTACAACTCTTATTTTTTTGTGATAGAGTGATTGGAGCACATACTTGTTGGTCACAAAAAACATTCATGAAGTTTGGTTCTTTTATGAATTTATTATGGGTCTACTGAAAATGTGAGCAAATCTGATGGGTCAAAAGTATACATACAGCAATGTTAATATTTGGTCACATGTCCCTTGGCAAGTTTCACTGCAATAAGGCGCTTTTGGTAGCCATCCACAAGCTTCTGCTTGAATTTTGTGACCACTCTTCTTGACAAAATTGGTGCAGTTCAGCTAAATTTGCTGGTTTTCTGACATGGACTTGTTTCTTCAGCATTGTCTATACGTGAAGTCAGAACTTTGGGAAGGCCATTCTAAAACCTTCATTCTAGCCTGATTTAGCCATTCCTTTACCACTTTTGACGTGTGTTTGGGGTCATTGTCCTGTTGGAACATCCAACTGCGCCCAAGACCCAACCTCCGGGCTGATGATTTTAGGTTGTCCTGAAGAATTTGGAGGTAATCCTCCTTTTTCATTGTCCCATTTACTCTCTGTAAACCACCAGTTCCATTGGCAGCAAAACAGGCCCAGAGCATAATACTACCACCACCATGCTT